>NC_133650.1:144813260-145161602 GCF_009905375.1 Apium graveolens
AATTCCAACTTACTTGTTGTTTATAGGTTACCAGACTCGTCCCGAGCCTTTCTCACCCCCAAGTCGCTCAGGCAAGTATTCTATCCGTTATACTGTTGTTGTGATGTATACACTTGTATATGCATTATCTTGCGATAGATGCATGTTGGTTATTTAGCAAATTCTTGCGATATATTGTAGCATGTGATATGGTATATATGCATGCCTGTTTCATATTCTTGAAATATATATCTGTTGGTTCAGTTGATAATACCTATGCTAGAGGATAGCGGTATCTTGCATATACCCTTAGTATAGGGACCCAACGGTGAAAATATTTTCTAAAACCGGGAGTCGAGGATCCCGAGTAGATTTTTGTATATATGGATATGGATATATATATATATATATTTATATTTATATATATATGGTTATAGTTTTCCAAACTATTAATCGAATAAGGTTTATTCGATAGCTTTAACTTTATTTTATTATTGAATATTATTTCGAATATTATTCGAAGGCGTATGACTCCTTTTATTTATTTATCTGAATATTATTCGAATATTATTCGAGGGCTTATGACTCTTTTATATTATTTATTGAATATTATTTGAATATTCATTCGAGGACTTATGACTCTTTTATATTATTTATGAATATTATTTGAATATTCATTTGAGGATCTATGACTCCGATTATGTGCTGAGATATATTCTTTATTTTATTAAAGAATAAGATGTCAATAATCAAACTTATTTTCGATTATTCAAATAAAGATAATACTTTCATATAAGTATATCTTGGGTTATTTAATACTCGTTTCAAGTATAAGTTTTAATACTTCTACTTCAATTATTTTAATAAAGATTATTCTTTATGGGAATATTATTTAAATAATAATATTCAGTCATTTTCTAAATATTCTGGGGACTGATTTACTTCATTAAATCAGCTTTACTCCAAACACTCTTTAAAGTGTTTTCGAGTCTTCAAAATGATTTTTAAAAGTCAGAGCGGATCCCAAAACTTTTTTTTTATATTTAAGATCTTCCTTTTAAGGGGATTTAAATACTCGCTCAAAAACCTGGGGAATCCGGCTCTGTGGTGTATTTTATATTCGCAACGAGGTTGCAGATTTGGTAAATGAATTGATTACTTGCCCAACGTTCGGGAAGTAAGCCCATCTCATTGAGTCGGCATAAGCGACAGGCCGGGGTACGGTCTATTATTGTGTAAGTGGCTGGGTGGCAGTCCATCAACGCGTGAGGGGCCGGGGTACGGTCTAGCGCGAGGTCCTAATGCGGCCAGGGTGATGACCGGTGAGGAATTCATCCATCTACAGTAGAAAAGGTTACTTATTGGTATCTTTGCCTGATCAGCGAGATATCGGGTTTATGCCAAAATTCTTTTCCTTTCCAAAATTCATTGGATGTTTCAAACTCTGTTCATACTTTACATAACAGAGGTTCCAGGAAATGTTTAAGAGATATATATATATGTGGATATATATATATCGGGACTAAATAAAGTATGTCATAACTTCATTTCCTTTAATGATATTTTAAAGATGGAATCTATTCAAATCTTGTCTTGTAGTCTCATCTATGTGATGAACTTTTGAAACTGATTATAACTTGAACGGTGGTAGTTCAAGTAGTATTTGGGAAAGATATAAGTATATTGGGGTATCTTGTAACTTCATCTTTTAAACTTATATCTAGTTAATAATTGTCTTATGAATGACAAAGATTTTCAGAAAAACGTTGAGACAAGGTTAGATATATGAGATCACCTTGCAACGATATTTTTTTATATATACAGTTATACACTGGGATTTTGTGTATATTATGCATGGAAGGGGACTTCCAATATTTTGAAAAGTATATATGTATATATACTGAATATTTTGCGACTTCATCGCATTAAGATATCAAACTTGGTTCATTTCTTTTGACCAAGACTTTCATGAGTACTATGAGAAGGCTCATATACTAGTAAGTACATACTAGTAATTATCTTACACACGATAAAAGATTCTAGTAAGTATCCATTTAGATACTTATATTATTGTTATCACTATATATTATCTTGCGAGCTGTAAGGCTCACTCTTGCTTTATTTCTTCATCACACAACAACAGTTAGGAAAGATGGCCAGACTCCAGCAGGCCCAGCGCAAGCACGTGGGAAGCGTCCCGCGTCTTCCCGATGATGTTGTGGCTGCTATAGCTGTAGAGGTAGATCTATTGGTAGATCAGGCATTCTATTTTTGAGAATCAATTATGTATAATTATAACTTGTGGCAGATAATGGCAATTAACTGTAAATTATCAAGTAATCATTTTAGGTTGTAATAATTTTAAATTGTGGATTCAAAGACTTGTACTTATTTCAATTTCATCTCTGAGACTATAACGGGTTGTGGTGTGTGTTATTGTGGGGTCACAGCATAAGGTTATTATTATTAATTAAGTGAAGTGATATTGTAGAAAGAAAGACCGTGACGACCCGGGTCCCCGACCCCGGATCTGGGGGTGTTACAAAAAATCTTCACTGTCCTCAGTGAAAGTAGTAGAAAGGAACACAGGGTATACCTACTCGGAGTCATCATCATCATCACCCTCAGTGGGTGGAGTATCAGGCGGCGGGTATGCAGAGTCCTCACCAAAAACTGGCCACTGGATATTAGCTCCAAGGCCTCGAAAAGCAGTCCCTAACGCAAGGGTGAGCTCCTGAGCAAACCTGCTCTGCGTCTCATACATGGCATCCATCCGCCGTGAAAGCCTCCTATACTGGGCATCAACCATCCCAGCACCCTCCTGAGCTCTCAAAGAACCAGCCTCATCACGCCCTGGCCTAGCCATAGTAGCACCTCGTGCTGGACGCCCTCCTGGAAGACGATAACCCAGCCCATGCTCCTCAGGCTCACCACCGGTCCACTCCTGCATCCCCTTCAGAGTGCCAGAATCAATCGGAGCTGTTGGCAACTGCAACTGCTCATGAGCCGGCCAGTTCACCCCCACTGCTCGGCATAGCTTCGTAACCGTAGATGCATAAGGGATGTTCATATGCTTCGCTCCCCTCAAAAACTTCAGAATTCCTTGGTAGATAAACTCACCAAGGTCCACATAGTATTCCTCATTCAGAATTCCCCACAACAACTGTGCTCTCTCAACTGTGACCTCGTGTGCATGCGAAGAAGGCAAAATATTAGCACAAATAAATGTATTCCATGCACGGGCATACCTGTTCATGGCGATCGCCGGAAAGTGACGATACTCATTAGTGCCGGTCCTGCAGGTCCAAACTGTGTCCGGTCGACAGAGAGTCGCACAAATCAAATCCAAGTCAAAATCCTCAGCAGTCTTTTCATTCCAGTTCTCCTCCTCGGGCTTCCTCTCTCGCTGTCCAATCACACGGCGAATCGCCGTAGGATGATAATCAACCGTCAGCCCACGGACCACAGAAAACCCATTCTTTTCGGCCTTCGCGTTCGCGTAGAACTCGCGAACAACGCTCATCGGTACTGCTTCGGGTGACTCACAAAAAGCTATCCACCCCTTCTCTGCAATCATGGGAAGCAACTCACCATCCCTCCCCGATGGTAAAAACCCCCTCTCCTTCAGAATCGGCTTCCCCAACAGCCTAGTGTACTCCTCCTCCGCAGCTCTGTCAGTTAACCGAGGCCTTGCAGCAGTACCCCTCGATGAATCAGCAGTAGGAACTGTGCTGCTTCTGTCAATAGTGCGTGCTCTCTTGGGTGCCATTGATTCGTGAATAAAAGTGTGTAAGAACTGATTTTTGATGTTTATGAGAGGGTTTAAGTGTAGGAAGTTTTGTGGGAGTTATGTAGGATAGGTGTATGTATATATAGGGTGTGGATTAGATTAGGGTTTGGGAATTAAGGAGTAAAATGATGGGGTAGTGGGAACAAATCGTGGGTTTATGGGCTAAAACTATTTTTGTGTTTGTTTTTTTTTTTCTGAACTGAAAAAAAAATTCTGGTACTCGACCCCTGAGCGGGCGCTCAGCAAAGCTGAGCGGGCGCTCAGGGGGTCACTGGATTTTTTTTTTCAGCCCCTGTTTTCTGATTTTTTTGTGTTTTTGGATAGGTTATTAACTTCTAAGGGTTCCTGTAACAACAATTCATGGGTTGCCTCCCACGCAGCGCTTCTTTTTCGTCATTAGCTTGACATTTCGTACCCTTCTCAAGTAGTCAACAAAATGGCACTAACCACTTCTCGGTTTGCCATGTCCCCATAGTAGTGCTTCAACCGCTGACCTTAACCTTGAATGCCTGGTCCGGATCATTCTCAAAAATTTCCACCGCTCCATGTGGAAACACAGTTTTGACAATAAAAGGTCCAGACCACCTTGATTTCAACTTCCCAGGAAAAAGTCGGAGCCGAGAGTTGAATAAGAGAACTTGTTGCCCTGGCACAAATAACTTTGGATGTAGCTTCCTATCGTGCCACCTCTTCACCTTTTCCTTATACATTTTGTTATTTTCGTACGCTTGAAGTCGAAATTCATCAAGTTCATTAAGCTGAAGCATTCTTTTCTTACCAGCTGCATCTAAATCCAGGTTCAACTTCTTCAATGCCCAGTAGGCCTTATGCTCAAGCTCCGCAGGTAGATGACATCCCTTACCGTACACCAACTGAAATGGTGACATCCCAAGTGGAGTTTTGTATGCTGTTCTGTAAGCCCAAACAGCTTCATCGAGCTTTAAAGACCAATCCTTCCTTGACGGACAAACAACCTTCTCTAGAATGCGCTTTATCTCTCTGTTAGACACTTCCGCTTGACCATTTGTTTGCGGATGATAGGCAGTAGCTACTCGATGATTCACATTATAACGCTGCATCATAGAAGTGAAGTTACAGTTGCAAAAATGCGATCCTTCATCACTTATGATTACCCGAGGTGTTCCAAACCTTGTGAAAATTTGCTTATGAAGAAAATTTAGCACTGCCTTTGCATCATTTGTCGGTAAAGCTTTAACTTCGACCCATTTTGAGACATAATCGACTGCCAGCAAGATGTACTGATTATTGCAAGATGAGATAAAAGGCCCCATGAAATCGATTCCCCACACATCAAAGACCTCGACTTCAAGCATCACATTTAATGGCATCTCATCCTTCCTTGACAAATTTCCCACTCTTTGGCAATGATCACACCTTAAGACAAACTGATGAGCATCCTTGAACAAAGTAGGCCAGAAAAAACCTGCTTGCAGAATACGAGCTGCCGTCTTCTCACCACCATAGTGTCCACCATAAACCGTGGAATGGCAGTCTCGTAATATCCCCTCCGTCTCACAGAACGGGATACATCTCCTGATTATCTGGTCAGCTCTCTGTCTAAACAAATATGATTCATCCCACATACACCACTTCACCTCATGCAAAAACTTCTTCTTTTGAGCGGATGTCAAATTAGGATGCATTATATTGCTGACGAGATAGTTTACAATATCTGCAAGCCATGGTTCTTCCTCCTGAATTGCAAACAACTGCTCATCCGGAAAAGATTCATTAATTAACGTCCTATCTTGTGAAGTAGAATCGGGATTCTCCAACCTAGAGAGATGGTCAGCTACTTGATTCTCAGTACCTTTTCTATCTTTGATCTCTAACTCAAATTCCTGAAGTAAAAGCACCCAACGAATGAGTCTCGGCTTCGAATCCTTCTTGGAAACCAGATAGCGAATAGCTGCATGATCAGTGAATACTGTTACTTTCGTACCAAGCAGATAAGATCGAAATTTCTCAAAACCAAAGACTATAGCCAAAAGCTCCTTCTCAGTAGTGGTGTAGTTCAATTGGGCACCATTTAAAGTCTTACTCGCATAGTAGACCACATGGAAGAGATTTTTCTTGCGCTGTCCCAGAACTGCACCTACCGCATAATCCCTTGCATCACACATCATCTCAAACGGTTCTGTCCAATCTGGTGCTGTAATAACTAGTGCAGTGATCAAACTCTTCTTGAGAGTCTCGAATGCTGCCAAACATTCATCATCAAATTTGAAAGGCACATCTTTCTCAAGCAAATTGCACAACGGCTTAGATATCTTTGAA
This sequence comes from Apium graveolens, assembly GCF_009905375.1. Lineage (NCBI taxonomy): Eukaryota > Viridiplantae > Streptophyta > Magnoliopsida > Apiales > Apiaceae > Apium > Apium graveolens. The sequence goes on from NC_133650.1 coordinate 144,819,328, forward strand.
AAGTCCTTGATGAATCGCCGATAAAAACCCGCATGACCAAGAAAACTACGGATTCCTTTCACAGAATTAGGTGGGGGAAGATTTTCAATGACCCCCACCTTGGCCTTGTCCACCTCCAGACCCTTGCTAGAGACCTTATGCCCAAGGATAATGCCTTCACGCACCATAAAATGACATTTCTCCCAATTGAGCACCAAATTAGTTTCCATGCATCTTTTGAGTACGGCGCGCAGATTATTCAAACATTCATCATATGAGTGTCCAAAGACGGAGAAGTCATCCATGAACACTTCGACGTTATTTCCAATCATGTCAGAGAATATAGCCATCATATATCTCTAAAAGGTGGCCGGGGCGCCATATAACCCAAACGAAACTCTGCGAAAAGCAAACGTGCCAAATGGACAAGTGAAGGTAGTCTTTTCCTGATCCTCTGGTGCAATACAAATCTGATTATACCCGGAATAACCATCCAGAAGACAAAAATACTCATGTCCCGCCAATCTGTCAAGCATCTGATCAATAAATGGAAGAGGGAAGTGATCCTTCCTTGTGGCTTTGTTCAATTTTCTATAATCAATGCATACTCTCCATCCTGTAACTGTTCGAGTAGGGATGAGCTCATTCTTTTCATTTGCGACCACAGTGATACCTCCCTTCTTAGGTACACATTGTACGGGGCTCACCCACGAGCTGTCAGAAATAGGATAAATGATGCCTGCATCTAGCCATTTCAGAATTTCTTTCTTCACCACCTCCTTCATGATGGGATTCAGTCTTCGCTATTGTTCCACAGTTGGCTTACTACCTTCCTCTAGCAGAATTTTATGCATACAATATGAAGGACTTATCCCCTTGATGTCTGCTATGGTCCATCCTATAGCCGATTTGAATTCTCTCAAAATCCTTAAGAGCTTGTCTTCCTCACTACCTGAAAGGTCAGATGAAATAATAACAGGTAACGTAGATGAATCACTTAAAAAAGCATACCTCAAGTGCTCAGGTAATGGCTTGAGCTCCAAGGTAGGTGCTTCCTCTATTGATGGTTTGAGCTTCCCTTCAGCGTTCTTAAGGTCAGAAGTACCAAGAGATTCAAATGGTATGTCCAGCTTTCGCTTCCAGGGAGAAGCGTTCAGATATTGTAATTGCTCGTTGCTATCTTCATCATCGCTGTCAAAATCCCCCACTAAGGCCTTTTCCAATGCATCAGACATTAGCATGTGATCGAGTTCCGAAGTAACCGCAGAATCAATCACATCCAATTTTAAGCACTCCTCATCTTCTGTAGGGAATTTCATTGCCTTGAACACGTTGAAGGTCACATCCTGATCTTGGACCCGCATAGTAAGTTCCCCTTTTTGCACATCTATCAAAGTACGGCCAGTAGCCAAGAAAGGCCTTCCCAAGATTATGGGAATCTTCTTATCTTCCTCAAAATCCAAAATAACAAAATCTGCTGGAAAGAAGAGCTTATCCACCTTGACGAGCACATCCTCAACTATGCCCCTTGGGTAAGTAATGGAACGGTCAGCCAATTGTAGCGACATGTATGTGGGTTTTGGATCAGGTAGATCCAGCTTTTTAAAGATCGACAACGGCATCAGATTAATGCTTGCTCCCAAATCACAAAGGCACTTGTCGAAAGTCAGATTGCCAATGGTGCAAGGAATGGTGAAGCTTCCTGGATCTTTCAGTTTTGGTGGTAACTTTTGCTGCAGAACAACGCTGTATTCTTCTATGAGAGCAACAGTTTCAAGGTCATCCAGTTTCACCTTCCTTGAAAGAATAGTCTTCATAAACTTCGCATAACTGGGCATTTGTTCCAGAGCCTCAGCGAAAGGTATATTGATGTGAAGTTTCTTGAACACCTCCAGAAACTTCCCGAACTGTCTATCCAGCTTTTGTTGCTGCAATCTCTTAGGAAAAGGTGGTGGAGGATAGAGCTGTTTCTCCCCTGTATTAGCCTCAGGCAGAGTGTGTTTAACAGTAGTCTTCCTTGGTTCCGCCGCTTTCTCCTTTTGCTTAGATTCTTCACCTCTAATTTCAGCTTCTACTTCTTTTGCCTTTTCAGCATCAGCTACTTTTCCAGACCTTAAGGTAATAGCCTTGACTTGCTCTTTAGCTTCCTTCCTGCCTGGTACTTCCGTGTCACTGGGAAGAGTGCCAGGTTGACGATTGAGCACTGCATTGGCTAATTGACCGATTTGATTTTCCAAGGTCTTGATAGAAACCGCCTAACTTTTGCACAACAGCTTAAGTTCCTCAAAATCAGCACTAGTAGGTGCAGCTGCACTTCCCTGTTGAGGATATGATTGCCTTGTAGCATACTGCTGTGGTTGTTGGAATCCAGGTGGGTTAAACTGTTTACTCACTCCTTGCTGATATGGTGGCTGAATAGCATTCTGATTATTCCCCCAACTGAAATTTGGATGATTTCTGTTGTTAGGATGATAGGTCGCTGACACAGGCTGCTGTTGTCGCTGATAATTATTCACATACTGAACATATTCGTTGACAAGAGAACACTGATCCGTAGCATGAGAACCTGCACAAAGCTCACAAACCATAGCTATTTGATTAACTCCATACGTAGCCAGAGAATCAACCTTCATTGATAGCGCTTGGAGCTGGGCTGCAATAGCGGTGGCTGCATCAACTTCCAGAATACCTACTACCTTGCCTGACGTCATCCTCTGAGTTGGGTTTTGATGCTCATTTGCAGCCATCGTCTCTATAAGATTATACGCCTCAGTATAGCTTTTAGCCCATAAGGCGCCTCCAGCTGCTGCATCGAGCATGGGCCGAGATTGGGCCCCCAAACCATTATAGAAACCAGTGATCACCATCCAATCCGGCATTCCATGATGTGGACATTTTCTCAACATTTCCTTGTAGCGTTCCCAAGCCTCGCACATAGATTCTGTAGGTTGCTGCGCAAACTGAGTAAGAGCACTCCTCATAGCAGCAGTCTTTGCCATCGGATAAAACTTCACCAGAAACTTTTGTGCAAGATCTTGCCACGTAGTGATGGACCCAGCTGGTTCAGAATGTAACCAGTCTTTAGCCTTGTCCCTCAGTGAGAATGGGAAAAGCCTCAACTTGATAGCCTCATCAGTCACGCCATTATACTTAAAAGTGCTGCAGATCTCGATAAAATTCCTTATGTGCATGTTGGGGTCTTCAGTTGCCGCTCCTCCAAAAGAAACAGAATTCTGCACCATCTGAATAGTGCCCGGCTTGATTTCAAAGGTGTTAGCTTGAATAGCCGGATGAAGGATGCTTGACTGAATGTCATCAATTTTAGGCCGAGAAAAATCCATAAGAGCTGGATCAGCTTGAACAATACGATCTCCCATATTTACTGGTTCTTTTTCCTGAATCCGAATCCTCAAAATCTAACTTCTCCGGAATATCAAGAACTTCGTCTGTCTCCTCAGCTGTATCTAAAGTCCTCTTGCGAGCACGAGAACGAGTTTGCATAAACGCTTGCTAAAGTACCTGAAACACAACCGGAAAAAATAAGTAACTACTACGTCCTAATCACTGAGTCCTAATGACCAATGATGGTAAGTACATAAACTAAACAAATACGCCGAGTCCCCGGCAGCGGCGCCAAAAACTTGTTCGGGCGAAAACACGCACTAATATTCACGCAAGTATACGCGTTCGCAAGTAATATAGAATACTTTCTAGTTCATTCCCTCAGAGACTCAGACTAAATTATTGTCTAATTAAACTCACTCACCAATGTATGATCACTTCTCAATGTTAAGACAATAACACTTAAAATTGTTGATTAAATATTAACTATAATTAACTACTTAATTAATCACTTAACTAACACTTCAATTTATCAGTAATAAAACACTCATGAGATCACAACTTCATTATTACTTCCTTCTATAGCCATTGTTATTACCTTTAGCATGTGACAGTGATGATATTAATCGAATAACACGAAACTGATAAAAGCCAACTTTCATTGTACTAATACCATTCTACCAAGCATCCACAATTAAGATAGAAGTTGAATAGTCATCAATTATGTTGAGTTCCCATATGTCTACAGAAATTGACAACACAACGATTTAAGCACAAGTTATTCCTTTTGATTATATAGGGCAAATAAAACTGTTAGAGTTACCCACTAATCATGCACAATGTACATGAACCTATGCTAGCATGGCAAGTTCTAAATCTCAAGATCCACCGTCGCTTCACAAGAGATTAACACCCTATCTTATATGTTCGCGACGCACATAAGACGAATACGCACAACCAATACTAGATATCATGCAATCATCACACACTAAAGTATTAAACAATTAACTAAAGAATACCATAATAAATCCGTTACAACCCCATGATCACGATTAGCCCATAATAGCACTTATCGTCATCATGGGTTCATATGAAATCATGATAAACAAACACAAGAAAATAATAACTAAACTAATTATATTAAAACAGAGTACGTCACAAGAGTAAATAAGTTCAAAGCAAGAAAACTAGCATCCAACGTTCCAACGAAACAAGAATCACAAGAAAATATGCTTCCTCTTCGTTGCGGTGTGCTAAATCGGTCTTCTTCCTTATCTCTTTCGCTCCTTGCGTAAAAACACAATCTTCTTCAATCCACACTTGTGAAAACGTCTCAAATCTACTTATATAATAGTCCCATAAAACTGAGATTACATAGAAGTGGAAACCAAACAGAAGTAGAAGTCTTAAAATAATTGTTTTTTTTCCCGACCCTGCGCGGCCGCTCAGCATAGCTGAGCGGGCGCTCAGCAATGCTGAGCGGGCGCTCAGACCTCTACTGGAAAAATTCTGATTTCGCTCCGTTTCTTCGCCGTAATCTGCCCGTTTCTTCCCTCTCGCAATGGTGAACACATGCCAAGGCTTATTCTTGATGATTCCTCCCCCGAAATGCAACTAAAACCCTGAAATGCATAAACACTAGAAAAACGCATCAAATACACAAAATACTTGATTTCAAGACACCAATTTAAGCCATTTTAAGACGCTCTAAGTGGTATAAAATGCCACTTATCAGCCATATTTTACATATCATATTTATATAGGGTAGGGAAAAATAAAGTACGGTTGTTACAATTTCTTTCATTATTTTATTATTTGGTTACTCACTATGGTATTAGTATTAATTTTAGCGAGTCAAGGGGACAATTTTGTACCGGAGTAAACTGAGTAAAGATACGTGAATATTTTTTTTCCTATAGATAATTACAAATTGATCGAAAGACGAGTATAAAGTAATGTTAGTTTCTCGTAATCTACCATTATTATTTTTCTCGTATCCTTTAAATAAATTATTTGGATAATATAGCTATTTGATTAATATTTGATGAAGTAGTTAAAATGATTTCGATATATTGTTCATACCGACGTTGAAGTAATATCCTTATTAAATCGAGATTGGTTCATTGTTCGATTCAGAATCTGTGATATTATTAGAATTTCTTGTGATGTGATGTGAAATGAGAGTTGAATCGGGATGTGTTCATCTGTACTGGTCAACATGGGGTTTGAACCATGGTATTTATTGTGATAGTCCGATACGTGGACATGTTATTCAGCTCGAGTGCAGCCGAGGGTTAAGACATTAACCCTTTCTTTTATTCTAGCAAGTGTGTGTTAGGCGTATTTACGACGAGTCGTGATCGGGTGAGCTTAAGATTTGCGGGAGGACTGTACACTGTGGTAGTTGATCGCATCATCGATGTACTGGGGGATAGAAAATGACAAGTTAACCTTGAATGAAATGGCTTTGTGCAAGCTAAGAGTTTCCTTAAAATTGTGAAGTATTGTTGATTATTCTTTATTGAGTTTAAATTTTATTGCTCTTGGCACCCATTACCATTATTTTATAATTGATAGTCATGTACACTTGTTGAGCACTCGGTTTCTCACTCTTGCTATTCTTATATTCTCCAAAATAGTGAAAAATGAGGTTGACGACCCATATGTTCTAGAAAGGCACAGGAAAGGAAAAGAGCACATTCGCGGTGACAACGTTTAGCCGTTTAGCTTAATATTTTCATGATTTGTAATAAAATAATTCTACTATTTCTAACCTAGTATCTAGACTTGTAGTAGATTGTCTATCATGTATGTAATAAATAGGTTTGTGTGAGAGACTTGGTCCCGAGATCTGTCGAGTGGCGTCCACAGTGAATGATGCATTTGGTTATGGTTTGTAATAATACAGGTGTGTGAAGTCTGATATCGTGGCGACCTGAATCCACGAAAGGGTGGGTTTGGGGGCGTGACATTCTTAATATGTATGTGCTTATAGTAACAAGATTTCATAATATAAATTGATCGATTTTCGTATTTGTTTCAATATATATAAGTAAGTAATCAAATTCTAATTCGATCACATTACCTTTTTTATGTATACGGGAAGTATAAAATAATTCATGTGAGTAAACTTGTCCACTATTTTCTACTAACTTACCATGATGCGATTATATATTCTTTTTTATATTTTTTAATATTATGATCTATGAATGGTTATGATTGTGTTCTCTAGAACTCTTAATAAGGAGGATCTACCTGGAACCTTACCCATATATATTTGGTTAAGAAAAACCAATTATGTTTAGTATATATTAACTGTAATTTTTGGAATAGATAATAAAATTTAAACAAAAACTCCATAGAAAAAGAACACTTGTTTATTTAAGATTAATATCCAATATTAAAATAAACATTATTAGGGATATTAACGACATCAAGTTGTAGGAAAATATTAAAAAGCTCAGATATATTATTTAAGTAGCCTTTTTAGGACAATTCCTAGCATCATGGAACACAACTTTGTTGCATTCCCAGCAAACTCTTTTCTTTATAATCTTCGACTTTAAAGATTCTCCCTTAATTGCAGCAGATGAAAGCTCCGCATAATTGTTAGAACATTGGATTTTAGATCATAATTTTATTATATTCTTGATGATAATCCTAAAATATAATGATTGAAAGTTGTTCCATGATATGTGAACTTAAACTTTCATATATGGTTTTAAGAATTTTGCTTAATAAAATCCATAGAGAATGTGACATGAAGTTAGCTTGAAAAAGCTTGAAAAAAGAGAGTGTATTTTTTGTCCCACATTGGAAATAATTAAAGGGGGTATAGGCTTTATATGGTATCACACACATGGGTAGTATATAAATACTAAGGTGTGTGATGGTCCATTGTGTTGTTTTGTGCTTCACGTGCGCGCACACACACGCACACGCGCCGCCGCCCCACCCCGCCACACAACGGACCGGCCGGACCGGGTCGGGTCGAAGGGCGATTTGGGAGAATGTTTCGGCACCTCGCGTACACGAGGTGACCTGGGCGAGGATTTTAATTATTTGTGATTTAATATTTTAATTAGAATTTATTATCAGTTTAGGCATGGTTATTATTGTTGGGCTGAGTTCGGTTGCTGAATTGGGCTAAGTCAGTTTGTGAGTGTGCTTAGTCAGATTCGTTTGATACATTGAACCTGGACTATGATATATATAACTTTGTAACTGATAATATTTAAAATTAATATTAAATCTGATCTAATAATGTGAGTGATAAATGTAAAGTTATTACAATTGTAATTTAAATTCAAAATTCATCAGTTTTGATTTATTTATTAATTGTGCAGTTTAATTCTTATAATAATAATGTGGTCAGTTACACATAGCCTCTACTATAAGTAGAGGACTAAGTAGCTGAGTTTGTACACAACACACATACATTTTCTTCTCTTCTCTGCATTCTCTTTTCTCCCAAACACAAGTCTGAGCTGCTGTTTTTTTTGGTGACCGAGGTGCTAGTCGAGGCGGAGTTTCTTGTTCCTGTGAATATATAACTCCGAGCTGTTTTATCCTGGTGGAGACATTGCAAGCAACCCAATGCAGCAGGTGGGGGTAATTATCTCTTCAAGAGCAGTCAGGGCTTCGAGCAAGGCCTGGCGACTCAAGTGTAATTTTCTTGGTATTTTTGTATCTGTTGGCTACCATCTTTTCTAGTCACTATATCACTCTGTTTAAGCTATGGTTACGGGTACAATTTATGTTCTCTCTTCGTTATTTTAGTTACTGATATGTCTATTATTTACCTGCATGCTTTGTTGCGTTAACTGTTATCTTGGCCTTGCCTTGCTAAATACAATATATAATTGCCTCTATGTTGCTGTAATAGTTAGTATTATTTCCCACATTCTTGAAGAGATAATTGGTTATATAATATTTAGCGTAATAATGGTTAGCAAAGCTGAGGTTCCTGTTGGTGGTGGTAGTAGTTCTGCTGCAACTGTTGGGGTCATAGATTTGACCACTTATAGCTTTCCACAAGCTGTTGAATTAACGGTGGCATCAGCTTTTCTTGCTGGCAGAAAAGGATGAAATCGTGGTTGACTATAAAGGGTTTGTGGACGGTTGTGGAATATGAGAAACCGGTTGTAGATCAAGAGAAGGCTGACACAGTTAAGGATTTTACGAAGTGGGCTGAGAAGGATGGGGTGGCTAGGGCGGCCATTTTGGATGCTCTAACAAACACTTTGTTTGATGTCTATTCTTCTAATGCCTACTCCGCAAAACTCTTATGGGAGAAGCTGGACCAGACACATTAGACTAACTCAGAAGGTCTGGAAAAGTATTATGTGGCAAGGTTCCTTGAGTTCAAGCTGGTGGACAATGAGTCCATGACTGAGCAAGTGCATGAGTTCGAGATGATAATGCATGCTTTGAAGGAGTCTGGAATGGACCTCCCGGAGAAGTTCAAGGTTATGAGCGTGATTGAAAATCTCCCAAAGTCTTGGGAAGAGTTCTCTCTTTCCCTGAAAAGATAGAAAGGAGAGATCACCTAGACCAACCTTATGCTGGACATCTCGGTCCAAGAACAACACAAGTCCAAATAGGGACATGTGATGCCAACTGAGCACGGTACCCCGAAGGTAAACGTAGCAACTGTAGGATAGAAAAGGAAGGTTGTTGCTAAGAAAGTTAATAGTAATAAACCTAAGAGTGACAATGACAAGTCCAAGAAACCCAAGGCAAACAAACCATGTTGGTCTTGTGGGCAGGTTGGGCACTAAAGTAAGGACTTCCCTACGAAGAAAGCGAAGAAAACCGAGGTGGTAGCGCAAGCGAATGATGTGCTTGGAACCGCAAGTGGGCCCGTGGTGAACATGGTCATTGGTGAGGCTACGGCTTCTGAAACCAACGTTGACCGGTATGTATCCTACAACCTTGTAATATTTTCTACTTATCTGTCAAATGAATGGTTGATAGATATTGGAGCTAATGTGCATATTTGTGCTGATATTATATTATTTGTATCTTATCAACAGAGACATAACTTGATTGTGAAGATGGGGAATGCTAGTGTCGCTCAAGTACTTGGAATAGGAAATGTGGATCTGAAGTTCCCTTCAGGACGTATACTATCTCTGACTAGAGTGCATCATGTTCCCGATATGCGTAGAAATATAATAAGTGGAAGCTGTTTAGTTTCTAGTGGTTTTGAAATTTCTTTCAAGTGTAATAAAGTAGTTCTTATTCATACTGGCACATTTTTTGGAAAGGGTTACTTGTCAAATGGTTTATTTGTTATTAATGTTGAACCCGTTTTGGGGAATTTGAATAATAATATTATTCCTTCTGTTAACTGTGTTGAATCCTCGGATATATGGCATGCTAGACTAGGTCACTTAAACTTGGGTGCTCTTAAGAATATGATGAACTTAGAGTTGATTCGAAAACATACCATAGAAAAGAATTCTAAATGTCAAGTATGTGTGTTTGCTAAACAAATAAGGAAACCTTTTCATAACATTGTTTGGGATTCAGACTTGTTAGATTTAGTACATACTGATATTTGTGAATTTGGTGGTGTGTTGACCAAGGACCAGTTTAGATACTTCATTACTTTCATAGATGATATTAGTATATATTATTATGTTTATTTACTTAGACATAAGGATGAAGCACTTAGTAAATTCATTATATATAAAATTGAAGTAGAAAAACAAACTAGTAAGTTACTTAAATGATTGAGATCTGATAGAGGTGGTGAGTATACGAGTAACGCTTTTAATGAATTTTGTACAAATAATGGTATAGTTCATGAAGTTACTCCACCATACACAACTGAGTCTAATGGGGTTGCTGAACGAAAGAACAGAACATTTAAAGATATGATTAATAGTATGCTGATTAACTCTGGGTTGCCTAAATATATGTGGGGAGAGGCTCTAAATACGGCGTGCCATATTCTGAATAGGGTCCCTCTGAAATATGTGAAAAAGACACCCTTGGAGTTATGGAAAGGCAGGATGTCTAGTCTTAAGTATCTTCGTGTGCGGGGGTGCCTTGCTAAGGTGCTTGTTCCTGAACACAAGAGAAAGAAACTAGGTCTAAAAGCTGTTGACTGTATCTTTTTGTGCTATCTTGAAACCACTACAACTATGAGATTTTTGGTTTTAAAATCTGACATAGATGGTATAGTGGCAAACACGATAGTTGAATTTCGAGATACTACATTCTTTGAGGATGTCTACCCTTTGAAGACTGAAATACCTGAAATGACTTCTGAGGAAGATCCTACTCACACATCGAGCTCTATTCCTGATCATGTGGAAAATATGACAAATGTGGGGGTGGAACCTAGTAGTGGCTCTATTCCTAAGGAAGTAGAGGAACCAAGGAGAAGTAAGCGTGCAAAGGTAGTTAAGAATTTTGGAGGTGATATTATCACTTACAATGTCGAGGACGAACCTTTAACTTTTGGACAAGCTATGGATTCTTCGGAGTCTAGGCATTGTAAGGGCGTTGTGAAGAGTGAAATTGACTCTATTATTTCTAATGGAACATGGGAGTTGGTTGATCTCCCTCCTGGGTGTTCTACTATTGGGTGCAAATGGGTCTTCAAGAGGAAGTTGAACCCTGACGGCTCAATAGATAAGTACAAAGCTAGACTGGTAGCTAAGTGTTTTAAGCAGAGGGGAGAAATTGATTACTTTGATACATACTCTTCGGTTGCTAGGATGGTAACAATCTGAATGCTTATAGCATTGGCTTCCGTCCATGGTCTTATCATCCATCAGATGGATGTAAAGACCGCTTTTCTTCATGGTGAACTTGAAGAAGAGATTTATATGGACCAACCTGAGGGATTTGTTGCATCTAAGAAAGGAAAGTATGTAAGTTGATCAAGTCCATCTATGGCTTGAAACAAGCTCCCAGAGATTGGCATAAAAAGTTTGATGAAACTGTATTTCCATTCAGTTATAAGATTAATAAAAGTGATAAGTGTGTCTACATTAAAGTTAAAGGTAGTGAGTGTGTTATCTTGTGCCTATATGTGGATGATATCTTACTGTTTGGAACTAATATTGAGATTATTAACGAGACAAAAGAATTCTTGAAAAGGCACTTTGAAATGAAGGATATGGGTGAGGCTAGTGTGATTCTTGGAATCAAACTGATTCAGTTAGCTGAGGGAATAACCTTGACTCAGTTTTATTATATAGAGAAATTTATACTTGAGAAATATGGTTATTCACATTGTAGAACCGCTAGTACACCTTATGATTCTAAAGTTTCCCTTGTCAAGAATACTTCAGGAGTGTCTGTGTCTCAGTTAAGGTATTCTCAGATTATTGGGAGTTTGAAGTATCTAGCTAACTGTACTAGACCAGATATTTCATATTATGTGTCTAAGTTGGCTAGATATACAAACTGTCCAAACAGAACTCATTGGTATGCTCTTGATGGAGTACTTAGATATCTAAAAGGCACAATGTACCTTAGTTTACACTACAGGAGATTTCCTGGTGTGCTTGAAGGGTACAGTGATGCAAGTTGGATAGCTAAGAAGTCTGGTTCCAATGGGGTGACTGGATATGTGTTCACCTTGGCTGGTGGAGAAATATCCTGGAAGTCAAGCAGACAAACTATAGTGACTCGGTCTACTTTTGAGGCTGAGTTGTGTGCACTTGATGCCGTAGGGATGGAGGCTGAATGGTTACACGGACTTATGTCTGCAATACCTGTAATAAGCAGACTGCTTCCTGCTATTGCTATTCACTGTGATAGTCGAACAACTATTGATAAGATTCGCAGTAAAAAGCATAATGCTAAAACTAAGAGACACATACAAGTTAGACTTAAGTCTATAAGGGGTTTAATGACTGATAGGATTGTTAGTGTTTGTGCCCTAGAGACAACACTATTATTTTTATGTTTTGAAACATTTGGATTATTAATTATGATTATATGGATTATACTTTAGTAATTTATTATATCTTTATTTTCTGCGATAAGATGTTAGATTAATAAATGTCCTTGGAATATGATATATAAATCTATATCTCTAAGTACGTGACTTAAAAATGAGATTATGAGAATAGTATTGATATTCTTAAAGGTCCATAGTCAGGTATTATTGTTAAGGGACAATAATAAATACATTGAGACTAGTGTGTTTGTTGGCTGATGATCACATCTCATTGATCATAGGTATGGTGATACTAAAGTCAAAACACAGGCACATGTATTAAATACATGGTGCTTGATTGACCCGTTGTGAGATACTACATGTTTATAGTGTCATAAGTTAATCTCACAGTGATAATGATGTATTGGTCCTTCGACCTGAAATCATTATATTTCTATATGAGAATTAATATACTTTGATACTATTAAAAGTTATCCTTGACCGGGTAATAATAAAAGTAGACATTGGGTACATTATGAATCGTATGAGAAATATGAATGATCTAGATGGGATTTAGCCCTCCTTTATTAAAGGAGTGATATTATTGGCCTTTTGATTGAGTAAGACTATAAAATGCATGGTCGTGCTCAAATGCTGATTTGTTTAATAGTTTACTCATTGATCAAGGAAAGAAGAATTGAACGTTAACAGAGGATGACACAATGCATGCCTCGAGTTTGATCTATAATATAAGGCTAAATGGATTATATTATATTGTACATTATTCACGAAAGGTTTAATTGATCACCGATTTAATTATTATTACTTGGGTAACAATGATGTAGTACTAGATGCCGCTCATTGTTTATGATTTTAAATTAGATTTAAAATTGTTGCCAATGTAATAATAACCTAAAGGGTCACACAAAGAATGATTGAAGGATTATTTAATTGAAATTCAGATTTAAGTTAAATGTAAGTAATTCGAATTATTTGTTATTAATTAAGTGTGACTTAATTAATTAAATAAATAGGAAATTCGAATTTAATATTAAATCAGAAATTAAGTTATTGGATGATTAAATGAGACTTAATAATACAATAATTAGAATTTCGAATTTAATTATAATAAGAACTGTAAAATTCAGTTTAGGGTTGGAGGCCCATTAGCTCTTGCCTATATAATATCTTTTTCTAATAGAATTAAGGTTATAGGTTTTATTTGATAAAACATAAACCCTAGCAGCTTCAAGAGAGATAGAGAGAGCAAGAAGGCGGCCTCAAGAACGTGCTAGTACACACCCATCCTCCGGGCGATCATTCGTGTGGATACCTTCAAGGCGTATATCGTTCCAGCGACGGGCTACGTGGTGATCCTTCAAGACCTCCATCTCCCCATTAACGTAAAGATTCTTAAGGTAAACATACTAAATGACGAATTAAATATTATTTTTCGCATGGATCCTGCGGAGGGTTTCAATTTTTAAGATTTAAATTTACGTTTTATGTTGCGTTTATGTGCTACAAACCCTTCAAGGATTATAGCTATAGAGTTCATAGAAACTCAGAATAATATAGCTAATCCTTTGACTAAAGGAATGGAATCTGCAGTGGTCCTCAAGTCAAGGTGGGGGATGGGACTGTCAACCCATCATAATTCATCAACAGTGGGAACCCAATACACATGAGAGGAGATCCCTCGAAGTATATTCAATGTGGTAATAACAAGCTGTAAGGATGAATTGGTAGTACCTTTGTGTTATTACCAATCAATGCAACAAGAATTACAGAAGGGGGGTTGAATGTAATTCTGGCTTCTTTTTCTGATTTTAAGAATGTTCTTACTTAATATATAACTGTGTTTGATTTTTCAAGAAGTGCGGAATGAAAGTAAAATGGAAATCAAAACACAAAGCAATATAACACAAGGCTTTAAAACTTTCTGGTGGATTTGAACTTATCCACCAGATATATATATATATATATAAAGTTGAGAACTCTGTGATGCTTAAATAGCACACAGCTACTTACAAGTGAACTTACAGAATTACAGAGAGATGCTTAACAGATACAGCTTTTTCTATCTCTATGAAAATAATGCTTACTTCGTTATCTTGTTCTACTTGCTACACTTGGTTTATATACTACCAGGTTACATGATAAAAAGACAAATAAGTAAAACAAAGATTGTTTCTAGTCTAATTCTATGCTACTTCATTACTCTATCCAGCATCTTTGAATATCTTCATAATTGCATGAATACGGTAATGCTTCTTTGTTCTCTAAATCCTGCAATTAGGTTGCCACATTCCATTTACAAACACCCGATGCATATGACTGTGTTGTCACTGTCAACTGCTCTTGTGAATTATGATCATCCGTCGGCACTATGCTGGTCATCCGTCAGGAGCCATGTTGATTATCTGTCGGGAGCCTTGGTAGATCATCCGTCGGGAGCCTTTCTGTCACTTGACTCTATTTCACTTATACAGAGTTACAAGACATCTTATATTTACAAATAGCCAACCTTTTTTGCATATCAATCTAGTAGTCAACATGACTTAAAGAATCCTACAATATCTACTAATACATTATTGTTTGCAGGCATGTGCTACAAGACTTATTATTAAATTAAGCTACACTCTCGATGGATGTTCAGTTGTCATCCGTCGGGACTATAAAGTTCATCCATCAGGACTATTGTAGAACATCCGTTGAGAGCTATGAAAACACTAAGTTAAATCTACTAAGGTGTTTTATTCAACTTATCATCAAGTTCACAACATTTTCCTAACAATCTCCCCCAATTTATGTCTACTGGAATTGTAGCCATAAATTAAGAGAAACTTGATGATAACAATACACCCTAAATATACAGATTGAATAATGGTAGATAAAACTAGTAAGTGCTACAGATTATTTGAAATTTGACCAAAGTAAAGTGTACAAAGAGTTCTCACAATCATTTTCAAGGTGCTCCTCTAGTCTGAGCAGATGTGATCTGTTTCCTTGATTATCTTGATTTCTTCCCAAGCTTCCTGTTGTTTTCTTCTATTTGATTTTGGAGTTGGCTGTGAAATTTAATTCTTCAGCATATGATAGATCTAGCTTTTCTTGCATTTCTAATAGAGTCTCATTGCTTGAAATGCTCAATTGGTTATCCAGCCTGAAGAATCTTCTAACACCCTTTTAATCCATGAATTCCATCAGCCAGCGAGGCCTCAAGTGCACTCTATTTCCTGTGAAGGGAATTGATAGAGTCCTTGGGAGTGCATCGGAGGCTTTTCTGCTCCTTAGTTCTTCTATCTTCTTTAGAATCATTCTCTTAGCAGTCACATTGAATCTAAAGTTTTTCTTGAAGGATGAAAAAATCTTTATCAAAATAGAACAACTCTCTTGAAGAATCCTGTGAAGAGCCATGATCTCTTTCCCACCCTTGTATTTGAACACCAGTCTTTCAGGGAGATTTCTGTGAGCATCAATTTCTCTTACTTCTTCTAGCTCATCCATGTAAAGATTTATATTTGAAAATTCCTTGATGTCACAGATATATAGAAGATCTCCATGACAGTTGGTTGAGCTTTGGTTAAGGTGTTGGTTTTGAGACTCACAGGCTTGACTGTAACACCCCCAGATCCGGGGTCGGGGATCCGGGTTGTCACGGTCTTTCTTTCCACAATATCACTTCACTTAATTAATAATAAATAACCTCATGCTGTGACCCCACACTAACACACACCACAACCCGTTATAGTCTCAGAGATGAAATTGAAATAAGTACAAGTCTTTGAATCCACAATTTAAAATTATTACAACCCAAAATGATTACTTGATAATTTACAGTTAATTGCCATTATCTGCCACAAGTTATAATTATACATAATTTGATTCTCAAAAGTAGATGGTCTGAACTACAATGGATCTACCTCTGCAGCTATAGCAGCTACAACATCAGCGGGAAGACGCGGGGCGCTTCCCACGCGCTTGCGCTGGGTCTGCTGGAGTCTGGCCATCTCTCCTAACTGTTGTTGTGTGATGAAGAAATAAAGCAAGAGTGAGCCTTACAGCTCGCAAGATAATATGTACAGTGATAACAATAATATAAGTATCTAAATGGATACTTAATAGCATCTCTATCATATGCAAGATAATTACTTACTAGATATAAGTAAAAACAAGGAATGAAGTTACCAATACTTCACCACACTTATATCATATATAAAGCTACTTGAACTGCCACCGTTCGAAGTATTATAGGTTTTAAGAAAAACATCCCATAGATGAGACCACAAGTTAAGACTTGAATAGATTCAATCTTTGAAAGATTATTGAATGAAAAAGTTATGAGATACTTTATTTAGTCCCGATATATATATAACCACATATATATACCCCTTTCAACATTTCCTGAAACCTCTGTTATGTAAAGTATGAACAGAGTTTGAAACATCCAATGAATTTTGGAAAGGAAAAGAATTTTGGCATAAACCCGATATCTTGCTGATCAGGCAAAGATACCAATAAGTAACCTTTTCTACTGTAGATGGATGAATTCCTCACCGGTCATCACCCTGGCCGCATTAGGACCTCGCGCTAGACCGTACCCCGGCCCCTCACGCGTTGATGGACTGCCACCCAGCCACTTACACAATAATAGACCGTACCCCGGCCTGTCGCTTATGCCGACTCAATTAGATGGGCTTACTTCCCGAACGTTGGGCAAGTAATCAATTCATTTACCAAAACTGCAACCTCGTTGCGAATATAAAATACACCACAGAGCCGGATTCCCCAGGTTTTTGAGCGAGTATTTAAATCCCCTTAAAAAGGAAGATCTTAAATATAAAAATGATTTTTGGGATCCGCTCTGACTTTAAAAATCATTTTGAAGACTCGAAAACACTTTAAAGAGTGTTTGGAGTGAAGCTGATTTAATGAAGTAAATCAGTCCCCAGAATATTAGAAGATATCTGGATATTATTAATTAAATAATATTCCCATAAAGAATAATCTTTATAAAAATAATTGAAGTAGAAGTATTAAAATTTATACTTGAAACGAGTATTAAATAACCACAGATATACTTATATGAAAGTATTATCTTTATTTGAATAATCGAAAATAAGTTTGATTATTTACACCTTATTCTTTAATAAAATAAAGAATATATCTCAGCAAATAATCAGAGTCATAGATCCTCAAATGAATATTCAAATAATATTCAATAAATAAAATAAGCTGAGTCATAATACCTCGAATGAATATTATAAATAATATTCATTAAATAAAATAAAGGAGTCATACATCCTCAAATGAATATTCAAATAATATTCAATAAATAATATAAAAGAGTCATAAGCCCTCGAATGAATATTCAAATAATATTCAATAAATAATAAAAGGAGTCATACGCCTTCGAATAATATTCGAAATAATATTTAATAATAAAATAAAGTTTCAAGTTATCGAATAAACCTTATTCGATTAATAGTTTGGAAAACTATAACCATACATATATATAAATATATATATATAAATATCCATATCCATATATATAAAATCTACTCGGGATCCTCGACTCCCGGTTTTTGAAAATATTTTCACCTTTGGGTCCCTATACTAAGGGTATATGCAAGATACCGCTATCCTCTAGCATAGGTATTATCCACTGAACCAACAGATATATATTTCAAGAATATGAAACAGGCATGCATATATACCATATCACATGCTACAATATATCGCAAGAATTTGCTAAATAACCAACATGCATCTATCGCAAGATAATGCATATACAAGTGTATACATCACAACAACAGTATAACGGATAGAATACTTGCCTGAGCGACTTGGGGGTGAGAAAGGCTCGGGACGAGTCTGATAACCTATAAACAACAAGTAAGTTGGAATTAAACCAAAATCACTTGTAAATCTATACTATAACTAACTTAGACTCTAACGCTTGTTTTGCGCTCACTGATTTGCTTAAGTCACTCGGGTACCCTCGGCTCCACCATTTTTAATAATTTAACCTTTACGAGTTTTAAAGCGATTCCTTCGCGAATGACTTACCAACTGCCTAACACACTTACCATAAATGTTTCATACATTAATTAACCCTTTTTGGTCTTTAACCTACATTCCAAAGTAAGGCGAGGGAAAAAGTTTCGTTCGCGAAACGCCGTTACTTGAAACGGTCGTTTCTCCTAAACCGTAAATCGGAATCGAACGAACTACATATCAAAACGAAGCTCGTAACATGAGCTATCTAAACATGGCAGTGGTCACAATCTAGCAGGGGGTCCTCGGGTCCTAATGCTATGCACAAAAACAGTCCAAAGAAAATCGGACGTTACGACGGCTATGTTTACGTGATTTCCAAATTTTAACCCATTCACAAACAACCCAAATCAACCTCAAATCCAACATACAACCATCCTCCATCCTTATCACATCATAACCACCCCAACCAATTCAATTTAATCTTTCATACTTATGCTTAAACTTAACTTTAATCATTCTTAAGTTCTTTTAAATCAAAACCACAATAATTACCATTCCATTCACTACCATACCAAATCTCAAACTCTAAATCATAACAACAAGATACAATATCAACCCACTACTCAAAATCACCTTATAATATATATGAACCTAGGGTTTGGAAATGGTATACCTTCCTTGAAGTGGTGGGTGGAGCTAGGAAGCCTTAAGAAGCTTTGAGAAGCCTTAGGAAAGCTTGGATCTTCAAGAAAACAAGAAAAAGTTCAAGTTAAAAACTTGAAAACACTATTCATTGTCTTCTTCTTTGATTAAATGAAGAAGTTAGAGAAAGAATTAATGGCTTAAACTCATGATATAGCCATAACTAAGCATAAAGATGATTAGGGAATTTTCTTACCAATTTAGGATGCTTGGATCTTGATTTTTGAAAAATCTAGCCTTTAAAAAAGTAAAAAGCCGAGAGCTAAGATGAAGAACAAATGCCTTGGTTGTTTTTGATTTTTGATGAAATGATTTTTCTAGCTTGGTTGGCTTGATTTGTATTTGATTTAGCAAATTACTACCTTGCCCTTGAATTTGTGTGGTCCTTATTCAACCACACCTCCTTCCTTCCCATGTCATGCTTACCTCATCCTCATGATGTCATCCTTCCTTCCTTGTCTTCTTTCTATTGGTTGGATGACATCATTCCCATTAATCCCTTTGATTAACTTCCTAATCGTTTGCCTAATGACCGCTGATCTGTTATACGGTTCGCTTAACTTTCGTTCTCGTTTATCGTTTGAAGGATCATACCCGGGATCTTATTACTTAGGTTCCCTTAACCTTTCTCAATACATTATATTCCTTTTTATGATCCTCTATCATAATCCTTTAATTTAAATCCTTTTTATCCTGTTATCTTATACTCAATTCTCTCCGTATCTTGTGGATTTTCGGGAAAAACCAAAGTGTTCGGAATTGGATTCTGACGATATTTACATACACTTATATACTTCATAGAGTACTAATAATATCCCAGAATATCCATAACAGATCCCCTACATAGTGTGGCGTGAAAAGTTTTCTCATTCAGCTAAAACACTATTCACAAGGGTTACAAAAAGTTGAAAAATTTTGGGGTTATTACAGTCTCCCCTCCTTAAAAGGATTCCGTCCCGGAATCAAACAGAAAACAAATGGGGGTACTTTTCTAGCATTGTGCTCTCTAGTTCCCAAGTTGATTCTTCCACATTATGATTCTGCCATAGTACTCTGACTAGCTTGATCACTTTGTTCCGAAGCACCTGCTCCTTCTTATCCATAATCCTTACTGGCTTCTCCACGTAAGTTAGATCTGGCTGCATATCCACCTGCTCGTACTCCACTATGTGCCTGGCATCCCGATGATACCTCCTTAGCATTGACACATGGAACACATTATGAACTTGTTGCAAATTAGGGGGTAGGGCTAGCTCGTAAGCTAACTTTCCAATCCGTCTTAATATCTCGAAAGGTCCAATGTATCTTGGGCTTAGTTTTCCTTTCTTTCCGAACCTCATTAATCCCTTCCAAGGGGATACTTTCAACAGTACTAAGTCCCCTACTTCATATTCCTTGTCCTTTCGGGCTAGGTCTGCATATTTCTTCTGTCTGTCTTGGGCTGCTACAAGTCGCCCTTTGATAAGATCCACTATATCTTTGGTCCTTTGGACCACTTCGGGTCCGAGCATCTTCCGCTCTCCTACTTCATCCCAGTATAAGGGAGATCGACACCTTCTTCCGTACAAGGCCTCATAAGGCGGCATTCCGATGCTAGCATGAAAGCTATTGTTATAAGAAAACTCGATCAACGACAGGTGATCATCCCAACTTCCTTTAAGGTCTATTGCACAGACTCTCAACATATCCTCTAGTGTCTGGATGGTCCTTTCACTCTGTCCATCCGTTTGGGGATGGTACGCGGTACTCATATTTAACTTGGTCCCCGCACATTCCTGAAAGCTCCTCCAAAATCTGGAGTTGAACCTTGGGTCTCGGTCTGAGACAATGGACGCTGGGACTCCATGTCGCGTTACTATTTCCTTAAGGTAAATGTCCACCAGTCTATTGACTGTGTATCTCTCATTGATAGGAATGAAATGAGCTGACTTTGTCAGTCGGTCTATAATTACCCAAATGGCATCGTGATTGGCTTTCGTCCTTGGCAAGCCTACAACAAAATCCATCGCTATCTGTTCCCATTTCCATTCGGGAATCTCCAGGGGTCGCAAAAGCCCACTGGGTCTCTGGTGCTCTTCCTTTACTCTTTGGCAAGTCAAACACTTGTTTACCCATTCTGCTACGTCCCTCTTCATGTTGGGCCACCAGTAATATTCCTTCAAATCCCTATACATCTTGGTACTTCCCGGGTGAATGGAATACCTTGAACTATGGCTTTCATCCAAAATCTCATCTTTAAGTTCTTGAACATTCGGAACCCAAATTCGGTAGGAGTACCTCATTATCCCTTTATCATCTTTCTCAGTATGGATCTCCTCTCCAGTCATTGACTTTCTGTCTTCATTCATTATTTTCTCTTGGCACAATCTGATCTTTTCCAATAATTCTGGCTGCATTGAGATCTCAAAAAGCTTTTCAGTTCCGGTTCCGGTTACCTTTACCTCTATTTCCATTTTCTCAAAATCCCTTATCAACTCTTCCGAAGTCGTTATCATTCTGAGTCTTTCCTTTCTACTAAGGGCATCAGCCACCACATTGGCTTTCCCTGGATGATAGAGAATCTCACAATCGTAGTCCTTGATTAGTTCTAACCATCTCCTCTGGCGCATGTTGAGCTCTTTCTGCGTAAATATGTACTTGAGGCTCTTATGGTCTGTGAAAATCTCGCACTTCTCTCCATATAAGTAGTGCCTCCAAATTTTTAAAGCAAATACTATTGCTGCAAGCTCAAGGTCATGAGTAGGATATCTAACCTCGTATTCCTTCAATTGTCTCGACGCATACGCAATAACTTTACCGTGCTACATAAGCACACATCCTAATCCTTTGTGCGACGCGTCACTATATATCACAAAATCTCCTTTTCCATCCGGCAATGCCAATACCGGAGCCGTTATCAACCTTTTCTTTATTCCTAAAAACTGTTCTCGCATTTCTCCGTCCATTCAAACTTCTCTGTCTTACGAGTAAGTCGTGTCAAAGGGGCTGCGATCTTCGCAAAGTCCTGTACAAATCTACGATAGTAGCCGGCCAATCCTATGAAACTCCTCACCTCTGTGGGTGTGGTTGGCCTTTCCCAATTTGAGACCGCCTCTATCTTGGAGGGGTCGACCAATACTCCTTCTTTATTGATCACATGTCCTAAAAACTGTACTTCATTCCGCCAGAATTCACACTTCGAGAATTTGGCATATAACTGCTCCTCTCTGAGTATCCCTAGAGCTATCCTCAAATGCTCTGCATGTTCTGCCTCAGTCCTTGAGTAGATCAAAATATCATCGATAAAAACTATCACACACTTGTCCAAGTACTTCTTAAATACTCTATTCATTAAATCCATGAAAGCCGCTGGGGCATTGGTTAGTCCAAAGGACATTACCAAGAACTCATAATGCCCATACCTGGTACGGAACGCTGTCTTGGAAATATCTTCAGGTTTAATCTTTAGTTGGTGATATCCAGTTCTCAGGTCGATCTTGGAAAAATAAACAACATCCTTTAGCTGGTCGAACAGATCGTCTATTCTAGGTAATGGGTACCTGTTCTTTATGGTTAGCTTGTTCAACTCTCGATAGTCTATGCACAACCTCATGCTCCCATCTTTCTTTTTAACAAAAAACTGGTGCTCCCCACGGAGACACACTGGGTCTTATCATACCCTTATCCAAGAGTTCCTGCAATTGGATAGCTAATTCCTTCATTTCTAACGGGGCTAACCGGTAAGGTGCTTTTGAAACTGGCGCCGTCCCTGGGGCCAACTCAATAGCAAATTCAATCACTCTATCGGGTGGTAATCCCGGAAGGTCTTGGGGGAATACATCTTCAAATTCGTTGACTACTGGAATATCTTGTAAGTTGGGCACCTCCTTCTGTGTGTCCACCACATAGGCTAGGTAGGCCTCACTTCCTTTTCGTAGCATCCTTTTGGCCTGAGCCATGGTCAAAAATTTCTGCGTCTGCCTCTTTCCTCTAAATATAACCTCTTTCTTCCCGGGGATATTTAACTTAACTTTCTTCCCTTTACAGTCTATCTGAGCATCGTTGCTAGATAGCCAGTCCATTCCCAAAATTACATCAAACTCCCCTAATTTAAAAGGAATCAGATCAACACTGAAAGATTGCTCCCCTATGCCTATCTCACAGGCGGGGTGAATCTGGTTAACAGGAATAATTTCATGATTGGCTATTTCTACTTGTAAGGGTTCTATCAAGGGTTTAGCCTTAAGTCTTAACTTACGCGCAAAGTCCTTTGATATAAAAGATTTAGTTGCTCCCGAATCAAATAAAACATTTGTACTGACTGAATTTAGAGAAAGGGTACCTGCTATCACATCTGAATCTTTCATAGCATCCTGGACTGTCATGTTGAAAGTCCTCGCAGTAGGTGGCTTATTAGAAGCAGCCCTGCTTGCTCCCGAAGCTGCTGGTTTGTTCATTGGGCATTCCTTCTTCCAATGACCCGAGCGTCCACACTGATGACAATTGGTGGTTGGAACGACGGCAAGGGTTAATGATGGGCACTTATTTGAATAGTGGCCCTCCCGACCGCACTTGAAACAGGTTACTGGCCTTCCTTTACACTCCCCAATGTGATTCCTTCCACATATGTTACAGGCTGGCAATGGGGGTCGAGATTGGTTGGGATAGGACATTCTTGACTTCTGGCCGCCCTGGCTCACACTCACACTCATTGGCCGCTTAAACCCAGTGTTCCTTCCTGGTAGGGACACTGCTCCTCGATTAAATCTAGTTGGGAAGCTCCTTCCTGCGAAACCTCTACCCATGCTCATACTTTTCCTCTTTATTCCTTTCTCCTCTCTTTCCTTCTGCATCTGTTCACTTCCAACTTCTACAATCGTTGCCTTTTGCACCAGAGTGGCATAGTCCGTAAGCTCAAGGATTGCCACCCTATTCTGAATCCATGGTTTCAGTCCCTGCTGAAACCTCCTAGCTTTCTTTTCCTCAGTGCTTACAAACTCCGGCACAAACCTTGATAACTCAGTAAATTTCGCTTCGTACTCTGCTACAGACAAGTTATTCTGCTTTAGCTCCAAGAACTTGAGCTCCATCTGGTTTTCCATAAACCTCGGGAAATACTTTCCCAGAAACAACTGACTAAATCTCTCCCAGGTTATTATAGCATCTGTCTCCATGTTTTTCTTGGCCTCCCACCAGTAGTTAGCTTCTCCTTTCAGAAGGTAGGTAGCAAATACAGTTTTCTGTGCCTCATCGATACTCAAAATCTCAAAAGATTTCTCCATTTCCTTTAACCATGCCCTTGCCTCAACTGGGTCGGCTGATCCGTGGAACTCAGGGGGCTTAAGGGACTTAAAAGCCCTGAAAGAGTTTGCCACTGCATTGTTACTTCCTTGGGGGGTGGGTTGGGTTGACGTTCTAAATTCTACCTTAGGAGTTGCATAAACTGACCCATGGGATCCATGCCTGGGTTTGGTACTGGTTGCTCAACCTCGGGTTCTCCTTCTTCAGCCTCTATCTCAAATCCCTCAACATCATATGTTTCCTCTTCTTCTTCATACAGGGAGTCATCCTGTTCCACATAATCCTCATCTTCCTCTTCACTGTGTTCTTGGTTTCTATTGTCCTGATTATGGCTTCCCTGGTCCTCAGACCCAGGGTTCGCCCTAGTTCCAATCTTTCTTGGCGGCATGATTCTGATAATAATAAAAACAATTATTGGGAAAATTCAACGTTAGGTCACAATCATATACAACATTGTGCCTTGCACAGCTCTTATAATGGGGAGAACGTATAACGCAGTTCTATTATTTTAAGAAAGTTCTAATACGAAGTGCAGTAATAATAATAATAAAACAGTGATCCCGTCACTATGGAACTGAACTGAAAGGAAACAAATATATACATAATGCGAGAATACATAGTTTGATCTGGTCAAAAGTATAACAGTGCTACAGTCATCTGTCCCAAAAGTGATACACAAGAGTCTATCTGTCTAGTCAGAAAAAGGGATGCTATATACAAGTCAACTATCCCGGAAAATTGGCTCTTACTAAGGCCTCGGCTAACTAGACAACTAGACTATTCCATCATCAATCCTGAATCACACACCGGAACGGGTCAGCTCCCAAACCCTTTCCATCGCACGACGGAAGATATAGTCGGCCTGCCGCCTGGAGATCCTACCATGCCTGTCCCCCTGGAGAGATCTGAGTCTCGCTCGGGACGTGAGCTCTATCCCCGTAAGCTCCCTCCTCAAGGATCGGGGTATAGAAGCCCTGGTCTCATAAGCTCGGGTACGCCTACCCGCCCTCTCTGCATCCAACTCCCTCCTGGCCTCATCCAGTCGGGCCTCGGCAAAGCCACTCGGGTCCTCAAAACATCCTGAACATATCCATGAGCTAACGAAGACTGCCTCTGGGCAGGGTCAAGAGGTGGTGAATCCGGAGCCACTGAGGGTGCCTCCTCGGTCTGCCTAGGCTCGGAAGTATGGGTCTCTGAGCTGTCATCATCGGGAATCCAAGATAGTGGTGGAGGGGTAGGGGCTCTGACCACCGGAAGTGTGGGTAAAGGGATACCAGCATACACTACCATAGGTCCAACACGCTCCTCAGCTACTGGGACCTCATCCGGGTCCTCCTCATCTGAAATAGCAATGACCTCCGTCTCTGACTCCTCTGAGGGGTCCTCCTCATCCTCCTCCATCTCAGGCTCCTCCTGATCCTCAACATTTAGCAGTGCCTCATCATGCTCACGCTCGAACATCTCAGGGTCCTCCATCTCAGGCGCCTACACATTAAACGAGCTAAGTTACTATCATGATACTTATAAGGGTTCCCGTAAGGGTTTTAACTGTCAGCACTACTTTAAGTAGTCCGACCATGAACTTGGCAAGAGTTCTTATTATCTTTGTGAGTTTGTTATTATATCGTCGCATCATCTCTGAGGTTTATAACGCTTAGCTCTGATACCATTTCTGTAACACCCCCAGATCCGGGGTCGGGGATCCGGGTTGTCACGGTCTTTCTTTCCACAATATCACTTCACTTAATTAATAATAAATAACCTCATGCTGTGACCCCACACTAACACACACCACAACCCGTTATAGTCTCAGAGATGAAATTGAAATAAGTACAAGTCTTTGAATCCACAATTTAAAATTATTACAACCCAAAATGATTACTTGATAATTTACAGTTAATTGCCATTATCTGCCACAAGTTATAATTATACATAATTTGATTCTCAAAAGTAGATGGTCTGAACTACAATGGATCTACCTCTGCAGCTATAGCAGCTACAACATCAGCGGGAAGACGCGGGGCGCTTCCCACGCGCTTGCGCTGGGTCTGCTGGAGTCTGGCCATCTCTCCTAACTATTGTTGTGTGATGAAGAAATAAAGCAAGAGTGAGCCTTACAGCTCGCAAGATAATATGTATAGTGATAACAATAATATAAGTATCTAAATGGATACTTAATAGCATCTCTATCATATGCAAGATAATTACTTACTAGATATAAGTAAAAACAAGGAATGAAGTTACCAATACTTCACCACACTTATATCATATATAAAGCTACTTGAACTGCCACCGTTCGAAGTATTATAGGTTTTAAGAAAAACATCCCATAGATGAGACCACAAGTTAAGACTTGAATAGATTCAATCTTTGAAAGATTATTGAATGAAAAAGTTATGAGATACTTTATTTAGTCCCGATATATATATAACCACATATATATACCCCTTTCAACATTTCCTGAAACCTCTGTTATGTAAAGTATGAACAGAGTTTGAAACATCCAATGAATTTTGGAAAGGAAAAGAATTTTGGCATAAACCCGATATCTTGCTGATCAGGCAAAGATACCAATAAGTAACCTTTTCTACTGTAGATGGATGAATTCCTCACCGGTCATCACCCTGGCCGCATTAGGACCTCGCGCTAGACCGTACCCCGGCCCCTCACGCGTTGATGGACTGCCACCCAGCCACTTACACAATAATAGACCGTACCCCGGCCTGTCGCTTATGCCGACTCAATTAGATGGGCTTACTTCCCGAACGTTGGGCAAGTAATCAATTCATTTACCAAAACTGCAACTTCGTTGCGAATATAAAATACACCACAGAGCCGGATTCCCCAGGTTTTTGAGCGAGTATTTAAATCCCCTTAAAAAGGAAGATCTTAAATATAAAAATGATTTTTGGGATCCGCTCTGACTTTAAAAATCATTTTGAAGACTCGAAAACACTTTAAAGAGTGTTTGGAGTGAAGCTGATTTAATGAAGTAAATCAGTCCCCAGAATATTAGAAGATATCTGGATATTATTAATTAAATAATATTCCCATAAAGAATAATCTTTATAAAAATAATTGAAGTAGAAGTATTAAAATTTATACTTGAAACGAGTATTAAATAACCACAGATATACTTATATGAAAGTATTATCTTTATTTGAATAATCGAAAATAAGTTTGATTATTTACACCTTATTCTTTAATAAAATAAAGAATATATCTCAGCAAATAATCGGAGTCATAGATCCTCAAATGAATATTCAAATAATATTCAATAAATAAAATAAGCTGAGTCATAATACCTCGAATGAATATTATAAATAATATTCATTAAATAAAATAAAGGAGTCATACATCCTCAAATGAATATTCAAATAATATTCAATAAATAATATAAAAGAGTCATAAGCCCTCGAATGAATATTCAAATAATATTCAATAAATAATAAAAGGAGTCATACGCCTTCGAATAATATTCGAAATAATATTTAATAATAAAATAAAGTTTCAAGTTATCGAATAAACCTTATTCGATTAATAGTTTGGAAAACTATAACCATACATATATATAAATATATATATATATATATAAATATCCATATCCATATATATAAAATCTACTCGGGATCCTCGACTCCCGGTTTTTGAAAATATTTTCACCTTTGGGTCCCTATACTAAGGGTATATGCAAGATACCGCTATCCTCTAGCATAGGTATTATCCACTGAACCAACAGATATATATTTCAAGAATATGAAACAGGCATGCATATATACCATATCACATGCTACAATATATCGCAAGAATTTGCTAAATAACCAACATGCATCTATCGCAAGATAATGCATATACAAGTGTATACATCACAACAACAGTATAACGGATAGAATACTTGCCTGAGCGACTTGGGGGTGAGAAAGGCTCGGGACGAGTCTGATAACCTATAAACAACAAGTAAGTTGGAATTAAACCAAAATCACTTGTAAATCTATACTATAACTAACTTAGACTCTAACGCTTGTTTTGCGCTCACTGATTTGCTTAAGTCACTCGGGTACCCTCGGCTCCACCATTTTTAATAATTTAACCTTTACGAGTTTTAAAGCGATTCCTTCGCGAATGACTTACCAACTGCCTAACACACTTACCATAAATGTTTCATACATTAATTAACCCTTTTTGGTCTTTAACCTACATTCCAAAGTAAGGCGAGGGAAAAAGTTTCGTTCGCGAAACGCCGTTACTTGAAACGGTCGTTTCTCCTAAACCGTAAATCGGAATCGAACGAACTACATATCAAAACGAAGCTCGTAACATGAGCTATCTAAACATGGCAGTGGTCACAATCTAGCAGGGGGTCCTCGGGTCCTAATGCTATGCACAAAAACAGTCCAAAGAAAATCGGACGTTACGACGGCTATGTTTACGTGATTTCCAAATTTTAACCCATTCACAAACAACCCAAATCAACCTCAAATCCAACATACAACCATCCTCCATCCTTATCACATCATAACCACCCCAACCAATTCAATTTAATCTTTCATACTTATGCTTAAACTTAACTTTAATCATTCTTAAGTTCTTTTAAATCAAAACCACAATAATTACCATTCCATTCACTACCATACCAAATCTCAAACTCTAAATCATAACAACAAGATACAATATCAACCCACTACTCAAAATCACCTTATAATATATATGAACCTAGGGTTTGGAAATGGTATACCTTCCTTGAAGTGGTGGGTGGAGCTAGGAAGCCTTAAGAAGCTTTGAGAAGCCTTAGGAAAGCTTGGATCTTCAAGAAAACAAGAAAAAGTTCAAGTTAAAAACTTGAAAACACTATTCATTGTCTTCTTCTTTGATTAAATGAAGAAGTTAGAGAAAGAATTAATGGCTTAAACTCATGATATAGCCATAACTAAGCATAAAGATGATTAGGGAATTTTCTTACCAATTTAGGATGCTTGGATCTTGATTTTTGAAAAATCTAGCCTTTAAAAAAGTAAAAAGCCGAGAGCTAAGATGAAGAACAAATGCCTTGGTTGTTTTTGATTTTTGATGAAATGATTTTGCTAGCTTGGTTGGCTTGATTTGTATTTGATTTAGCAAATTACTACCTTGCCCTTGAATTTGTGTGGTCCTTATTCAACCACACCTCCTTCCTTCCCATGTCATGCTTACCTCATCCTCATGATGTCATCCTTCCTTCCTTGTCTTCTTTCTATTGGTTGGATGACATCATTCCCATTAATCCCTTTGATTAACTTCCTAATCGTTTGCCTAATGACCGCTGATCTGTTATACGGTTCGCTTAACTTTCGTTCTCGTTTATCGTTTGAAGGATCATACCCGGGATCTTATTACTTAGGTTCCCTTAACCTTTCTCAATACATTATATTCCTTTTTATGATCCTCTATCATAATCCTTTAATTTAAATCCTTTTTATCCTGTTATCTTATACTCAATTCTCTCCGTATCTTGTGGATTTCCGGGAAAAACCAAAGTGTTCGGAATTGGATTCTGACGATATTTACATACACTTATATACTTAATAGAGTACTAATAATATCCCAGAATATCCATAACAGATCCCCTACATAGTGTGGCGTGAAAAGTTTTCTCATTCAGCTAAAACACTATTCACAAGGGTTACAAAAAGTTGAAAAATTTTGGGGTTATTACATTGACCTTCTTGATTGCTCTTGTCTTTGTCTTCTTTAACTTGTTAAAGATTGGTAAATTAAGCTCAGGAAGGGGAAAACTATCCCAGTCAATAGGCTCATCCTCGGGAATTATTGGCTCACCATGAAAATTCCTTGTAGGATCCACCTTAAATTCCTCTTGCACCACTGAGGGCTTGGATGTTTGACTTGTAGACTGGTTGGGAATGTAATCTTCCATCCTATCATCATTGAAGTCCAATCTTCTTTTGGGAAGGATTTTTTATTTATACTTACTTTTTTGTTGAGGTTCCTTGTGCATTTTCTGATCGTGATCTTCAGCTACCACAATTTGTTTCTCAAAAATCTTAGTTGCAGTTTTTACAGCTTGAAGCTTGGCTACTATAGCAGCTTGCGTTTTCTTCTGTTTGAGTTTCTTAGCATCTAAATCAGCTTGCTTCTTTTCTTATTTAATCCTCTCATTTTCTTCCTTATTAGCTTCTGCAAACTGAGGGTGTCCAGCTACC
This sequence comes from Apium graveolens, assembly GCF_009905375.1. Classification (NCBI taxonomy): domain Eukaryota; kingdom Viridiplantae; phylum Streptophyta; class Magnoliopsida; order Apiales; family Apiaceae; genus Apium; species Apium graveolens. Next base: position 144,849,733 of record NC_133650.1, read on the forward strand.
ACACAAATTTCTTTCCCATTCCTGTAGATTTTAGCAATTCTTCTCTTTAGCACTGAGTCAGTTGGATCTTTGAAGAATGCAATGGACCTTGCCAACAACTTCTTTTCATCTGGCCTTGGAGTCTCAAACATAAGATACAAGGGATTTTTGTCAGATGACTTTGGATAATTTCTTTTGGGCTTCAAAACCAAGCTGGCTTTTAAAGACTTTATACATGAAGGTTGACCCTTTTCCAAATTACCCATACTCATTTCATTTGCAGAAATTCGTCTCCATTGAGAGAAGTGAAACAAGACCTTGTATTTCTTCTCAATTGGACCAAACTTCTTTACTATCTCTTCATCAATTTTCTTCCATTTGTCATCCAGTTCCTTCTCAACTGTTGCAACATCAAGCATCTTGAATTTTTCATTTGATTCCAACTTAGCAGCTGCTATCTGGATCAGATCAATGCTGTCCAAGACTGGTGGCTTAGGAAAAGTAATTTCTGGCACAATTACTTGACTGACTTGTATGTTTAGCACATTCTCCCCCTCACTTGTTGGCTCCTCTTGGCTAATTAGAACAATTGAGTCTTTCTCTCCCTTTTGTTAGCATCAAGTTATGTAGAGGTAGAAGTCTATACAGTCACTATGTCACACCCCCAACTTAACTAACAAAATAAATATAACTATTAAATATTTAAAAGAAAGTAATCATAACGGAATCCAAGATCTTACAGTTTAGGGTTTGGAACAGCCCAACACTACCATCTATTACAACTGATTTTAATATCGAGTCCTCACACAAAACTATCTCTTATTCTACCTGAGCTCGGACATACGCATCAGCGTCACAGGTCTTACGTGTTTTCTGCTTGAATCTAACCATAGCTGCTAGCTGTAATATCAGGGTAAAGCAAGGAGTGAGCCAAATGCTCAACAAGTGCTAAACAATACGGTACAAAGCATAAATCGAGATATATATAAAAGAATGACAATGCGAAGACATAACCAATACTAACAAGAGATAAAACTTTGGGTGATGGCATCATTTGCTTGATTCAAAACATTTTTCAAAATCATTTCTTAATCAAAATCATTTTATGACGCTACGGATTACAGCCGGTGATCAGCCGCGATGTAATCCTGAACCTCGCTGGGTTCTAAAATATTAATGGGATCCCTAGGCAACTTTTAAGCCTACAATATAAATGTGGAAAGGACTCGCGTCTTAGTCCAGATCAACTATCCAAGAAAACATTTATCCCTCTTTGGGATTAAAAATCCATATTTTTATTATTTCAAAAACTGATGCCGATTAATAATAAAATCTCTTAAGTAGTAAACATTTTTATCAAGGGATTATAGATCAAAGTTGAATCACTGGAAATATGTCACAAAATATCAGGGCCATGATCCATTAGACTTTACTTTATTTAGGGTAATTGAAAAGTTTCCATGTACAAGAACTTTGACAAGGTGTTCTAGCAAGGATATTGGATAATATGAAAGGGTAATGCCGAACTAGGCTTAAAGCAAGGATTGTAGACAAGGTATATGTATTATAACATCAAGAAGATAAGCATTAAGGGTTACAAGCATACCAGAGGTGTTAAGGTATAAAGAAAGTGATCATTAGCTTAAGGTATATCAGGATGTCAAACTTTAGGGTAAGGACAGGGTTATCAAACAATCATGAACAACTCCAAAGAATATCCGGTTTTTAAGTATCAGGGTAAGGTTTCTATTGGGGTTCAAGCATTAGGGTGAGATGTCAAGATTTTAGGAATCAATAGTATGTTGATCAAGAGTATCAAACAAGTATTATAACAAATCTTTATTTTTATCATGGCATTCCAATTACTTTGATGTACTAGCATGATACGACCTTCGATCTACTTGCAATATGAAATTGAGGGTTCATGGCATTTCTATATAATACGAAGATAGATTTAAGAATCAGTTGGTTCTAGTATATCAAGATTACTCAGGATTCTCGCATCAATATATGAACTAATTAACACACATTTGCAGTGTAAACGAAAAACAGGTTGAATCACTTGCCTTGAGAAAGGCTGGTCTGGTCTGGCTGGTAGGAGCAATTGGAAGCTTTACTCGACCTTTATGGCAGGTTTACCCTCGTCTCGAGATCCTACATAAATAATAATAATCCTCATTATAATATATTCTCACCAACTTAACCTATTTACATCCCGAAATTAAACACAAATGGCACTTAGGCCTATATGCACTCAATTTATATTCACCTTATAAATATAATAGTACACATAGCCACATATAATCACATATCATATTTTAATATCAGATAATATCACACATACCATAATGCACACTTGGCTTGGATGATCTCGACCCACAACTTAAGTCACTTGATCGCTAAAGTAGACAAAGTCTCCAAATTTGGCCTCCTAACTCGATGTGCCTTTACTAAACTATCCAAAACCTATTGACCCTCACTTGGGCCTTTTACTCTAATGGCTTTATACTATCTTGCAACCATAATGGTAAATCTAGGTCTCACTCATAAGTGCTCTAAAACTATATGGTAAGTGAAAGTGCTCACTGGAGTAAATTTCAGAATGACATCTATGGTTTCTTGAGCGTATTAGACACTCTTAAACTACAAGTTTACCTCCAAAACTTCTGCACTAGACTCTTCTGATGTGGCTCAAGGGCCTAGCTTGGGCCTCCTTGGGCCTAAGCTCAAAGTCCATGGTTCCCCTGTTTTTCTGGACTAGAAAATGCCCTGACTTGAACTAACTTGTGACACATGGTTCTAACTCATATCCTATGAACTATGGTTGGAAAAACTCCAATGACACTCCCTCTAACTAAGGCCCAACAGGGCCTAAGGAGGGCCTACCCATGACATGGTCAAAACTTCCTATTTCTAAGTTGCAACAAAATTGTCCCCTGCTGGACAGATTTTGTGATTCCACTCGTGCACCTAACCAAACGACTTATAAACCTCCAACAAACACCTAAAACCTTTTAAATACTCCTAATTCTAGCTTCTGGTGGCTTGGGTCTCAAAGTGCTTAACAATGACATGGTCAAAACTCACTCTAAACCTCAGGGTACCAAACTGATTTTCTGCAGAAACTAAGACTCTCCTTTCTCCAAGGTTCTCACTCAACAACCCAACCACCTACAACCAAAATACCCAGACCATAACTTGACTATGGTGATCTACTGAACTAACTCCCTTACACTCAAAATTTACTTAGTGGAGATCATCCTTACCTAAAGTGCAACATAGCAAAACAAAGGAAATCACATTACGCAAATTACAAGTCATCAAGGTTTCAAGGACAACAACTTTAACCTTCATGATAAATATAAATGAAATAACATCACATTTTAAGGAGCACAATTCTTAATTAATTTCTTAACTTAACTACAATTAAGGTTTACTAACAAAATATCAATCTGAATGATCAAGAACTTCCAAAATTTTTAAGAGTAATCTACATGCATGCATGACTTCGAGTCTTACAAACCAAAACAACATGCTTTCCAAATAAATTTTCATTTTAATTCAACATGTAAGCCTATCATGGGTTATATCTAAATGACCACCTAGCATGCAAAGGTTTTTACCAAGATTTCACTAAGATTTTCATGTTATCATCACAAAAACACACAAAATGAAACAAGGCAACCAAAACACCATCCATTCGGCTCCTATCAAGTCATGGACGAATGGATTAGGGCGAAAACAACATTTGCATGAGTGTAGCATACTCATGTCTAGCCATTCTCAACCCTTTGATACTATAACTCATGGTGAAAGCCTTGAATTCACAAGAATCAAGGATATTCACTTGGAGTTTAACAAAAACACCACCATGCAAGGTCAACACATAAGTTTTCAACTCTAAACTCTTTAAGATATACAAGAACAACATGTAAGGAGTAAGATTACTTGATTATAGGATGATTGTTTGAGTGAAGAAATGAAGAAAAAAGGGGATGGGGCTCGGTTTTTGGAATTGCCGAGAGGGGAAGGGGAGAAAGCCGAGAGGGAGGGGGAGGAAGAAGAGTAGAGTGAAGTGGTGGGGTGAAGTGAAGTGGTGATCACTTCCTTGATTTGTTTTTATGTCTTGATTTGACTATAATGTGAGTGGGTTTGAGAAATGACAAGGGTATCCTTCTAGCTAGAGTTAGGCTATCTTGCATGCAAGGTCAAGGAGGTAATTTGGCTAATAATTCATGAGTTAGTGGGTTTGGAAATATCCTCTTTGTCCTTGAAATGGAAGGGTAGTTTGCATGCAAGGGCTTCCTCGTAATTTGCTAATTATCGCAACTAAAATTTATGAAGATTTATTTTTATAAAATAAAATACAAGTTCAAAAATTATAAAATTTATACCATAAAATAACTTGGATTTTTAGAAATTTTATAAAACCACTTTTGAAATTTGTGAACAAAATAACTTTTAAAAAGAAATTTATTCAAGATTTAAATATTCTTTATAAATCAAAAATAAAAGAAATAAATAAACTTTTGTTTTGAAAAATCATATACCACATAAAGCAAATTTAGGACGCAGAAATTTTCATTCACACAAGCATACAATAATTGAATATATTGGCATTCGGCTTTAAAATTGCACCAAATTCACAAATAAAATTACACGAAAATGTCGGTTGTAACATCCTCTCCCCCTTAAGGGATTCTGTCCCCAGAATCTAAGAGAACAGATGAGGATACCGGGAACGCATATCAGACTCTAACTCTCAAGTTGATTCTTCTACCTTGGGGTTCCTCCAATGTACTTTCACTAACTTTACCGATTTATTCCTAAGACTCTTTACTTGCCAGTCGAGTATTTTGACAGGTTGCTCCACAAATGACAGGTCTGCCTGAATTTCTACAGGTTCATATTCTATCACATGGCTGGCATCATGATTGTTCTTTTTAAGAAACGGCACATGGAACACATTATGCACATGCTGATATTGAGGTGGTAAGGCTAACTCGTAGGCCACCTTCCCCACTTGACTTAAAATTTCAAAAGGACCTACTTTCTTGCCAAATCTAGACAACCCTTTTCTTGGTGACACCTTCAACAAAATGGCTTCGCCTACTTGGAATCGGATGTCCTTACGCGCTGGATCCGCATACTTCCTCTGTCTATCTTGAGCAGCAAGAAACCTTCTCTGAATTAACTTGACTGTCTCATGCAGCTGTTGTACCAATTCCGAGCCTAGAATCCTTCCTTCTCCTACTTCATCCCAACTTGTCGGTGATCTATACTTTCGTCCGTACAAGGCTTCGTATGGTGGCATGCCAATACTGGAGTGATAGCTGTTGTTGTAAGAGAATTCAATCATTGGCAAGTGGTCGTCCCAACTTCCTGCAAAATCGATTGCACAACTGCGCAATATGTCCTCGATTGTTTGAATTGTCCTTTCGCTCTAACCATCAGTCTGCGGGTGGTACGCCGTACTCATGTTCAACTTCGTGCCAAGACTTTCTTGAAATTACTTCCAGAATCTCGAGTTAAATCGGGGATTTATGTCTGAAACTATTGATACGGGTACTCCATGCCTTAGTACGATTTCACGCACGTATAGATGAACCAATTTATCCAATGACGACTTCTCATTAATTGGAAGGAAATGCGCCGACTTCGTAAGGCGATCAACTATAACCCATATAGCGTCATGTCCGGACTTCGTTCGCGGTAGTCCCACTATAAAGTCCATAGCAATATTTTCCCATTTCTATTCTAGAATCTTTAGGGGCTGAATTAATCCGCTTGGTCGTTGATGTTCTGGCTTCACTTTCTGACAAGTATAACACTTTGCAACCCATTCTGCCATGTCTCGCTTCATATTTGGCCACCAAAAGTCCTGCTTTAAGTCCCGATACATCTTGGTGCTTCCCGGGTGGATTGAAAATCTTGAATTGTGGGCTTCTTTAGGATCTCATTCTTCAATTCAGGTACATGAGGAATCCAACTTGAGGAAAACCTTAGTATACCTTGCTCATCCCTTTGAGTGCCAATCTCTTCTCCAGTCAGCTGATTCTTCTCTTTCTCCATTACTTTTTCCTGAAATTTCCTTATCTTTTCCACCAGTGTTGGCTGAAAAGTCATTGCACGACAAATTTCTTCAACTATTCCACAATCACAAAGTTCTAATCCAAATTTCTTAATCTCTTCAGACAATTCCTTTGGTGTTGCCATCATATTCAATCTCTCCTTCCTACTTAAAGCATCGGCTACAACATTCGCCTTTCCAGGATGATAATTTATCGAGCAATCGTAGTCCTTGATCAATTCTAACCATCTCCTTTGCCTCATATTGAGCTCCTTCTGAGTGAAAATGTACTTTAAACTCTTGTGTTCTGTATAGATTTCACACTTTTCTCCATAGAGGTAATGTCTCCAAATCTTAAGTGCGAACACTATGGCGGCTAGTTCCAAATCATGCGTCGGGTACTTCAACTCATGCGGTTTTAACTGTCTTGACGCATACACGATCACCTTACTATGTTGCATTAGCACACAACCCAATCCCTTATGTGAAACATCGCTGAATATCATAAAGTTTCCTTGGTCATCTGGTAGTACTAACATCGGAGCCGTTACCAATCTCTGTTTCAACTCTTGAAAGCTATCCTCACATTCTGCACTCCATTCGAACTTCTGATTCTTCCTGGTTAACTTAGTCAATGGCGTGGCGATTTTCGAAAAATCCTTGACAAACCTTCTATAGTACCCTGCCAATCCTAGAAAACTTCGCACTTCTGTAGGTGTCTTTGGCCTCTCCCAACTCATAACCGCCTCAATCTTTGTCGGATCTACTTTAACTCCTTCATTTCCAATGACATGCCCCAAAAATTGAACTTTCTTTAACCAAAACTCACATTTAGAAAACTTGGCATACAACTTCTCTTGCCGAAGTATCTCCAATGCTATCCATAGGTGCTGCTTATGTTCTTCATCCGACTTAGATTAAATAAGGATGTCATCAATGAATACTACTACGAACTTGTCCAAATACTTTTTAAATACCCGATTCATCAGATCCATAAATACGGCCGGGGCATTAGTCAATCCAAACGGCATTACTAGGAATTCATAATGTCCGTATCTGGTCCTGAATGCTGTCTTGGGAATATCTTCTTCCTTGATCTTTAATTGATGGTATCCTGATCTCAAGTCAATCTTTGAAAAGCACTTTGCTCCCTTCAGCTGATCAAATAGGTCATCTATTTTTGGTAGTGGGTAGCGGTTCTTGATCGTTACCTTATTCAATTCCCGATAATCTATACATAGCCGAATACTTCCATCTTTCTTCTTTACAAACATAACAGGTGCTCCCCATGGCGACGTACTTGGCCGTATCACTCCTTTGTCCAACAATTCTTGTAGCTGGCTCGCCAACTCCTTCATTTCTGCTGGTTCCATCCTATATGGGGCCTTTGAAACTGGTTCTGTGCTCGGAGCAAGGTTGATCTCGAACTCGATTTGTCGATCTGGCGGTAAGCCTGGTAGTTCATCTGAAAACACATCTGGGAACTAGTTAACTACAGGGATATCTTCTATGCTGGGGTTACCCTTTTCTGAATCCACTACATAAGCTAGGAAAGACTCACAACCTTTTCTAAGTAGCTTCTTAGCCTGAACGATTGTAAGAAACAGTTGCTCTTGCCTCTGTCCCTTAAATACTACCTTCCCTCCACTCTTCATCTTTAAATACACTTTCTTGGTCTTACAATTAATCTGGACGTTATTCTTCCCTAACCAATCCATTCCTAAAATTATATCGAACTCTCCCAACTTGAAGAGTATCAAGTCGGCTGAAAACTTATGCCCCGAAATATCGATCTCACACTTTGGACAAAATTGATTCACATGAATCTTCTCTTGGTTCGCAATTACCACATTTACTACCTCGCTCATAATCATTTTATCACATTGAAGTTTATCAACAAAAGTTTCTGATATGAAAGATCTTGTTGCTCCCGAGTCAATCAATACTTTAGCTTTGCCATTATTGAGTAAAAGTGTACATACTATCACCTCAGAATTCTGAACGACGTCCTTCATTTTCAAATCGAATGTCCTTGCTGTTGCTTGCGGAGTTGTTGTAGGTGGTGGAAGTAATGCCAATACCTCGGCTGGCACGCTTGCACTGGTACTTGCCATATTTATTAGAGCTTTGACTGGTCCGGTTGTCTTGCACTCCCTAGCTATGTGTCCAGTCTTCCCACACTTGTAACATGTAACTCATGGCTTCGGCATCTTGCACTCATTTGCCAAATGTCCCTTCTGGTTGCACCTATAGCATGTCATGCTCAGCTTATTACACACTCCGGGGTGCCTTCTTCCACAATGCTTGCATTCTGGTCTCTGAAATCTGTTTTCTCCAACTATCTCTGATCCAAGGCTCCAATCCTTGTTTAAATCTCTTCGCTTTTTCCTCCTCAGTGCTGGTATACTTTGTCACAAACCTTGACAACTCTATGAACTTCTTCTCATACTCCAGTACCGTCATGTTCCCTTGCTTCAACTCAAGAAATTTAAGCTCCATCTGATTCTGCATGTACTTAGGGTAATACTTTTCCAGAAATAACTTCTTAAATCTTTCCCAAGAAACTTGTTGAGTCGCTTCCATAGCTTTTACTGATTCCCACCAATAGATGACTTCGCCCTTCAAGAAGTAAGTAGCATATGGCGTCTTCTGCTCGTCCCCTAACTGTACCAACTCAAAAGCCCTTTCCATTTCCTTAATCCATGTGTTAGCTATTATTAGATCAGTGGTATCATGAAATGCAGGTGGATTCACATTCTGAAAAGCCTTGAAAGTGACAACCTGTCGAGGTGGAATTGGTGGTTCAGGTGGTTGGTGTGGTTCACGGTTATCTTGGTTTTTAATTCATTGTTGAAGAGTTAGTTGTTGTTGAGCTATAGCATTGGTTTTCTGTCGCAAAGTTTCCAGTAATCGAAGAATATTTGGGTCTGTGGTAGATGTGGTTGTTGGGTTCTTCTTTTTAGGTGGCATGATCCTGAAATAAAAGTTATGTCAAAACAGGTATGTATGATGAAATAATTCGAGGGTATCGCATGGCATTCTTATTTACATATGAGGTCAAGTTTCAAATTAAACAGATATGGTGATGCATATAAAGGCATAAAATAATAGTTGAGAGCAAATGGAACGATAGTGCATAATATTGGAAATCTAAAGGTCACAATACATCAAGATCAGGATAAAGTCTGATTCTAGGAACAACATGCTTATTTAAAGGAAACAACTGGGAATTCAACGAAGTCTGATAATACAACAACATGAAAGGTAAATAATCGAAAGAACTAAGGCTCCACTCTATCAGAACGGGGCTTGGTAGCCTTCTCCTCTCGAAGTGTCTTCACAATGCTCTGGAGCTCATCCGCCACCATCTGAATGATATACTGGCTGGTGTGGTCTCGGTGTGATGGCATATCCTCAAGCTTAGTATTGACGTACTGAACCAAAGTCTCAAGTCTCGCAGTCATCTGCTCCTTAGGCTTCCCTTCATAATTTCGGCTGTCTGGGTACATGTTCTTCAGTCGGTCGTACTTGCCCTGAAGCATGTCAAACTCGCGCCTCAACTCAGCATACACGGAGAAAGCAATAGTATCGTCCGACCCCGAGGATGACGAGGAATGCGCCCTTTACTGGCAACCCAAGAAGAGGAGTATTAATAATAAATTTACTTAACCTACTCTCTCGCATATTATCTATGACCTATACATATATCCTATAACCTATTTGGGCTATTCAGGGACTCTAAACCGTAGCTCTGATACCAAAACCTGTCACACCCCCAACTTAACTAACAAAATAAATATAACTTTTACAATATTTAAAAGAAAGTAATCATAACGGAATCCAAGATCTTACAGTTTAGGGTTTGGAACAGCCCAACACTACCATCTATTACAAGTGATTTTAATATCGAGTCCTCACACAAAACTGTCTCTTATTCTACCTGAGCTCGGACATACGCATCAGCGTCACAGGTCTTACGTGCTGTCTGCTTGAATCTAACCATAGCTGCTAGCTGTAATATCAGGGTAAAGTAAGGAGTCAGCCAAATGCTCAACAAGTGCTAAACAATACGGTACAAAGCATAAATTGAGATATATATAAAAGAATGACAATGCGAAGACATAACCAATACTAACAAGAGATAAAACTTTGGGTGATGGCATCATTTGCTTGATTCAAAACATTTTTCAAAATCATTTCTTAATAAAAATCATTTTATGACGCTACGGATTACAGCCGGTGATCAGCCGCGATGTAATCCCGAACCTCGCTGGGTTCTAAAACATTAATGGGATCCCTAGACAACTTTTAAGCCTACAATATAAATGTGGAGATGACTCGCGTCTCAGTCCAGATCCACTATCCAAGAAAACATTTATCCCCCTTTGGGATTAAAAATCCATATTTTTATTATTTCAAAAACTGATGTCGATTAATAATAAAATCTCTTAAGTAGTAAATTTTTTTATCAAGGGATTATTGATCAAATTTGAATCACTGGAAATATGTCACAAAATATCAGGGCCATGATCCATTAGACTTTACTTTATTTAGGGTAATTGAAAAGTTTCCATGTACAAGAACTTTGACAAGGTGTTCTAGCAAGGATATTGGATAATATGAAAGAGTAATGCCGAACTAGGCTTAAAGCAAGGATTGTAGACAAGGTATAGGTATTATAACATCAAGAAGATAAGCATCAAGGGTTACAAGCATACCAGAGTTGTTAAGGTATAAAGAAAGTGATCATTAACTTAAGGTATATCAGGATGTCAAACTTTAGGGTAAGGACAGGGTTATCAAACAATCATGAACAACTCCAAAGAATATCTGGTTTTTAAGTATCAGGGTAAGGTTTCTATTGGGGTTCAAGCATTAGGGTGAGATGTCAAGATTTTAGGAATCAATAGTATGTTGATCAAGAGTATCAAACAAGTATTATGACAAATCTTTATTTTTATCATGGCATTCCAATTACTTTGATGTACTAGTATGATACGACCTTCAATCTACTTGCAATATGAAATTGAGGGTTCATGGAATTTCTATATAATACGAAGATAGATTTAAGAATCACTTGGTTCTAGTATATCAAGATTACTCAGGATTCTCGCATCAATATATGAACTAATTAACACATATTTGCAGTGTAAACAAAAAACAGGTTGAATCACTTGCCTTGAGAAAGGCTGGTCTGGTCCGGTCTGGCTGGTAGGAGCAACTGGAAGCTTTACTAGACCTTTATGACAGGTTTACCCTCATCTCAAGATCCTACATAAATAATAATAATCCTCATTATAATATATTCTCACCAACTTAACCTATTTACATCCCGAAATTAAACACAAATGACACTTAGGCCTATATGCACTCAATTTATATTCACGTTATAAATATAATAGTACACATAGCCACATATAATCACATATCATATTTTAATATCAGATAATATCACACATACCATAATGCACACTTGGCTTGGATGATCTCAACCCACAACTTAAGTCACGTGATCGCTAAACTAGACAAAGTCTCCAAATTTGGCCTCCTAACTCGATGTGCCTTTACTAAACTATCCAAAACATATTGAACCTCAATTGGGCCTTTTACTCTAACGGCTTTATACTATCTTGCAACCATAATGGTCAACCTAGGTCTCACTCATAAGAGCTCTAAAACTATGTGGTAAGTGAAAGTGGTCACTGGAGTAAATTTCAGAATGACATCTATGGTTTCTTGAGCGCATTAGACACTCTTAAACTACAATTTTACCTCCAAAACTTCTACACTAGACTCTTCTGACCATAAGGCATCTCCCAAACTTGATGTGGCTCAAGGGCCTAGCTTGGGCCTCCTTGGGCCTAAGCTCAAAGTCCATGGTTCCCCTGTTTTTCTGGGCAGAAAACGCTCTGACTTGAACTAACTTGTGACACATGGTTCTAACTCATATCCTATGAACTATGGTTGGAAAAACTCCTCTGACACTCCCTCTAACTAAGGCCCAACAGGGCCTAAGGAGGGCCTACCCATGACATGGTCAAAACTTCCTATTTCTAAGTTGCAACAAAACTGTCCCCTGCTGGACAGATTTTGTGATTCCACTCGTGCACCTAACCAAACGACTTATAAAACTCCAACAAACACCTAAAACCTTTTATATACTCCTAATTCTAGCTTCTGGTGGCTTGGGCCTCAAATTTCTCAACAATGACATGGTCAAAACTCACTCTAAACCTCAGGGTACCAAACTGATTTTCTGCAGAAACTAAGACTCTCCTTTCTCCAAGGTTCTCACTCAACAACCCAACCACCAACAACGAAAATACCCAAACCATAACTTGACTATGGTGATCTACTGAACTAACTCCCTTACACTCAAAATTGACTTAGTGGAGATCATCCTTACCTAAAGTGCAACATAGCAAAACAAAGGAAATCACATTACGCAAATTACAAGTCATCAAGTTTTCAAGGACAACAACTTTAACCTTCATGATAAATATTAACGAAATAACATCACATTTTAAGAAGCAAAATTCTTAATTAATTTCTTAACTTAACTACAATTAAGGTTTACTAACAAAATATCAATCCGAATGATCAAGAACTTCCAAAATTTTCAAGAGTAATCTACATGCATGCATGACTTCGAGTCTTACAAACGAAAACAACATGATTTCCAAATAAATTTTCATTTTAATTCAACATGCAAGCCTATCATGGATTATATCTAAATGACCACCTAGCATTCAAAGGTTTTTACCAAGATTTCACTAAGATTTTCATATTATCATCACAAAAACACACAAAATGAAACAAGGCAACCAAAACACCATCCATTCGGCTCCTATCAAGTCATGGCCGAATGGATTAGGGTGAAAACAACATTTTCATGAGTGTAGCATACTCATGTATAGCCATTCTCAACCCTTTGATACTATAACTCATGGTGAAAGCCTTGAATTCACAAGAATCAAGGATATTCACTTGGAGTTTAACAAAAACACCACCATGCAAGGTCAACACATAAGTTTTATACTCTAAACTCTTTAAGATATACAAGAACAACATGTAAGGAGTAAGATTAATTGATTATAGGATGATTGTTTGAGTGAAGAAATGAAGAAAGAAGGGGATGGGGCTCGCTTTTTGGAATTGCCGAGAGGGGAGAGGGAGAAAGCCGAGAGGGAGGGGGAGGAAGAAGAGGAGAGTGAAGTGGTGGGGTGAAGTGAAGTGGTGATCACTTCCTTGATTTGTTTTTATGTCTTGATTTGACTATAATGTGAGTGGGTTTGAGAAATGACAAGGGTATCCTTCTAGCTAGAGTTAGGCTATCTTGCATGCAAGGTCAATGAGGTAATTTGGCTAATAATTCATGAGTTAGTGGGTTTGGAAATGTCCTCTTTGTCCTTGAAAAGAATGGAAGGGTGGTTTACATGCAAGGGCTTCCTTGTAATTTGCTAATTATCACAACTAAAATTTATAAAGATTTATTTTTATAAAATAAAATACAAGTTCAAAAATTATAAAATTTATACCATAAAATAACTTGGATTTTTACAAATTTTATAAAACCACTTTTAAAATTTGTGAACAAAATAACTTTTAAAAAGAAATTTATTCAAGGTTTAGAATATTCCTTATAAATCAAAAATAAAAGAAATAAATAAACTTTTGTTTTGAAAAATCATATACCACATAAAGCAAATTTAGGACGCATAAATTTTCATTCACACAAACATACAATAATTGAATATATTGGCAGCTTTAAAATTGCACCAAATTCACAAATAATATTACACGAAAATGCCGGTTGTAACACACTAGCTTTTGAAGCAACTGAGTTTATTGAGCTTGATGTAAATGGATTTCAATGATGGAAGTTTCCAAGGTTTTGAGTCTTGTGTCCAAGGAGTCCACCTTACTGGCTAGATCAAATTTTTTCTTGAGTTTTCAGTTAATGTCAAGCAAGGTTGTGTTGGGAAATTTAGCATCCAGTCTTTTAGTTACATCCCTCTTGACTTGATCAATTTCTGTCTATAGCTCAGTGACATCCAGATTTTGCTTGAGAGATTGAATATGATGTAGTTGGAGAGAGTTGAGATGTGCTTGCAGAAGCTTCTTGGTGTTGACATTGGTAGAAGTTTGGAGAACTGTCTGAGTTTGTTGAATAATATGAGAAATAGTGGACTTGAAATGATGCTCATCACATGTCTTGGAAAATACCCAAGATGGCACGCTAGATCTTGAGCTAGGGGTTGCTTCTCCCCCTATGTCCATGAAATCTCCTTCAACATCATCTTCATCCCCAAATAGATCCTCAAAACCACCAGTTCCATAGTCAATATCATCATCAGCTGTGGGTGGCATGGCTGAGATGACATCTTTGGCTCTTTGCATGGAGGTAGTTGTATGCACCATATTTAGCATTCTTTCAGAAGCCACATTGTCCTGTTCAGCTAAAATTTGATAAGCTGAAATAGGGTGAGTAAATGCCTCAGCTTCATAAGAAACAGAATCTAAGACAACTTGATATTCTTACTGAATTAGTTATTTCTTTTCAGCCTTATTGACATTCATTAACTCACTTACAATGGGCTTTTCCCATACATGGGTACCTGCTTTTCTCTCATTATCTCTCTTTTCTTTCATCAAGGGCTCTCCTTGGATCACCACCCTCACACCCTCACCTTCACCTACTATGGTGGAACTCCCCTCACTCACTTTTTCCAGGCTGGAAGAAATGGCCTGCATAATTTCTCTCTTTTCCTCTCATTTTGCATGAGAGCAACTCAGCCTCTCACTCTGTTCACTCCCTTCCCTCAATCCTAGGAGTGATTGTACAACCACTATCTCATCTACACTTGTAACAATTATTGAAAATTCAGCTTGTGTAATGAGTACCGACGGATGAGGAACATCCATCGAGGTAGTAATTAGGATAGCCGACGGATGACTGCTGTTAGGCACATCCATCGAAATACAATCACTAGCCGACATATGAACAATATCCATCAGAATAGAAGAAATGATAGAGTTTGGAGTAGACACTATTATGGATTCTATGCAGATTGATGATAATTTAGGCACAAAAGTCTCAATAATTCCTGAAAGAATTGGCAAGTGAGCCAACAAATCATCTAGAAGATGATGCTCATTTATACTCATTTTTGGTTTCTCCGACAGAGTTAAAGAAGGAGAATCAGGGATTGATATGTGAATCATATCCACATCCAGAGAATTGGTGGGAGAGTTTTGTGTGTTTGGTGCTTCTATTGTTAAAGATTTTGGCTATGACTCCACATTTATTGGAGCCACATCAAACTGAGTTTGAGAAGGTGCAGTAACTGAGTCTTTAGCTGCAGTTTGCACTGTGTGTGATCCTTGTGCATCCCCAAGTTTTCTAGATTTCTTCTTTCTTGTATAAGTTTGGGGTGAGTCTATGTCCCTAGCCCTTTTGACCTGTGCTCCTGGTTGGGAGCTTGTTTCAATAGTAGCATCCTTTTGATAGGATGAAACTAGAGATGTGCTAATTTCCTTATTAAGCACCACAATTTGTTAGGAAAATGTGGTGTGGTTAGGTTTGGGTACACTCACCTCACCATCCTTATTCTTAGGGTTTCTTTTATGTTCACTCTGTCCCTCACCAATCTTACCCACCTTCACACTCCCCTCTTTGCTTTTGGTAGATTTTGAAACTGGCATCTTTTGAGAGACACCAGAGTGTGGTTTCTTTAATTTGGATTTTGAAGGTTTGGATTTTGTGGCTTGGGTAGGCATCTGTTAGGTCATTAACACAGATGCCATATCCACAGTCAATGAAAAAGAAAATTGATAGGTAGAAAGAGTATGGACAGAAGCATTTACCTCACTTACCTGAGGGCCCTCCATGATAGGCAAATAAACAAGGGGCACCTCCTTGTGGTGATCAGCTCTGTTTTAATCTACAATTATTCTTCTTTCTTGAACCTAACATTCCAGTTTGTTGGTTGGGTTCTCAATCACAAGATCCTCACAAATATGGGTAGCAATAATTATAAAGAATCTAGCATAATAAACATTCCTAGATCTCTTTTTAATCTCCCCTAACTTGTAGCCTAACTCAAACATGATAGCATCACTAAAATTATAGTAATTATCAGTAAGTAACATGTAGAGCATGTTAAGCATGGTAGTATTGATAGAATCAAAGTTGCTTATCTTACCAAAAAACACCTTGGTAACTACATCACACAGAAAACTCCACTCTTTCCTAAGACCTAGCCTCCTAATCTCACTTAACTTAGTGGTAGAAAGTGCATAGCCAATGGAATTAAGTAAGTTAACTAAATTAGCATCTGTGTGTGGTTTAGTAGTAGTGTTTTCAGGAATTTTAAAGCATGCTTGAATAGTATCATTATTAATGTAAAATTCCTTAACTTTAATGGAGAGATTTATTATTTTGTCAGTTGCCCGATACACAGCAGTAGTCCACATCTCCTCCACAACTTCACAATAAATTGTGGATGATTCCAGCATGGCATAGTTAAGCTTGTATCCCTTCACAAAATCCATCATTTCGTGATAATCTTCAGAGGATGGAATTTCTTTGTTCATAAGAGTCACAAAGTTGTTCTTTTCATAAATAAATCCTGTCTGGGACATGATCTTAACTACTGATGCCATTGTTAAGCAAGAAAAGTTTCAGAAAGAAAAGGGGTTTTGCTTTGAGGAAGAAGAGAGCAGTTAATTGCAATAGAGAAAGATAAAAGCTAAAATGAACTTGGAATAAGGCTTTTATGTATTCTCGGATAAAATGGGATAAAAGTTAAAGGTAAAAATTAAAGACCCAATGAAAATTGCCCAAAATAACCATTTTAAAAGTAAAAATAAACTGTCAAAATAGCCACAAAGTTGTTCTTTTCATAAATAAATCCGTCGAGATGTAGATTTTGACTTAGCCAAATTTTCATTCAAAACAGAAAAATCAATTAAATTTCTGGCTGTATTTCAACTTGCAAGATAATCAAAAATGATTTAATTTTGCACCCTGCATAGTCTGCATCTGAATAACTAGTTAGATCAAAACCAGAATCTCTAGGGTACCAAATGCCAAGTTTTGGTGTTCCCTTGAGATATCTGAAAATTCTCTTTATAGCTATTAAATGAGACTCTCTAGGATCACCTGGGATCCAGCACAAAGACAAGTAGCAAACTTTATATCTAGCCTACTAGCTGTTAAGTACAAAAGTGAGCCAACCATGCCTCATATCATACTTACTTTGCATCAGTTTGGCAAACTTTTTGCAAAGTTTTTCATCTGTATAGCCAAATATAATATCATCAACATAAATTTGAACAAGTATACTAGAGCCATTAACATTTCTAAAGAATAAAGTTATTTTAATCATACCTCTTGTGAAGTGATTTTCTAAGAGAAACTTTGACAAAGTATCATATCAGGCTCTAGGTGCTTGCTTCAATCCGTAAAGTGCTGTCAAAAGATAGTAGACATATTATGAAAAATTTGGATCTTCAAAACCAGGAGGCTGACTGACATAGACTTCCTCCTCCAAATCTCCATTCAGAAAGACACTTTTGACATCCATTTGATAGACTTTGAAATTGGCATGGGCTGCATAAACTAAGAAAATTCTGATGGCTTCAAGTCTTGCAACATGAGCAAAAGTTTCATCAAAATCTATTCCTTCTTATTGACATTAGCCCTTGGGGACCAATCTAGCTTTGTTCCTGACAACTATGCCATTTTCATCCATCTTCTTTCTGAATACCCACTTGGTATCAGTTCGATTCTTTCATTTAGGCTTGGGTATCAGCTTCCATATTTTATTCCTCTCAAATTGGTTTAGCTCCTCTTGCATAGCTAAAATCCAATCAGGATCCATCAGAGCTTCTTCTACTTTCTTTGGTTCTTCCTTTGAGAGAAAGCTGCTATATAGACATTCCACTTGAGTTGCTTTCCTTGTTTGAACTCTAGAAGATGCATCACCAATAATGAGCTCAAAAGGGTGATCTCTCGACCATTTTCTCTGTTATGGTATATTAGCTCTAGATGAAGAGGCCTCATCATTGTCTTGATGTGTGACTGAGTTTTGATTAGAAGAAACTCCCTCTGAGTTTGTGGATCTTTCATTTGAATAAGGAGTTCTTTCTGTAAGTGATCTATTTTGACTCTCAGCTTCTCTGATTGTTCCGACGGATGATGCACTTTGTATCCCGATGGATGAAGCTGATTGTATAACGACTCGTATATTTTGTATTATTGTATGAGTGTAATTGTTGCATAATTAATTAAATAAAATATATGTATTGTTTTTTACAGCTGTTTGTTGTTTATTATTAGTTATGTGTGAATTATGATGTACAGGGTTTATTTGCGTAATTAATTATCGAGTTATACTGATTTACTTTCACTTTTAAAAGTGGATTTAATACAAATTTATTTGCATAAATATTTGAATTGTCTCTTAAATTTTTTTTATGATTCTATAATTTCAATAATTATTTTTGAGATTTTATAAAATTTAGAAATTAATATTTCATCAATTATTTAGCCTTGTATGATTTTCTGATTATATTTAAGTGTAAATTCAGGATTAAATTCCAGAAAGTTTCAAAAATTATGAAATTCATATTTTTATTAAGTTTGGAATGTTTCGAGAATTTTAAAATTATTTCGGAAATTTTTGGTATTAAATTCTCCCGCGCGTTGGCTCGTTTAATCGTTAAATGCGGGTACAAGTTGCTTTTCAAAAATACTTTAAAAATTATGAAAATTTTATTTTATTTGTTTTTAATTATCCTGAGAATTTTAAAATTTATTTGGTAAATATTTGGGTTAAATTTATTTGTAAGCCTATTCGTTAGATTGCGATTGTGAAGTGAAATTAGGCTGCTAGAAAAAGAAATACGTGTTCAATTTATATACAACTTGGGCCACGCGTTTGTTGCTGGTTCCTTAAAGATATAACAAATAAATAATGTGAAGAAATATGCACAACCAACTCCCCTGTATCAATCTCAATTTTCATCCAATTCTTAGTTCTTCTCTCTCTAATTCTCCATTCTTCTCATTTCACTCGTCTCCATATATTTCTGTTCCTTCCCCTTTTTCGTTTATATCCCGGCTTCCCTATTTCTTCCGGTAAGATTCCGGATGTCTTCCCTTTTTCCGGCCATCTGTTCATGATTGTTGCTGTGGTTCCATTTGGTTATTCAATTGCATGCCTGTATATATGATTTCGTATATATATGTATGTATTTCGGCTGGGGGTTCGGTGTTGCCGCCCTTCCCCCTCTACTTTTCCGGCGGGGGGTGGTGGTGGCACCACCTTCGTTGTCCAGGTCGTGTCACTGTTTTTTTTCCTGTTTAGCGCGTTGTGCGTGTGTGACTGTGTGGTTAAGATTTTTATTATTTTAATATTATTTTCTGCAGGGAAATTCATTTGAGTAAAATTAGTGAATAGATATTTTGTGCGGAATTTATTAACGATTAATCGGTAGAAGTTGCGTTGGAAACCCAAAATTATTCGGGTACCCGCAAGTTTTACCGCCTTAGGCGATGAGCCTCGGCAAGTCGACGGTGGATTGTGATGACGCGATTCTGAGTCCTAATATAATAAAAAAAATTTATAAATTTTATTTTATAATTTTCAAAATAAAAGTAGCAATTAAATATTTATTTTTGGGATCATTTGGATTGCGTGATTGGTTGGACTGTGATTGATCGGTTGTTGGTTGCGATTTGACGTCGATTTATGTTTCGACGGGTAGTCCGATAAACAAAGGAGACGCTGCCCGATTTTCGGGAAAATAATTCCAAAAATTCGGGAACGTATCCTGTAAAATATCGGGAATATCAGTCGAATGTACATATTTATATAATTTTAAATATAACTAGTTTACAATAGTACTTGCGTATTGTGACAAATATATTGTAAAGATTCGTCAACCCTATCTTCTAAATTGATAGTTGTATATAATTATCGAAAAAGATTATTAAACCAAGTTGTAAATACGAACCTGATCCGTTATGTGTATTATAGTAATACGAATAAATATGAGTCAGGATTGTTATCGTTTAGGTAGGATTGATAGAGAGGATATGTCAAGCATAATCGAATGTCTAAATTAGGGTATTTCGACTCTGTAGGTTATAGTCAGAAGGCCCGAGAGTTGACGTTTGTTATGGATTAAAAACTAATATATATAATTGCTGTATTTAGTACTAAGGAACGTGAGCTTCAAGGCTCGATTTGACTGCTCCTGTGTTTCGTGACTCAATCTGTCTTAACAAGATGCCTACGTACCTTGCTGATTGCCAAAGATCAAGTCAAAAAACGTAGTTCTGATTTGTGGGGTGAGGCCCCTTATATAGATGTGGGAGTCCGTGAATTGGACTTGGTATATGAGACTTGGTGGTCAAGTCTCTGAATTAGGATAGACCTAGGAGTCCTAGGAAATAGGAAGTTGATTCCTTATCCCATGAGGTTCCTTGGAGGCCAATCTACCAGGATTTATATCCCCATTAGGACTTATCTTGATAGCTGTTTTTCTCCCTTATTTATTAATTATGAAATTAATAAATAATCAGGGCTTTGGGCCTTCTTTGCTCCATCAGGCCTGATCTGGTCCATCAGGCCTGATCAACGTGTTAACCTTTCTGGTCTGAATATCATACATCTTCTTATTGGGCCTAGCAGCCCACACCTTGTACAATTAATGCAATATTTAATTATACAATCAGGATTTATTTATCCCTATCATTTGTCCCCCAACTTTTGGGAAACATTGATTAGGTTTCGCAGAAGTTAAGTCTATTCATTCCCTTACAGTGTTTCATTTTTGCGTAAAGTGTGGAGCGACCTACTCGTTTATAACGATTGTTCCTTTTATTCAGGAATTATCTTAATTTCCAGGAATTTTTCCCTTAATTCCGGGATTTTTCCCTGATTTTCTGGAGTTTTCCCTTAATTTCTAGGATTTATCCTTAATTTTCTGGATTTTTCCCTTAATTTCTAGGATTTATCCTTAATTTTCTGGATTTTCCCTTAATTTTT
Source organism: Apium graveolens (assembly GCF_009905375.1). Taxonomy (NCBI): domain Eukaryota; kingdom Viridiplantae; phylum Streptophyta; class Magnoliopsida; order Apiales; family Apiaceae; genus Apium; species Apium graveolens. The sequence goes on from NC_133650.1 coordinate 144,870,841, forward strand.
GGGATTTATCCTTATTTTACTGGATTCTTCCCTTAATTTCTGGGATTTATTCTTATTTTTCCGGATTTTTCCCTTAATTTCTGGGATTTTTCCTTATTTTACTGGATTTTTCCCTTAATTTCTGGGATTTATCCTTATTTTTCTGGATTTATTCCTTATTTCTGAAAATATTAGCATTTTTCAGAAAATATTTTAAGGAATTTCCTAATCTTTCTGTAATTTTCCAGGAATTTTTCCTTCTTTTTCTTCCCCTTTTTTCCTTTTTTCTTTTTTCTCTTTTTTTTATACAGATTTCGACCAGGAATCCTGTTCGACCAGGATCCTGGTCGAATTAACCTCTGTTGTGCCTTGGTCGAAGGCTTTTCGAGGAGGATGCATTCGATCAGGAATCCTGGTCGAATTTCGGCCAGGATTTTTTTTTTGTCGACTAGGATTTTCGTCCCCTTCGGTCAGGATTCTTGTGTTTCTGACCGAATTAACCCTCTTCTTGCCTTGGTCGAAGCTATTTCGAACATGATTGGTTCGACCAGGATTTTCTCTTGATTTCTAGTCGAATGAGTCTAAATTCTGGTCGAATTAAGCTTATTTTTCAGCCTTGATCGACAAAACTTTGACCTCAGGAGCTTCGATCAGGATTCTGTAGTGTTTCTTGGTCGATTGGATCTTCTTTCTGGTCGAATTAAGGCTTTTTTTTAGCCTTGATCGACAGGGTTTCGACCTCAAGCCATTCGACCAGGATTTCTTTATGTTTTCTGGTCGAATGGGTCAGGAATATTTACATAATGATTTTTTGCATATACTTTAGATTTGGGCCCTTAAATCTGGGCTAAATTTTCTTGGGCCAACCCTTCTAATGGGTTTTTCTTTTTTACCCCTAAAATCACTTGGCCCTAATACAGAGGCCTTTTTACCTGGGCTTTTTAAATACTTGGGCCCTTAACTAGGCTTGACTTTTTCAAGGTTTTTCTAGAATTGGGCCTCATTTCTGAGCCCAAATTCCAAACTCTTCTAGGATTCTTCCAGATTCTTCCAGAATCTCCTAAAAACTTAAGTTTTTCTTTTGTTTTTTACTGGAATTCTCTGGATAATTCCAGAACCTTCTAGTTTTTGGGCCCAAATGGGCTTTTTAAGGCCCATTATCCCCCTTCCTTGGCTATATAAAGGTGGGGTGAGAGTTTGATTTCTCCACACCTCTTATTTCACCTCTCTACTCATTTCATAACTTCTCCTCATCCTTCCCCCTTCCTTCTAACCTTTCCTCTCTCAAATCCCCTCCCTTAGTTTTCCAACTTCAGGCTTTTTCCAGCTTACTAATGGCTGACAAGAGTTCCGAGAGGGCGGCAAAGATAGCCTCGGCTTCAAAATGAGGTAAGGATATCGAGATCCGTTCTTCGTATATGTCTTTAATTGATATGATTAACACTAGGGGGGATGAATATCTCTCTACTGCACATCTCGATTCTTTTAATCATTGTAATACTTGGCACAACAAAGATTTCGATAAACTAAATGCACGTTATAATGTCCTTCCTCCTCTTAGATTAGTTCCAGTCTCTGGTGGTGACCGTACTTGCCATTGGAGACCCGACACTCTCTTTATTTACACAGATTCCCTTAATGTTGGGCTTAGGTTTCCTTTCCACCCTTTTATTCCTCATCTTCTAACTGATTTACAAATCAACCCGTGTCAGCTTCCTCCAAACGCTTGGAGGAACATTTTATGTTTTATGGTCTGCTGCCTTAGGGAGGGTTTTCCCCTTTCCGTAGCTGTTTTTAGGAAAGTCTTTCAGTGCTATAATAGCTCTTCCAGCATTTGTGGTTAGGTCTATGTTAAACAAAGGCCCAAAAGTAAACATATCTTTAACAGCGCCTCCATTCCCGACAACAACCAAAATTGGAGGAATAGTTTCGTTGGGTTACGTTGGGAGAATGGTGACTGAGGCACACTCTTCCGATCTTCCTTCGGGAAGGTCAGTGATGGTAGCCTCAAATCCATTCACCTAACTCCTGAGGAAACTATTATTTATAATGGGCTTACTCAGGACAACGACACTACTACCAGCTGGACTCTCTTAGAGGAGTTCTCCCTCATTCACGTGGGACTATCCTCTGTTTCTCAACAGGGTATTTTTCTTCCCTTATCATCTTTATTTCATTTCATGCATTATTAACATCACTTATTTTGTTTTTTGCCTTGTTTTGCAGCTGCTAAGGAGATTAACGAGGACAATGTTCCTCCTGTTGAAGAGACTGCTAGGATGAAGAAAGCTCGGCTCGCAGGCCTAGACACCCGGGGAAAGGCGACAGAGCCTATCTTCTTGAGAAAGCACAAGGAGCCTATGGGGGAGGCTTCAACTGAAGGAGCTGAGGGCCATAATGCTCCTATCACTGCTGCTGCCCCTGCTGCTGCTGCTACAGGCGCCTTTCAGCCTCTCTGGGGATTCCGCCGAGGGGATACCGTGGTTGGTTCCACGAAGCATGCTTGGGATTGGTCCTACCATAGCGTGACTCCCAAGGACTTTAGTGACGTGGTGGCCACCCCTGACCTTGAGAGGATTAAGCTCATGGGAGCTCAGTCTCTGGCTTCGGTATGCCTCCTCTTTTTTGAAATTATCTTTCATTCTTGTAGCATTTTCTTGCCTTATACTTTGCTGATTGCTTTGTTTCAGTCTAATGCCTATTTTCAAGGCGCTGTGAGGCAAGCCGAGTCATGGAAGCGGGCTTCTAATAAGGCCGATAATGCCCTTAGGAGGCAACAGAAGAAGTATGCTACCCTGGAGAAGAAGCTCAAGCGCAAAGAGCAAGAACCCGGGGAGTCTAACGCTGAGCTGGTGGTACTTCGGGCGGAGAAGGATAAAGCTATAGACAACTATCTGGACTTGGAGGAGTTTGCCCAGTCCATGAGGATTAGGGATGATTCAGTCTTTCCCGGGTTTTTTAGGACTGGTTGGGACACGGCCCTTGGGACCGTGAACGAGGCTTGTCCTGACATTAACCCGGCGGATTATGTCTGCCCTGATGACGAGGCTTTTCTACAGAGGTTTCGTACCCGAGTAGTTGTCTCGGATCATGTTCCTCAGGATCCACTCCTTCCTCCTCCTGAGTCTTCTTCCAGACCTGCTGAGGACGATAGCTCTTCCTCCTCCTCCGAGACGACAGAGACATCCAGCGAGAGCGGAGAAGACGATGATATGGATGCCGAGGGTACCTCAGCTCCTTAGAGCTTTTTCAGCCCTGCGTGGCTTGTTTTCTTTATCTTATTTTCGAGACTTTATTTATCGAACTTCTTGTAATATTTATCCGATCTATTTTATTTATCACCTTTTATGCTTGCATCCATGCATTTGGTTTTTACTTGTTAGGACATAAACATAATTTGAAGAACTCATGAATTTCCATAAATTGTCTGGAATTCGTCCCTTACACAAGTCTTAATAAATTTCAAAGTAAAACTAGAACATATAAATCCTAAGCAAGCAAAGCTTCAAGGTGCTTTCCAACCTACTCGCCATTTTGACAAGTGAGAATCGTATCCAACTGCCCTACACATAGTAAACCTTCAGGTTTTGTGCATGCCAAGTTCTCGGGAATTCAAAACCATCCATAGTCTCTAGCTTGTAGGTTCCTCTACCTTGAACACTCTTGACTCTGTACGGCCCTTCCCAATTCGGGGCAAGCTTCCCTTTTTGTCCTACACCAGATTCTTCTATCTTCCTCAAGACTAGATCACCTTGTTTGAAAAACCTTTCTTTAACCCTTAGGTTGTAGTAGAATGAAGCCTTCTTCTGGTACTCTACTATCTTTGCATGTGCCCCATCTCGCACTTCGTCGATTAAGTCCAGAGCTAACCTTTGTCCTTCCTCATTTTCCTCAGCATTGAAAGCCTGAATCCTTGGAGAGGAATGTGATATCTCCACGGGAACTACTGCTTCTGCCCCATATGCCAACATGAAGGGAGTTGCTCCGGTCGTGACTCTACAGGTAGTTCTATAGGCCCATAATATGGGAAGTATCTCATCCACCCAATTATTTCTTGACTTCTCGATCCTCTTCTTTAGCCCATCCAGGATTATTCGATTTGCTACCTCAGCTTGCCCATTGGCTTATGGGTGAGCCACAGAGGTGAACCGTAACTCAATCTCATTTTCTTCACAGTACTTCTTGAATTCCTCGTTGTTGAATTATGTTCCATTGTCGGTGACTAGGATACGGGGAATTCCATATCGGCACATAATATTTTCCCACAAGAATTGTGCAACCTGCTTAGTTGTGATCTTGGCCAAGGGTTTGGCTTCAATCCACTTGGTGAAATAATCAATGGCTACTATCAGAAACTTTCTTTGTGCCGTGGCCATGGGGAAAGGCCCCAAAATATCCATTCCCCATATAGGAAAGGGAAGGGGCGAGTTGATAGAGGTCAGCATCTCGGGGGCTTGTCTAACAACAGGTGCATGCTTCTGACAGCGATCACACTTCTTCACATATTCTTTGGCATCAGCCATCATTTCTGGCCAATAGAAGCCTAAACGGGTTATCTTATGAGCCAAGGCCCTGCCCCCCAAGTATTGCCCACAAATACCTTCATGCACTTCTTCAAGAGCCAAGCGGGCCTCATCGGGCCTGAGACACCTTAAATAAGGAACCACGAAAGATCTTTTATACAGAATCCCATCTATCAAAGAGTACCTTAGTGCCCGAACAGTTACCTTCCGTGCTTCAGTTGCATCACTTGGCAACCAACCGGTTTGAATGTGAGCCTTAATGGGATCAATCCATGACGTCCCCAGGCCTATAGGAGCCACAAGCTTAACATCTATGCTTCGTGTCCTCAAAACACGGAAGTACACACTTCCTGAACTTTTTTCTATCTCGGATGAAACAAACTTTGATAATGCATCTACCTTAGCATTTTCCTCCCTTGGAATGTGCTCAACATGGCATTCATTAAATTGGGTTATCACAGCTCTTACTAGGCGGACATACTTAGCCATTGTATCATCCCTTACCTCAAATTCTCCCTTTACCTGGGATATGATCAGCTTCGAGTCTCCATGAACCCTTAAGTTTTTGACTCTAAGTGTTACAGCTAGGCCGAGACCAGCTATCAGAGCTTCATATTCTGCCTCATTATTTGTGGTTGGGAAGTCCAGCTTCATGGCATACTCAATCAAGAACCCGTCAGGGCTTTGCAAGACCAATCCTGCTCCACTGGAGTTTGTTTTTGATGCTCCATCAAAATAGAGAACCCAATATTCTTTCTCCTTATCATCCTTCTTTTTGTCCCCATTATCGACTCCCTTGTCTTGAGGTATGATATCTTCCTCCTGCCCCCCGACTTCTTGGTTGGGTATGGTACATTCCACCACGAAGTCAACTAGTTCCTGGGCTTTTATTGCCGTACGTGGCTTATACTTGAGATCAAACTCTCCCAGCTCTATTACCCACTTAATCAATCTCCCACTTGCCTTGGGACTGTGAATGATATTTCTCAGGGGCTGATTTGTTAGCACCTCAATCTGATGATCCTGAAAATAAGGACGCAGCTTTCTCGAAGCCATTACCAAGGCTAAAGCGAATTTCTCAATAGTTGAATAATTCAACTCAGCACCATGCAGAATTTTGCTGACATGGTATACGGTTTCAGGACTTTCAGTTCCTCCTTAACCAACACCGCGCTCAAGGCACTTTCTGAAACAGCCAAGTACAAGAATAAAACTTCACTCAGAACTGGCTTGGTCAACAACGGGGCCTGGGCCATATACTTCTTTAACTCTTCAAATGCCTTCTGGTTTTCCTCATTCCATACAAAGTCCTTGATGTTATTTAGTGACTTGAAGAATGATAAACACTTGTCTCCTGACTTGGAGATGAATCGTCCTAGCGCAACAACCCTTCTTGTGAGCTTCTGAACATCCTTGATGGTTTTTGGTGGTTCCATGTCTAGGATTGCCTTTATTTTGTCGGGGTTAGCCTCTATCCCTCTCTTGGAGACCATCAATCCCAAAAAATTTCCAGATCCTACTCCGAAAGCACATTTTATAGGATTTAACATCATCTTGTGGTACCTCAGGACCTCAAAAGCTTCCCTCAAATCGGTTATATGATCAGTCTTTCCTAGAATCTTGACTAACATGTCATCAACATAGACTTCCATAGTCTTACCAATAAGATCCTTAAAAATTTTATTTACCAGCCTTTGATAGGTGGCTCCTGCATTCTTAAGGCCAAATGCCATAACAAGATAATAATAAACACCAAAGTCAGTGACGAATGATACCTTTGGAATGTCATCTTTATGCATCTTGATCTGATTGTATCCGCTAAATCCATCCATGAAACTCAGCATCTCATGCCCAGCAGTGGCATCAATCAAAGTATCAATCCTTGACAACGGAAAACAATCTTTAGGGCATGCATCATTCAGATCAGTAAAGTCTATACACATCCTCCACTTTCCATTAGCCTTCTTCACCATTACAGGGTTTGCTAACCATTCCGGAAATTGAATCTCCTCAATGAAACCAGCCTCTAAGAGCTTCTCTACTTTCTGCTTTATAGCTTCTTGTCTTTCTGGGGCAAAGTTTCTTTTCTTTTGTTTCACTATCTTCCTACTTGGATCCATGTTTAACTTGTGAGTAATCAACTCCGGGTCTATGCCTGGCATATCAGCTGCTGACCATGCGAACACATCACTATTTTCTTGCAAAAATTTCACCAACTTCCCTCTAAGGGGCTCCTCTAATGTGGCTCCAATGAAAGTCATCCTCTCAGGATTCTTGGGGTCTAAAGGAATCGAAACCAAGTCTTCTGCTGGCTTTCCTCTCTTCTCATCATTTTCTCGGACATCCATATCTTCAATAGGTAGAACCTGCCCCCCGACTCCATCTGCCCTCAAAGAGGCCACATAACAGCTTCTAGCCATTTTTAATCTCCTCTCTCCTCTCCAATCCCATTCCAGGTGGGAAACTTCATAACTGAATGGTAGGAAGAGGGGACTGCCTTGAAGGCATGTATCCCTGTTCTCCCCATGATAGCATTATAAGTTGAACTAGCCTTTACCACCACGAAATCCAACATCTGCGTTGCTTGCCTTGGTTCCGTACCTATGGTGGTTGTCAATCTGATTATCCCTTCCACAGGACATTCTACTCCAGCAAATCCATATATCGGCATATCGGTTGGTGTCAACTGGGAGTCGTTATACCCCATCCTTAGAAAGGCGTCGTGGAGCAAGATATCCACAGAAGCACCATTATCCACAAGGACCCTCTTAACCGGGCTATTTCCTATTACTGGTGTTATGACCATCGGGTCGTCATGAGGAAACTTCACACCCTCTAGGTCAGAATCATCAAAAGCCCATGTTACTTCTGTCCTGGCCCTCTTCGGGGCTTCTCCAACAATATGCATAACCTCTCTAGTATATGTCTTTCTGGAATTTTTGGACAATCCAGCAGCAGTTGGACCTCCAAAGATCGTGTTTATCACAGGCCCTCGAGGTCGCGACCCTCCAAAAATTGCATTTATAACCGGGCCTCTAGGCTGGGGGTTTCGCCCCTGATCGTCTTGGTCCCTCCTACGATCCTCAGAGTTCTTCCTTCCATTATTATTCCTGTCCCCTCCTTCTCCAGTATATTTGTTCAATCTTCCTTTTCGAATGAGGAACTCAATTTCATCTTTCAGCTGCCTACACTCATCGGTGTCGTGACCAATATCTTTGTGAAATCTGCAATATTTGCTTTTGTCTAGCTTGGTAGGATTAGCCTTCAGGGGCTTAGGCCAACGAATATCTCGATCTTTCTCGATTTCTATCAAGATCTGGCTTCTAGGAGTATTCAGCTTAGCGTATTCCCTGCCCTCTCCTGAAGCTGCAACATGCTTTCAGGGGGCGTTTGGCCAAGGACATCTTAAAAAACTCATCCCTTGTTCCTTGTTGCGGTGCTATCATGGCTACCTTATCATCAAGGTCTGGGACTTTTAAAGCCTCCTTTGTGAAACGATTCAGGTAATCTCTCAAGGATTCCTTTGCCCCCTGCACAATGCTCATAAGAGATGCAGAACTTTTCTCATAAACTCTTCCACTGATGAATTGCTTAATAAAAGCCTGGCTTAATTCTCTGAATGACCCAATAGAGTTTGGGGGCAAGCGACTGTACCATCTTTGAGCCATACCCGACAGGGTTTGAGGGAAGGCCCGACACTTTATAGCATCATTCACGGGTTGCAACAGCAGTGCATTAGAGAATGTCCTAACATGATTAGCGGGATCTCCCGTGCCATCATAGGCTTTGATGGTTGGCATCTTAAACTTCCTTGAGATATGGACATTCATTATCTCTTCAGTGAAGGGCGGAGTAGGATCATCAGGATCTCCAAGGGGAAAAAGATTGCTTGGATCAGTTCTTGGGACAACAACCCTTTTCCGTACCGGACCATCCAGGTCTATGACAGGAGGAGGATTTCTCCCCCTAGGAGGTATCTGGGGTCTGGTGGCCTGATGCGCCTCCAAGTCGCGCCTCAGCTTTTGGATCTCAGCCTCATGAGCCCTTATCCTTTCCTGCACTTCTTGGGGATTCGTCCCTTGGGTGCTTTGAGGGCGTTATCTTCCATCGGCCATCGGCTCTTTTCCAGGACGCCTCCTTCTTGGGGCCACTTCATCATCCGAAGATTCAGAGTCTCTCTCAGTATAAGGACCAAAAAATTCCCGATCCTCGGGGATAGGAGCCAAACCTCGTATATAGGGGGGCGATTGCCCTCGTGCTTCACTTCGCTCAGCATGTCTACTTCCTCCAACCTTGAATAGTCGGGGGAGTCATCCCTTGTGGCTGAGGTTGAGTTGCCCCTATCTGGGCTTCCCCTTGAGTAGATGCATAAGTTGAGTGGGGAGGAATCTCCACAGTTGACGAAATCACCTGGGTTGTCCCTGATGGTGTTCCTTCCTCCAGAGCTCTAATTGTTCTCCATGTTCTCGTCATGGTTGTTGTTGTGCCTTCCCATAGACGGCGCCAAATATTATGGATTAAAAACTAATATATATAATTGTTGTATTTAGTTCTAAGGAACGTGAGCTTCAAGGCTCGATTTGATTGCTCCTGTGTTTCGTGACTCAATCTGCCTTAACAAGATGCCTACGTACCTTGCTAATTGCCAAGGATCAAGTCAAAAACTGTAGTTATGATTTGTGGGGTGAGGCCCCTTATATAGATGTGGGAGTCCTTGAATTGGACTTGGTATAGGAGACTTGGTGGTCAAGTCTCTGAATTAGGATAGACCTATGAGTCCTAGGAAGTAGGAAGCTGATTCCTTATCCCATGAGGTTCCTTGGAGGCCAATCTACAAGGATTTATATCCCCATTAGGACTTATCTTGATAGCTATTTTTCTCCCTTATTTATTAATTACGAAATTTATAAATAATCAGGGCTTTGGGCCTTCTTTGTTCCATCAGGCCTGATCTGGTCCATCAGGCCTGATCAACGTGTTAACCTTTCTGGTCTGAATATCATACATCTTCTTATTGGGCCTAACAGCCCACACCTTGTACAATTAATGCAATATTTAATTATACAATCAAGATTTATTTATCCCTATCAACGTTGGACTAAAGATAATCTATCGATCATTCGACAAGCTCAGCAAGGTTCCAAGCGAAGGACCTGGGTGTTGAAGTCGAATCCAGGATAGTCTAATAGTAAGGCGATAAAGCCGAGCGTCCAAGTCAGTCCAAGGCTAATCAGAGATAGTTGTAAGCTCTGCAAGGCAAGTACCCCTGACCATACTCTTATGGTTCAGTATATATGAATGAAATGTTATTTTATTTTCAAACAGGAATGGGAACGTTTAAGTTACGTATAACCTGTATTTGAAAATGTTGTTTAAAATATATTTTGGGGAGAAGTAACTTCTAAAAGTACCTATCTCTAAAATGTGATTAAAAATGGAAAGAGATTTTGAATAGTGTGCTGTGACAGAATGGTTTTTACGAGAGATAGGCAAAAATGTGATTTGAAACTGGATAAAATGAATCAGATATTGGATAATGTTGCGAAGTGGCTAATTCAGTTGTGCACCCTATCTTTACCGATTAGTCCAACATAGTTAATCAGAGACCTAGCTAGTCTCCGCGGATCCGGATAATTTGTATGAAAGCCCGATCAGCTTTCCTAGATAATTTATATGATAACCCGACCAACTATCCTAGATAACTTGTGTGGAGGCCTGATCAGCCATCCTTAGTTAACATCCAATACATATCTGATAGCGGTTTGTGGTTCCAGTAACGGAACAAATGGTTTTGTGGTCCCCGTAACGGGATAGATGGTTTTATGGTTCCTGTAATGGAACAGTGGTTTTGGAAATGAAAATAGCATGCTAAAATTGGACTCTGGTATTTATACACAACAAACAATTGATGATATTGTTTTACAGAGCATGCTTGTTGAGCAAGATTGAAGCTGTATGTATAACTCAACAATACTGGTTTGGATAATTCAACATAGGACAAGGACTTTGAAATAATCTATGTTCCACTAGGATCAGTACATATTGTTTATTGGGTATATGCACAAAAGGCTTTGTTAGCTGCAGTGAAGAAGACGTCAACAATGATCCGTATGAAATTCATTAATATGTTCAGGCATCGAAGGAATAAAGTTGGAGTCATTCGAAGCAGTTATCATAATCAGTGTGAAGACCTCAAGGATTCCTAGTGTAGTTGGTTATATTTTGGTAGAAGTCTTAACAGTGGTTTATATGGGTATAATACGAAGGCCTAAGAGCGGAACTAGTCGTTTGTGAACCAGACCCGTGCACTAGACGTCAGTGATCCGTGAAAGGAAATGGAATATTATTTCTAGGAACACTGTTAAGTGGTTTTGTACTCAGGGAGTCTGAAAATATATTAAGGTACGAAAACCTGGAGATCAGAAGGCCTGCAGATACGGAGGAGTATAGCCCGGGGACTTACATGATTTATTTTTTAATCATTGACTGATGGGGCATTAAATGAATAAATGAAATTTAACTCATTTATTTATTTAATTTTATATCACAATTGATTTTAAAATAAATAAATTAATAATTGATCTTTTATTAAATGAATTCCAAATTATTTATTTATTTAATTTAATACCAATATTTAATTTTTGATAAAATAAATTAATATTTGATTTTTAATCAAATAAATAAATAAAATCAAATTTTATTTATTTATTTGTTTTTCAAATATCAAATGTGTTATTTATTTTTGGCTCGAGTTCAGGATTTGCATGCATGAAGTATCTGGGTATTTATTTGTTTTGGCAAGAGAAATGTGGGTATACAGCTCGGGAATCACAAGGCATTTGGTTCATCTGTTGTGCAAGTCGCAAGTAAGATGAAGTAAATAAAAGAACTCAGTTAACAAATCAAGCAGAAATTGACAGCTTGAATGTTTCAGTTGATTTCAAACAGTGCCACGGGGACCGCGTGCAAACAGTGTACAGAACAAAGAAATGCATGTAGTACATGTATAGTTGTCAAGAAATTGAATTAGTAGACATAAAATGCAACGCAATTATTGTGTATAAAATGCTAGCACATGGCGGGACCTGCATACTCATTTTGATCAAAAAAAATAATCTAGTACAATTTAACTCTAGAAGCTGTGGTTCTTTATCTGGCTCAATCCACACGCGCGTAATGAGCACGCACTTTCATCCATGTTTTCTTCTCCGTGCATGGACAACACGCGTCTCCTTCTGTCTTGGTTCCTTTCGTATGTACGACAATCAACTATCCCCATTTGTGCTGTTGTTTTCATCCAAGTAGAAAACAAAGGCATGCATAATTGTTTATTTGATTCATAGAAATGCTACTCATTTACTCCCTCTTGATCGCCATAGAAGAGTACTCACAGTGAGTCGCCACAGAGCCTCTTCCTACACTGGTCGCCATAGGATATTTGCAGAAATTATTTTAAGGGAAAGACGGCCACTGTTGTCGCCAGAGAGTCAAAAATACTCCAAAGCAATTGTGCACTACAGGGAGTAGTCGCCATACAAAGATATATTTTTTTAAGGCTACTATTACTTTGCTGGTAGCCACACAACATTCTATATACTAAATGCTAGGACTAAAGGCAGCCACATACACTCTTCTATCTCCTCAACAATCTACCACAATATATAATCAAATTTATTTCGTTTTCGAGGTTTAATTTCCACGGTAATTAATTTATGAAAAACAAAGAACATACATTCAGCCCCCTTTGTATGTACCTTTTGGACCTAACAATTGGTATCAGAGCCTACTGATCGATATAAAGATCAGATCCATAAGATTAGTACGTTCTGTATTGGTTTTGGTTATTGTAACACCCCCAAATCCGGGGTCGGGGATCCGGGTTGTCACGAGTTCCATTTCCCTTAATAACACTTAATCTTAATAAACAACCAACTACTGCGTATTGTGACCCCACAATATACACACACCCACCACAAGTTATAGTCTCAGAGATGAATACCAAAAATAACACAAGTCATTTTATTCCATAATTATAAGTCATTACACCTCAAAAGGGTTTCTAAATAAATTTACATATTCTTTGCCATTATTACAATTCATAATATACATAAGTCTGGCACATCAACAGTTGAAAGCCTAGCCTATTGGTAGTTCCTACCTCGACTACATCGGCATCAACGCCTACAGGAAACTGCGGAACGTTTCCTATCCGCTCGCGAATTGGGAGCTTGGTCCTGTTCATCTTGTCTATCTGTTGTTGTGTGATGAAAGAAGAAAGCAAGGGTGAGCAACAAGCCCACCGAAATAATATGTATAATAATTAACAATATATGAGCATCTTCATAGTACTCATGAAAGTCTTGGTCAAGCAGAAATGAACCAAGTTTGATATCTTAATGCGACGAAATCGCAAAATATTCAGTATATATATATACACATATACTTTTCAAAATATTTGAAATCCTCTGACATGTATAATACATACAGAGTTCCAATTTATAACTGTATAAAGATATCGTTGCAAGGTGATCTCATATATCTAATCTTGTCTCAACGTTTTTCTAAAAATCTTTGTCATGCATTAGATAATCATTTACTAGATATAAGTTGAAAAGATGAAGTTACAAGATACTCCAATATACTTGTATATTTTTCGAATACTGCTTGAACTAACACCGTTCAAGGTATAAATAGTTCATCCCATAGATGAAGTTACAAGAAAAAACTTGTATAGAGTCAATCTCTGAAATATCATCAAAATGAAATGAAGTTATGAGATACTTCATTTGATGAAAACATCATTTTAAAAACTCGACCCTGCCAACACTCAACAATCGTCCAACCGTAGCCTTTCTATTGAAGTGCTCTGGGTAGTGTTGCAGAAATATCCAACTGTATGATGAACTCATTACGGGAGTTTTCCGTGCCAGGAAGACCACTCACGATGATCAGTCGCAGTAGTGCAACCCCACCATTTTCTACATGTAGAGGATAATAGTCGGATTTACTTGTCAACCGAACACTGGACTCCTAAGGAATGGACCATCTTAGCGAAACTTCCGGGCCATTTGGACCAATATAATAAGGCTGGGCCGGCGCCACTCGACCAGTTATGCCACTCCTAGTTCAAAAGAAATCCATGACTCTGAAACGTAAAGCTCGTCCCCCTTCCCCCAAGTAGAAACTTGTTGATACGGCTCCACCAAGAAGTTGTATCTAGTTGGAAAGGACAACTCACCGATATTTCCCAGGCAATGCCTATTAATGGATTACCATATTTCAAGAATTTTACTTCCCGAGTGTTGTGTAAGTAATCAAAAACTCTTTTATCAAAACAACAACCTTGTTGCGAAGATAAAAATACATCACGGAGCCGGATCGCTCATATTTTTGAGCGAGTATTTGAATCCCCTTCGAAAGGAAGATCTTAAATTTGAAAACGAGTTTTGGGATCTGCTATAACCTTCCAAAAATAGTTTTGATAAAGTTTGAAAATAATCTCTGGAAATATTTAAAGTAAGAATGATTGATTGTATTAATTATTTTCCGAATACTTGGCAAATATCGAAACATTATTCTTTAATAAAAATAAAGAATATTATTTAATAAAATAAGCGGAGTGATAAGTCCTCGAATGAATAATCAAAATAATATTCATTTATAATATAAAACTATCGAATACACATTATTCGTTTAATAGTTTTGAAAAGTATATATATATATATATATAATATACTCGGGAATATCGCCTCCCGGTTTAGGAAAATGTTCAACTCTGGGTCCCCTATACTAAGGGTATACGCAAGTACTGCTTATCTCTAGCATATGTATTATTCAGTTTATAAACAATTGAATCGATAACAAGATATCAAGATTACGAAACAGGCATGCATATATATACATATCAAATCAACATGCTCCAATATATCGCAAGAATTTGCTAATAATAATCATGCACTTATCACAAGATAATGCATATATATATACATCACAACAACAGTTATACGGGAAGAAAACTTGCCTTAGTTTTTCGGGATAGACTTAAGCTTAGATTGTGACAGCCTCAACCCCGGGTTAGGAGTTGACGTCACTAACAATATTAAACTACAATTATAATATCATCAACTCACTTTTATTTCAATATAAACAATGCTTCCATAAGATCTTTTCCAAGTTCGGGTATAGTTTAGGTTCCACACTTATTACAACCCAACTTATTTAAACAACCTAACATAACTGTTATTACACAGCAACTCACATACCACACTTGGTCAGACACAACCCACTCAGAAAAGCTCAACACGGGAGGGACTGGATCTGGAAACTGGCCCTTACCAAAACAGCAACATCTTCTAGGCATCTGCAATGTGAAGATATACAAACATATTTGCAAGAGTGAGCGATCAATCGCTCAGCAGTACCACTATATGAATACTAATTTAAACAATTTATGTTAAACAATTGTAGGAACAGAATTCACAACTTAGTAGAAAACAAGTAAAACAAGCGTAAACAGATGAAAATTTATGAACTGTTGAAAACTGGATTTCAATAGCTAGCATGCTCTCTAAAACATTTTATTAATTGTGCTGTGTAAATACCAGAGTTAAATTTTAGCATGCTACTTTTATTTCAAATCTTCCGTCCCATCACAGGACCCGTAAAACCATTTGTTTAGTTACGGAAACCTTAAAACTTATCCCATCACAGGACTCATAAACTTGTTCCTCTCCGGGAACCTCAAAATCACTTGCTCAGATATAAAAGTATTGGATGATCCCTGGTGAGACAGCTGATCAGGCTATCTCCATAGGATAACTCAATTTTGGCTATCCAATGAAACTTGTTTCAGAACTCAGAAACTAGCTAGGTCCCTGTCACGCTGGGCTGGTGGTTATAATAGGATACGCAACCACTTCGCCTCTTACGCTATCTTCCAGGCCGTTACGGGCCTCCTGCGCACACTCATCCAATTATCTGATCATTTTTATCCAGTTTTCCAAATCACTTACCTAACTTTTGTCAAAACAATTATATCATAGCACACTTCCAAAACATTTTCATATTATTCAAAATTTAGAGATAAGTATTTTCAGAAGTAACTTTTTCCCCAAAACACAAGTTAACAAAGCTATTAAACACAAGGAATACGTAACTTAAAATGTCTGGTTCCACTACGAGAATAAAACAACAGTATACTCATATATGTCGAACCATAAAGATATGGCCAGGGGTACTTACCTCAATACGCTTTAACAACTATTTCTGACTGGCTTTGCACCGATCGGGGTGTTAAGGATTTTGACTGGAACCTACAGGCATCGAAATACCCTAAATTAGACGTCCGAATATGCTTGACTATCCTCGCTAACAAATCTGACTCGTAACATTCTCATTATAATAATACACATACCAAATAAGGTTCACATCTTCGAAAGTCGGTTCGGTGTTCGTTTTTATAAAATAGGTATGTTTGTCTTTTTATGAAATTATGGTTATCGGTTTCCGCAAAGTATCTCATCACAACACATAATCAGGTTTCGTGTATAGTACTTATATATATAACTGATCGACGTCCCGATAGTCACTGGGTACGGACTCGTATTTCCGTAGTTTAATTTTTCGGAAATCGGGCAGCGCCTCCTTTAATTATCGGCTAATCCGTCGATCGTCCCGACGTCACAATCACAACCGCAATCCAAATTCCAACCACCAACTTCAATCAACAACAGAAATTCGCAAATTCACAAATACCACTTAAATACAGTTATTAATCACTATTATCCGTATTTTTATGTTTTAATTGCATTTTATAATTTAAATCATATTTTGTATTTTTAAATCGTAGGGCTCAGAAATATTCATCATAGCCCACCGTCGGCTCGCCGATGCTCATTGCCGACGGTGGTGAAATCGCGGGTACCCGATTAATTTCGGGTTTCCAACGCATATTTCAGCAATTAAATTAATAGTTAAATCCCGTAAAAATCAAATAATTTCCATCACAAAATAACTAGAAATTAAAGTATTTTGTAACACAAAACAAATCACAGGGCAACAACACACTTACGTGCTGCAAAACAGGGAAACAGAACACAAGTCGCGTGATATACACGCGCCCCATCACTGATATACACGCGCCCGAAAAACAACCGGAACAAAATAAAGGCACAGCACAGACGTATCACACCACATAACGCACGCACACGACACCGCACACACACGGACACACGCAGTAAATACACACATATACTCATATATATATATATGTATACAAGTAAAAGAACAGCCGGAGTAATCACCGGAGAAAGGAAGGCGGCGGCCGAAAAATACAGCGGCGGAAAGAGAGGAGACAGAGAAGGAAACGGAGGGAATACAACACAGAAAGGAGGAATCAATTGAGGGAGAAATCGATAGTGAGAAAGAGAGGCGACAAAGGAGAGATTGAGAGAGTCGGGTAAAGCCCGGAAAAGAAAAGCAGCGGGTGGGGGGGGATGGGTAGAATAGGTTTTGTTTGTGTTTGGTTTTTTTATTAGCAACACCGATTTTGAATGCCCGTAAAAATACGAAATTTGTACCTTAATAGGTAAATCACGAGTAAAATAATTCTAAAATTTTACTCAAAATAACTTTAAAATTATCACAATATTTAGCAATTAACTAAACAAAATTGTCAAGATTTTAAAATCATTTTTAAGGCGTACCCTGAATCCACATTTTTTTTACAAATAAATGAAATAAAGCGCGATCAAGAAAATTCTAAAAATTTCTAAAATAATTTTAAAACTCCCAAAATATTCCAAACTTAATAAAATATAAATTTCGTAATTTTTGAAGAATTCTAGAATTAATTACGGATTTTACAATTAAATGAAATCAGAAAAATCATTTAAAGATAAATAAATAATAAAATATTAATTTCTAAAATTTATAAATTTCAAAAAATAATAACTAAAATTGTAAAGCGATAAAAATAATTTTAAAGATAATCCAAATATTTATGAGAATAAAATTTGAATAACATCACCTTTAACTATAAAACAATCAACACAATATTGTAACTAAATAAACAAATGATTCTCGAACACCAACAATCACACATAGTTAATATAATATTAACAAAAATAATATCCAGCTAACAGAACCCATACACATAATTTATTTATTTATTTATTTAGTAAGTACACGTTATAATATTACAGAAATGTACGAGTCCTTATATCCTTCCCCCCTTAAAAACACTCTATCTTCAGAATCTGATCTAATTAAATAAATGAGGATATTTGTCAAGCATATCTGACTCTAATTCCCAAGTGGACTCTTCCACTCGAGGATTCCGCCATAGTACTTTAACTATGGGAATATACTTATTTCTAAGAACTCGCTCTTTACGATCGAGATCCAGATCGTAAAGAGCGAGTTTCCTCTTTGGTAGTCCTACCACAAATCTATCGCAATTTCTTCCCATTTCCACTGTGGAATCTCCAAAGGTTGCAGCAATCCGCTTGGTCTCTGATGTTCTGCCTTCACTTTCTGGCATACATGGCATTTGTTAACCCAATTTGCAATTTCCTTTTTCATTCCTGGCCACCAAAAGTTCGTCTTCAAATCTTGGTACATATTAGTGCTTCCCGGGTGGATGGAAAACTTGGAATTATGAGCTTCCCGCAATATTTCATTCCTTAGTTCAGTCACATTAGGAATCCATATCCTCGAGGAAAAACTATACATAACCTTGCTATCCTTTTGTGTGCAAAGTTCTTCTTCTGTTAAACTATCTAATCCTTGATCCATCATTTCTTTCTGGCACTTCCTAATCTTGTCCATCAATTCTGGCTGAGAGGTGATCTCATACAATTGTCCTTTATTTCCGTCTAGCACTCAAACTACAATTTCCAGTTTTTCCAATTCTTTGGCGAGTTCCTTGGAAACTTTGATCGCATTCAATCTTTCCTTCCTGCTCAGGCATCCACCACTACATTAGTTTTGCCTGGGTGGTAGTTAATGGAACAATCATAATCCTTAATCAGTTCTAGCCATCTCCGTTGTCGCATGTTTAGATTCTTCCGTGTGAATATATACTTTAAGCTTTTATGATCCGTGTAAATCTCGCATTTTTCTCCATATAAATAATGTCTCCACAGCTTCAACGCGAACACGATTGTTGCTAATTCCAAATCATGCACTGGATACTTTTGCTCATGAGGCTTTAACTGTCTGGAGGCGTAAGCAATGACTCTATCATGTTGCATCAACACACAGCCCAAACCTTTCAAGGAAGCATCACTATAGATTATGAAGTTTCCTGTCTCATCTGGCAATGCTAGTACTGGACCTGTTACTAATCACCTCTTCAACTCTTGGAAGCTTTCCTCACACTTCTCCGTCCAAATAAACTTCTCATTCTTCCTGGTTAGCTTGGTCAATGGAGTCACAATCTTGGCAAAATCCTTTACAAATCTTCGATAATAACCTGCTAACCCAAAAAAACTTTTAACTTCTATTGGGGTCTTTGGTTGTTCCCACTTGGATACAGCCTCAATCTTTACGGGATCCACTTTAATTCCATCTTTTCCCACTACATGACCTAAGAATTGAACTTCAGCTAACCAAAATTCGCACTTCGAAAACTTTGCGTACAACTGCTTCTCTCTTAGCCTTTGCAGGGCAATCCTCAGATGGTTAGCATGATCTTCTCTAGTCTTCGAATAGATGAGGATGTCATCAATAAATACAATCACAAACTTATCCAGGTACTCTTCGAATAGATAAGGATGTCATCAATAAATAAATACGGGACTAGCAGCATGCACCAATACTTATAACAGCCACCAACTAATATCGCAACCTACTAACTAAGTTCACGTGGTCGGACTCGTTCTCGCGGAATGAATGTCTAGGAATCTCTAAAGGCCATTACCGATGGCACCTACATCAGGGAAACACACTAAAGATCAGGGCAGTTCCAGAATCCTCAAAATATGCAAGGGTTATAGCATCGAACCCTTTACTAGACTCTTAAACTTGCTCCTCTAGATGTGAGTTGCTGATTCACACCCTATATACCAACATTACCCCATTCTGACTCTATTCCTAACCTAAATCAGGGACTCAACCCTGTGGCTCTGATACCAACCTGTGACGGCCTCAACCCCGGGTTAGGAGTTAACGTCACTAACAATATTAAACTACAATTATAATACCATCAACTCACTTTTATTTCAATATAAACAATGCTTCC
Source organism: Apium graveolens (assembly GCF_009905375.1). Classification (NCBI taxonomy): domain Eukaryota; kingdom Viridiplantae; phylum Streptophyta; class Magnoliopsida; order Apiales; family Apiaceae; genus Apium; species Apium graveolens. The sequence continues at coordinate 144,890,584 of NC_133650.1, forward strand.
ACAAGATCTTTTCCAAGTTCGGGTATAGTTTAGGTTACAAACTTAATACAACCCAACTTATTTTTAAACAACCTAACATAACTGTTATTCCACAGCAACTCACAGACCACACTTGGTCAGACACACCCCACTCAGAAGAGCTCAACACAGGAGCGACTGGAATCTGGAAACTAGCCCTTACCAAGACAACAACATCTTCTAGGCATCTGCAATGCGAAGATATACAAACATATTTGCAAGAATAAGCGATCAATCGCTCAGCAGTACTGCTATATGAATACTAATTTAAACAATTTATGTTAAACAATTGTAGGAACAGAAATCACAACTTGTTAGTAGAAAATAAGTTAAACAAGCGTAAACAGATGAAAATTTATGAACTGTTGAAAACTGGATTTTAATAGCTAGCATGCTCTCTAAAACATTTCATTAATTGTGCTGTGTAAATACCAGAATTAAATTTTAGCATGCTACTTTCATTTCAAATCTTCCATCCCATCGCAGGACCTGTAAAACCATTTGTTCCATTACGGAAACCTTAAAACTTGTCCCATCACAGGACTCATAAACTTGTTCCTCTCCGGGAAGCTCAAAATCACTTGCTCATATATAAAAGTATTGGATGATTTCTGGTGAGACAGCTGATCAGGCTATCTCCATAGGATAACTCTATCTTGGCTATCCTATGAAACTTGTTCCGGAACTCAGAGACTAGCTAGGTCCCAGTCACGCTGGGCTAGTGGTTATAATAGGGTGTGCAACCACTTCGCCTCTTACGCTATCTTCCAGGCCGTTATGGGCCTCCTGCGCACGCTCATCCAATTATCTGATCATTTTTATCCAGCTTTCCAAATCAGTTACCTATTTCTTGTCAAAATAATTATATCACAGCACACTTCCAAAACATTTTCATATTATTCAAAATTTAGAGATAAGTATTTTCAGAAGTTACTTTATCCCAAAAACACAAGTTAACAAAGCTATTGAACACAGGGAATACGTAACTTAAAATATTATGTTCCACTACGAGAATAAAACAATAGTATACTCATATATGCTTAACCATAAAGATATGGTCAGGGGTACTTGCTTCAATACGCTTTAACAACTAGTTAAGGATTTCGACTGGAACCTACATGTATCGAAATACCCTAAATTAGACGTCCGAATATGCTTGACTGTCCTCGCTAACAATCTACCCATACGTTAACAAATCCGACTCGTAACATTCTCATTATTATAATACACATACCAATTAAGGTTCGCATCTTCGAAAGTCGGTTCGGTGTTCGTTTCAGAAAATAGGTATATTTGTCTTTTTATGAAATTATGGTTATCGGTTTCCGTAAAGTATCTCATCACAACACATAATCAGGTTTTGCGTATAGTACTTATATATATTGTTACGACCGACATTTTGTGTAATATTATTTGTGAATTCTGTATAATATTAGAGCCGATTATAAATATACGTAGTGATTATACGCTTGTGTGAATGGAATTTGCTGCTTTATAAGTTGCTTTATGTAGAATACATATTTTTCAAAGTAAGAGTTTTATTAATTACCCTTATTTTTAATTTATAAGGAATATTCTAAACCTTGGAAAATTTTATTTTAAAAGTTATTTCATTCCCAAATTTCAAAAGTGATCTCATAAAATTTCTAAAAATCCAAGTTATTGGTATAAATTTTATAATTTTTGAACCTTTATTTTATTTTATAAAAATAATTTTTTGAAAATTTGTTTGTTAATAATTATCAAATTACATGGAAACCCTTGCATGCAAATCACTCTTCCATTCTATTAAAGGGCAAATGAGACATTTCCAACCCCACTAACTCACCTTTTGTTAGCCAAATTACCACATTAACCTTGCATGCAAAATGGCCTAACTTTAGCTAGAGGTTATTCTTGTACATTCTCATTTCCACTCATTTCTTTTAGTCAATCAAAACCATAAAACCAAGCACAAAATATGAGAATCATTTCACTCACTCCACACTCCACCCTCATCTCACCTCCCTCCCCTCTCTCTCCTCCTTGCTCTCGGCCGAGAACCCCCCTCCCCACTCCCTTCTATTTTTTTTTTCATTCCATTATCATCTTCCCTAGTGTAATTCCCCTACCTATATTTATTTTATATACTTCCCAAGAGTTTTGTGATTGAGAGATGAAGTTTCATGGTTGCATATGTAGCGTTTGTGTGATCCCCAAAGAGAAACTCTTGATTCTTGTGAATTCAAGAGCTCTGTATGAGATACATTTCATATATATTTTAAATAAGTGTTTTATGGAGAAACCATGCTTTAAAAACCTTTGCATACTACTGAAATTTCACTATATAATCATGATTAGCCATGCATGCTAGTTTTAAGATGATTAATATGATGATCAACCATACTGTGTATGCTACTCTTCTCGAAATCATGTTTTCATGTTTAAAATTCTATAAATTCGAAATTATTTGTTCTTGAAATAGATTGTTTCCATGATATATTGCTTAATAATATTTAAGAGAAGATTTATTTCATAATTATTAAGGTTGAGAAATAGGTTCAAGTCGAATTTGCAAGAATTTAAACTCCATGATTAGCCGAAACCATGTTAAGTATTTTCCATGAGTTGTATGTTGTATTTTTATTTGCATGTCGGTATTCTAGGGCATGGATGATCTACACTCCTGTTGAGGCACTATTTTAGGATGTTGATGCACTAGCTTTTCTTTGGTAAAGGTTGGATGCTTTGTTAATAAGTGAGAGTTAAGGTGGAAAGGGTTTAGTTAGTGTTTGCATTTTTTTTCCAGAATTGTTGCACTAGTTTGTGGGGAAGTTTAGAATGGGCATTTGTTGTGCACTTTGAGGCCCAAGCCACCAGAAGCTAGAACTAGGAGTATACAATAGGGTTTAGGTGATTGTTGGAGGTTTGTAAGACGTTTGGTTAGGTGCACGAGTGGAATCACAAAATCTGTCCAGCAGGGGATAATTTTGTTGAAACTCAGAAATGGGAAGTTTTGACCATGTCATAGGTAGGCCCTCATTAGGCCCTGTTGGGTCTTAGTAGAGGGAGTGTTAGAGGAGTTTTTCCAGCCATAGTTCATAGGATTTGAGTTAGAATAATGTGTCACAAGTTAGTTCAAGTCAGGACCTTTTCTGGCCGGAAAAATAGGGGAACCATGGACTTTACGCTTAGGCCTAGGGAGGCCCAAGCTAGGCCTTTGAGCCACATCAAGTTTGGGAGTTGCCTTATGATCATAAGAGTCTAGTGTAGAAGTTTTGGTGGTAAAATTGTAGTGTAAGAGTGTCTAATGCACCCAAGAAACCATAGATGTCATTCTGAAATTTACCATAAGAAGCACCTTCACTTACCGTATAGTTTTAGAGCATTTATGAGTGAGGCCTAGGTTGACCACTATAGTTGCAAGATAGCATAAAGTCAGTACAGTGAAAGGCCCAAGTGAGGGTCAATAGGATTTGGATGGTTTAGTAAAGGCACATCGAGTTAGGAGGCCAAAATTTAGAGATTTTGTCTAGTTTAGCGATCAAGTGACTTAAGATGTGGAGCGAGATCATCCAAGCCTAGTGTTGCAATATGGTGTGTGTGATATTATTTTGTACTTAAATATGGTATATGAGTATATGTGGCTATGTGTACTACTATATTTATAAGGTGATTATAAATTGCGTGCATATAGGCCTAAACGCCATTTGTGTTTAATTTCGGGTTGTAAATAGGTTGAGTTGATGAGAATATATTATAACGAGGTTATTATTAATTGTGTAGGATCTCAAGACGAGGGTAAACTTGCCATAAAGGTCGAGTAAAGCTTCCAGTTGCTCCTACTTGCTAGTCCAGTCCAGTCCAGCCTTCTCAAGGCAAGTGATTCAACCTACTTTTTAGTTTACACTGCGAATGTGTGATAACTATTTCTTATATATATGATGTGAGTATCCTGACTTATCTTGTTATACCTGGACCAAGTGATTCTCAAATCTATCTACTTATTATATAGAAATGCCATGAACCCTCAAGTACTTATTGCAAGTAGATCAAATGTCATACCATGCTAGTGTACCAAAGTAATTGTGATGTTATGATAAAATAGAGATTTGTTATAATACTTGATTGATCCTTTTGATTAACATGCTATTGATTCCTGAGAAATCTTGATATTGCACCCTGATGCTTTGATTTAACTCTTGTAAGAACCTCGATAGAAACTTTATCTTGATACCTAAAAGCCAGTTATTCTTTAAAGTCGTTCATGATTGTTTGATAACCCTATCCTTACCCTAAAGCTTGATACCCTGATATACCTTGAGTTGATGATCACTTTCCTTGAATTTTAACACCTATATCATACCTGAAACCAGTAATGCTTATCTTCTTGATATTTTAATATCCATACCTTATTTGAAACTATAGCTTAAAGCCTAGTTTGGCAATACTCTTTCATATTACCCAATAACCCTACTAAATCTCCTTTTCAAAATCCTTGAAAATAGAAACTGTTCAAGTACCCTGATAGAGTAAAGTCTAGTGAATCATGGCCCTAAGATTTAGTGATTATATTTCCAGTGTTTCAAAGTTGATCTATAATCCCTTGATAAAGATGTTTACTGTTTAAGAAATTTACTATCAATCGGCATAAGTTTTTTTGAAACGATTAAAAATCTGGATTTCAGTCCCAAAAAGAGATAAATGTTTTCTTTAAATAGTGGATCTGGACTGAAACGCGAGTCCTTTCCACACTTATATTATAGGCTTAAAAGTTGCCTAGGGATCCCATTAATGTTTTAGAACCCAACAAGGTTTGGGATTACTTCACGGCTGATCACCGACTATAATCCGTACCGTCATAAAATGGTTTTTGATTAAGAAATGATTTTGGAAATGTTTTGATACAAACAAAAGATGCCATCACCCAAAAATTCATCTCTTATTATTATTAGCTCTATCTTCACATTGTTATTCTTTTAAATATATCTCAATTTATGTTTTGTACCGTATTATTTAGCACTTGTTGAGCATTTGGCTCACTACTTGCTTTCACCCTGATATTACAGCTAGCAGATATGGTTAGATTCAAGCAGACCGCGCGTAAGATTTGTGATGCCGATGCGTATGTTCGAGCTCAGGTAGAATAAGAGATAGTTTTGTGTGAGGACTCGATATTAAAATCAGTTGTAATAATTAGTAGTGTTGGGCTATTCCAAATCCTAAACTGTAAGATCTTGGATTCGGTTATATTTACTTTCTTTTATTGTAATAGTTTTATATTATGTATTGTTAAGTTGGGGGTGTGACAGGTTTCGGTATCAGAGCCACGATTTAGAGTCCCTGGAAAGCCCAAATAGGTTATAGGATATATGTATAAGTTATAGACATTATGTGAGAGAGTAGGTTAAGTAAATTAATTATTAATACTCCTCTTATATATCTATGTATGGTTTATCAGCAAAGGGCGCACTCCTCGTCATCCTCTGGGTCGGACGACACTATTGCTTTCTCCGTGTATGCTGAGTTGAGGCGCGAGTTTGACATGCTTCAGGGCAAGTACGACCGACTAATAGACCGATTGAAGAATGTGTATCCGAATAGCCGAAACTATGAATGGAAGCCTAAGGAGCAGATGACTGCGAGACTTGAGACTTTGGTTCAGTACGTCAACACTAAGCTTGAGGAGATGCCATTGCACCGAGACCGTACCAGCCAGTATATCATCCAGATGGTGGCGGATGACCTCCAGAGTATTGTGAAGACGCTTCGAGAGGAGAAGACTACCAAGCCCCGTTCTGATAGAGTGGAGCCTTAGTTCTTTCCATTATCTACCTTTCATGTTGTTGTATTATCGGACTATGTAGAACTCCCTGTTGTTCCTTTAAATAAACATGTTATTCCTAAATTCAGACCTTATTTTAATCTTGATGTATTGTGACCTTAAATTTCAATGCACTATCGTTTCGTTTGCTTTCAATTGTTTATTTTACGCCTTTATATGCATCACCCTATTTGTTTAATTTGAAACTCGACCTCATATGTGAACAAGAATGCCATGCGACACCCTCGAATTATTTCATTATTCATACCTGTTTTGACGTAACTCTTATTTAAGGATCATGCCACCCAAAAAGAAGAACCCAACAACCACATCCACCACAGATCCAAATATTCTTCGATTACTGGAAACCTTACAATAGCAAACAAACGCTATAGCTCAACAACAACTAACTCTGCAACAACAATTTGAAAACCAAGATAACCGTGAGCCACACCAACCACCTGATCCACCAGTACCACCTCGACAAGTTGTTACTTTCAAGGCTTTTCAGAATGTGAATCCACCTGCATTTCATGATACCACTGATCCAATAATAGCAAACACATGGATTAAGGAAATGGAAAGAGCTTTTGAATTGGTACAGTTAGGGGACGATCAGAAGACACCATACGCTACTTACTTCTTAAAGGGCGAAGTCATCTATTGGTGGGATTTAGTAAAAGCTATGGAAGCAAATCAACAAGTTTCTTGGGAAAGATTTAAGAAGTTAATTCTGGAAAAGTATTACCCTAACTACATGCAGAATTAGATAGAGCTTAAATTTCTTGAATTGAAGTAAGGGAGTATGTCTGTACTGGAGTATAGGAAGAAGTTCACAGAATTGTCAAGGTTTGTGACAAAGTATACCAGCAGTGAGGAGGAAAAAGCAAAGAGATTTCAACAATGATTAGAGTCTTGGATCAGAGATAGAGTGGCTATGTTTGAGCTTGATACTTATGCAGGCGTAGTGCAGAAGGCTGCTCTGATTGAGAGTAATGGGATGCAGTCAAGGAAGGAAAGGGATAACAAGAAGAGAAAGGTTTCATTCTATGGAGAAAAGTCTAAAGCAAGAAATTCACAAGACAAGAATATGAAGAAGATTGGATTCCCTAAAGGCGGAAATTTTCAAAAGAAGGGAAATTTGAGCAAAAGACAAGAATCAAAGGGGAACAACCAGGCAAGCCAAGGACAAAATGGAGAAAACAGATTTCCGAGACCAGAATGCAAACATTGTGGAAGAAGGCACCCCGGACTGTGTAATAAGCTGAGCATGACATGCTATAGGTGCAACCAGAAGGGACATTTGGCAAACGAGTGTAAGATTCCAAAGTCGGGAGTTACATGCTACAAGTGTGGAAAGACTGGACACATAGCTAGGGAGTGCAAGTCAACCGAACCAGTCAAAGCTCTGATGAATGTGGCAAGTACCAGTGCAAGCATGCCAGCTGAGGTATTGGCCTTACCTCCACCACCTACAACAACTCCACAAGAAATAGCAAGGACATTTGATTTAAAAATGAAGGACACTGTTTAGAACTCTGAGGTGATAACAGGTACACTTTTACTAAATAATATCGAAGCTAAGGTATTGATTGATTCTGGAGCGACGAGATCTTTCATATCAGAAACTTTTGTTGATAAACTTCAATGTGATAAAATGGTTATGAACGAGGTAGTAAATGTGGTAATTGCAAACCAAGAGAAGATTCCTGTGAGTCAACTCTGTCCAAAGTATGAGATTGATATTTTGGGGTATAAATTTTCAGCCGACTTGATACTCTTCAAGTTGGGAGAGTTCGATATAATTTTAGGTATGGATTGGTTAGGGAAGAATAATGCCCAGATTAATTGTAAGTCCAAGAAGGTGTATTTAAAGACGAAGAGTGGAGAGAAAGTAATTTTTAAGGGACAGAGGCAAAAACAACTGTTTCTTACAATTGTTCAGGCTAAGAAGTTACTTAGGAAAGGTTGTGAGTCGTTCCTAGCTTATGTAGTGGATTCAGAAATGGATAACCCCAGCATAGAAGATATTCTTGTAGTCAACGAATTTTCAGATGTATTTCCAGACGAACTACCAGGCTTACCGCCAGATCGACAAATCGAGTTCGAAATCAACCTTGCCCCGGGCACAGAAGCAGTTTCGAAGGCCCCATATAGGATGGCACCAACAGAAATAAAAGAGTTGGCGAGTCAGCTACAAGAATTATTGGATAAAGGAGTGATACGGCCAAGTACGTCGCCATGGGGAACACCGATTCTGTTTGTAAAGAAGAAAGATGGAAGTATGCGGTTATGTATAGATTATCGGGAGTTGAATAAGGTGACGATTAAGAACCGTTACCCGCTACCAAGAATAGATGATCTATTTGATCAGCTGAAAGGAGCAAAGTGCTTTTTAAAGATCGACTTGAGATCAGGATACCATCAATTAAAGATCAAAGAAGAGGATATTCCAAAGACATCATTCAGGACCAGATACGGACATTATGAATTCTTAGTAATGCCTTCTGGATTGACTAACGCCCCGACAGCATTTATGGATCTGATGAATCGGGTATTTAAAAAAGTATTTTGATAGGTTCGTAGTGGTGTTCATTGATGACATCCTTATTTATTCAAAGTCGGAAGAAGAACATAATCAGCATCTATGGATAGCATTGGAGATACTCTGACAAGAGAAGTTGTATGCCAAGTTTTATAAATGTGAGTTTTGGTTAAAGCAAGTTCAATTTTTGGGACATGTCATTGGAGATGAAGGAGTTGAAGTAGATCCGGCAAAGATTGAGGCGATTATGAGTTGGGAGAGGCCAAAGACACCTACGGAAGTGCGAAGTTTTCTAGGATTAGCGGGGTATTATAGAAGATTTGTTAAGGATTTTTCAAAAATCGCTACGCCATTGACTAAGTTAACCAGGAAGAATCAGAAGTTCGAATGGAATGCACAATGTGAGGATAGTTTTCAAGAGTTGAAGCAGAGGTTGGTAACAGCTCCGGTGTTAGTAATACTAGACGACCAAGGAAACTTTGTGATTTTCAGTGATGCTTCACATAAAGGATTGGGTTGTGTGCTAATGCAACACAATAAGGTGATTGTGTATGCGTCAAGACAGTTAAAACCGCATGAATTGAAGTACCCTATGCCTGACTTGGAACTAGCCGCCATAGTGTTCGCACTTAAGATTTGGAGACATTACCTCTATGGAGAAAAGTGTGAGATCTACACGGATCACAAGAGTTTAAAGTATATTTTCACTCAGATGGAGCTCAATATGAGGCAAAGGAGATGGTTGGAATTGATTAAGGACTATGATTGCTCGATAAATTATCATCCGGGAAAGGCAAACGTTGTAGCCGATGCTTTGAGTAGGAAGGAAAGATTGAATAAGATAGCAACACCAAAAGAATTGTCTGAAGAGATTAAGAGATTTGAATTGGAACTTTGTGATTGTGGAATAGTTGAAGAAGTTTGTCGTGCAATGACTTTTCAGCCAACATTATTGGAAAAGATAAGGAAATGTCAGGAAGAAGTAATGAAGAAAGAGAAAAATCAGCTAACTGGAGAAGAGATTGGTACTCAAAAGGATGAGCAAGATATACTAAGCTTTTCCTCGAGAATTTGGATTCCTCATGTTCCTCAATTAAAGAATGAGATTTTGCAAGAAGCCCACAATTCAAGATTTTCAATCCATCCGGGAAGCACCAAGATGTATCGAGACTTGAAGCAGAACTTCTGGTGGCCAAACATGAAGCGAGAGGTGGCAGAATGGGTTGCGAAGTGTTATACTTGTCAGAAACTGAAGGCAGAACATCAATGACCAAGAGGATTAATTCAGCCCCTGAAGGTTCCAGAATGGAAATGGGAAAATATTGCTATAGACTTTATAGTGGGACTACCGCGAATAAAATCCGGACATGACGCTATATGGGTTATAGTTGATCACCTTACGAAGTCAGTGCATTTTCTTCCAATTAATGGAGTCGTCATTGGACAGGTTGGTTCATTTGTATGTGCGTGAAATCGTACTAAGATATGGAGTACCCGTATCGATAGTTTCAGACAGAGATCCCCGATTTAACTCAAGATTCCAGAAGCAATTTCAAGAGAGTTTTGGCACGAAGCTGAACATGAGTACGGCATATCATCCGCAGACTGATGGTCAGAGCGGAAGGACAATTCAAACAATCGAAGACATGTTGCACAGTTGTGCAATCGATTTTGTAGAAAGTTGGGATGACCACTTGCCATTAGTAGAATTCTCCTATAACAACAGCTATCACTCCAGTATTGGCATGCCACCATACGAAGCTTTATACGGACAAAAATGTAGATCACCGACAAGTTGGGATGAAGTAGGAGAAGGAAAGATTCTAGGCTCGGAATTGGTACAACAGTTGCATGAGACAGTCAAATTAATTCAGAAAAGGTTGCTTGCTACTTAAGATAGATAGAGAAAGTATGCAGATCCAGCACGTAAGGATGTTAGATTCCAAGTAGGCGAAGCCGTTTTGCTGAAGGTGTCACCAAGGAAAGGGTTGTCTAGATTTGGAAAGAAAGGGAAGCTAGCACCTAGATACATAGGTCCTTTTGAAATTTTGAGTCAAGTGGGGAAGGTGGCCTACGAGTTAGCCTTACAACCTCAGTATCAACATGTGCATAATGTGTTCCATGTATCATTGCTTAAGAAATACAATCCTGATGCCAACCATGTGATAAAATATGAACCTGTAGAAATTCAGGCAGACCTGTCATTTGTGGAGCAACCTGTCAAATTACTCGACTGGCAAGTAAAGAGTCTTAGGAATAAGTTGTTAAAGTTAGTGAAAGTACTTTGGAGGAACCCCAAGGTCAAAGAATCAACCCGGGAGTTAGAGTCTGAGATGCTCCCGGGATCCTCATCTGTTCTCTTAGATTCTGGGGACAGAGTCCCTTAAGGGGGAGAGGATGTTATGACTGGCATTTTGTGTAATATTATTTGTGAATACTGTATAATATTAGAGCCGATTATAAATATACGTAGTGATTGTACGTTTGTGTGAATGTAATTTGCTGCGTTATAAGTTGCTTTATGTAGAATATATATTTTTCAAAGTAAGAGTTTTATTAATTAACCTTATTTTTAATTTATAAGGAATATTCTAAACCTTGGAAAATTTTATTTTAAAAGTTATTTCATTCCCAAATTTCAAAAGTGATCTCATAAAATTTCTAAAAATCCAAGTTATTTTATGGTATAAATTTTATAATTTTTGAACCTTTATTTTATTTTATAAAAATAAATCTTTGAAAATTTGTTTGTTAATTATTAGAAAATTACATGAACACCCTTGCATGCAAAAATAGGTTCAAGTCGAATTTGCAAGAATTTAAACTCCATGATTAGCCGAAACCATGTTAAGTGTTTTCCATGAGTTGCATGTTGTATTTTTATTTGCATGTCGGTATTCTAGGGCATGGATGATCTCAACTCCTATTGAGGCACTATTTTAGGATGTTGATGCACTAGGTTTGCTTTGGTAAAGGTTGGATGCTTTGTTAATAAGTGGGAGTTAAGGTGGAAAGGGTTTAGTTAGTGTTTGCATTTTTTTCCAAAATTATTGCACTAGTTTGTGGGGAAGTTTTGAATGGGCATTTTTTGTGAACTTTGAGGCCCAAGCCACCAGAAGCTAACACTAGGAGTATACAATAAGTTTTATGTGATTGTTGGAGGTTTGTAAGACGTTTGGTTAGGTGCACGAGTGGAATCACAAAATCTTTCCAGCAGGGGACAGTTTTGTTTCAACGTAGAAATGGGAAGTTTTAACCATGTCATAGGTAGGCCCTCATTAGGCCCTATTGGGCCTTAGTTATAGGGAGTATCAGAGGAGTTTTTCCAGCCATAGTTCATAGGATTTGAGTTAGAATAATGTGTCACAAGTTAGTTCAAGTCAGGACCTTTTCTGCCCAGAAAAACAGGGGAACCATGGACTTTAAGCTTAGGCCTAGGGAGGCCCAAGCTAGGCCTTTGAGCCACATCAAGTTTGGGAGTTGCCTTATGATCCGAAGAGTTAAGTGTAGAAGTTTTGGAGGTAAAATTGTAGTGTAAGAGTGTCTAATGCACCCAAGAAACCATAGATGTCATTCTGAAATTTGCCATAAGAAGCACCTTCAGTTACCACATAGTTTTAGAGCGCTTATGAGTGAGGCCTAGGTTGACCACTATAGTTGCAAGATAGCATAAAGTCATTAGAGTGAAAGGCCCAAGTGAGGGTCAATAGGATTTGGATGGTTTGGTAAAGGCACATCGAGTTAGGAGGCCAAAATTTGGAGATTTTGTCTAGTTTAGCGATCAAGTGACTTACGATGTGGAGCGAGATCATCCAAGCCTAGTGTTGCAATATGGTGCGTGTGATATTATTTGGTACTTAAAAATGGTATATGAGTATATGTGGCTATGTGTACTACTATATTTATAAGGTGATTATATATTGCGTGCATATAGGCCTAAGTGCCATTTGTGTTTAATTTTGGGGTTGTAAATAGGTTGAGTTGGTGAGAATATATTATAATGAGGTTATTATTAATTGTGTAGGATCTCGAGATGAGGGTAAACTTGCCATAAAGGTCGAGTAAAGCTTCCACTTACTCCTACTTGCCAGTCCAGTCCAGTCCAGCCTTCTCAAGGCAAGTGATTCAACCTACTTTTTAGTTTACACTGCGAATGTGTTATAAGTAGTTCTTACATATATGATGCGAGTATCCTGATTTATCTTGTTATACCTGGACCAAGTGATTCTCAAATTTATCTTCGTATTATATAGAAATGCCATGAACCCTCAAGTACTTATTACAAGTAGATCAAAAGTCATACCATGCTAGTATACCAAAGTAATTGTGATGCTATGATAAAATAGAGATTTGTTATAATACTTGATTGATCCTTTTGAATAACATGCTATTGATTCCTGAGAAATCTTGATATTGCACCCTAATGCTTTGATTTAACTCTTGTAAGCACCTCGATAGAAATTTTATCTTGATATTCATGATTGTTTGATAACCCTATCCTTACCCTAAAGCTTGATACCCTGATATACCTTGAGTTGATGATCACTTTCCTTGAATTTTAACACCTATATCATACCTGGAACCAGTAATGCTTATCTTCTTGATATTTTAATATCCATACCTTATTTGAAACTATAGCTTAAAGCTTAGTTCGGCAATACTCTTTCATATTACCCAATAACCCTACTAAATCTCCTTGTCAAAATCCTTGAAAATAGAAACTATTCAAGTACCCTGATAGAGTAAAGTCTAGTAAATCATGGCCCTAAGATTTAGTGATTATATTTTCAGTTTTTCAAAGTTGATCTATAATCCCTTGATAAAGATGTTTACTGTTTAAGAAATTTACTATCAATCGACATCAGTTTTTTTAAAACGATTAAAAATCTGGATTTCAGTCCCAAAGGGGGATAAATGTTTTCTTTAAATAGTTGATCTGGACTGAGACACGAGTCCTTTCCACACTTAAATTGTAGGCTTAAAAGTTTCCTAAGGATCCCATTAATGTTTTAGAACCCAGCGAGGTTCGGGATTACTTCGCGTCTGATCACCGGCTGTAATCCGTAGCGTCATAAAATGGTTTTTGATTAAGAAATGATTTTGGAAATGTTTTGATACAAACAAAAGATGCCATCACCCAAAAGTTCATCTCTTATTATTATTCGCTCTATCTTGACATTGTTATTCTTTTAAATATATCTCAATTTATGTTTTGTACCGTATTATTTAGCACTTGTTGAGCATTTGGCTTACTACTTGCTTTCACCCTGATATTACAACTAGCAGATATGGTTAGATTCAAGCAGATCGCGCGTAAGACTTGTGATGCCGATGCGTATGTTCGAGCTCAGGTAGAATAAGAGATAGTTTTGTGTGAGGACTCGATATTAAAACCAGTTGTAATAATTAGTAGTGTTGGGCTGTTCCAAACCCTAAACTGTAAGATCTTGGATTTGGTTGTATTTACTTTCTTTTATTGTAATAGTTTTATATTTTGTATTGTTAAGTTGGGGGTGTGACATATATAACCGATTGACGTCCCGATAGTCACTGGGTACGGCCTCGTATTTCCGTAGTTTAATTTTTCGGAAATTGGGCAGCACCTCCTTTAATTATCGGCTAACCCGTCGATCGTCCCGACGTCAAATCAATCACACCCGCAATCCAACCCAATCCAAATTCCAACCACCAACTTCAATCAACAACAGAAATTCGCAAATTCACAAATACCACTTAAATATAATAATTAATCATTATTATCCGGATTTTTATGTTTTAATTGCATTTTATAATTTAAATCGTATTTTGTATTTTTAAATTGCAGGGCTCAGAAATATTCATCATAGCCCATCGTCGGCTCGCCGATGCTCATTGCCGACGGCGGCGAAATCGCGGGTACCCGATTAATTTCGGGTTTCCAACGCATATTTCACCAATTAAATTAATAATTAAATCCCGTAAAAATAATTAATTTCCATCACAAAATAACTGGAAATTAAAGTATTCCGCAACACAAAACAAATCACAGGGCAACAACACACATACGTGCTGCAAAACAGGGCAACAGAACACAAGCCGCGTGATATACACGCGCCCCATCACCTAGCCGGAAAATAACCGACGGAGACCGGAGCAAAATAAAGGCACATCACAGACGCATCACACCACATAACGCACGCACACGACACCGCACATACACGGACACACGCAGTAAATACACATATACATATATGTATACAAGTAAAAGAACAGCCGGAGTAATCACCGGAGAAAGGAAGGCATCGGTCGGAAAATACAGCGGTGGAAAGAGCGGAGAGAGAGAAGGAAACGGAGGTAATACAACACAGAAAGGAGGAATCAATTGAGGGAGAAATCGATGGTGAGAAAGAGAGGCGACAAAGGAGAGATTGAGAGAGTCGGGTAAAGCCCGGAAAAGAAAAGCAGCGGGTGGGGGGGAATGGGTAGAATAGGTTTTGTTTGTGTTATGTTTTTTTATTAGCAACACCGATTTTGAATGCCCGTAAGAATACGAAATTTGTACCTTAATAGGTAAATTACGAGTAAAATAATTCTAAAATTACCCAAAATACTTTAAAATTATCAAAATATTTAGCAATTAACTAAACAAAGTTTTCAAGATTTTAAAATCATTTTTAAGGCGTACCCTGAATCCACATTTTTTTTACAAATAAACGAAATAAAGCGCGGTCAAGCAAATTCTAAAAATTTCCAAAATAATTTTAAAACTCCCAAAATATTCCAAACTAAATAAAATATAAATTTCATAATTTTTGAAGAATTCTAGAATTAATTACGGATTTTACAATTAAATGAAATCAGAAAAATCATTTAAAGATAAAAAAATAATAAAATATTGATTTTTAAATTTTATAAATTTCTAAAAATAATAACTAAAATTTTAAAGTGATAAAAATAATTTTAAAGATAATCCAAATATTTATGAGAATAAATTTTGAATAACATCACCTTTAACTATAAAACAATCAACACATCGTCGTAACTAAATAAACAAATGATTCTCGAACACCAACAATTACACATAGTCAAAAAAATATTAACAAAAATAATATCCAGCTGACAGAACCCATACACATAATTTATTTATTTAATTATTTAGTAAGTACACATTTAAATATTACAGAAATGTACGAGTCGTTATATAGAGTGGGTCCGGTAACCTATGAACAATAACATAATCCGGAATTAGACCACGGTCGCTTAAGAAACTAGTCAAAACTCACTCTTACCCTAACGGTCGCTTAACGATTTGCATTAATCGCTTGCATACCCTCGGCTCCACCAATTTTAATAAATTAACCGTTATGAATTTTAAGACGACTCTTTCGCAAACATTTTACCAACTGCCTAACCCACCTTACATAATTGTTTCGTAATCCAATTAGTCTTTTAAGGGCCTTAAACAAGGTCTCAAAGTAAAGCGAGGGGTAAAGGTTCGTTCGCAAAATGCCGTTACTTAAAACGGTCGTTTCTCCTAAACCGTACATCGGAAGCAAGCGATCCACATATCAAAATGAAGCTTACGACACACTCTAGCTAAACATGGCAATGTTACAGATTGGTTGTTGAGTTTTTTGTCCTGAACACTAAGAACAAGCAGTTGAATAAAAAAGGGCATTACGACGGACTACGCCATAGATGGCCTACAGCAACACCCAAAAAATGTTACAACAGGCCAAAAAAATGATACCATAGCCAGCCAAAAGACCTAAGGTAACATAAAATTTAAGTTGTTTTTTTTCGAGTTACCTTTGGCCCCTAAGGTAACATTTCCTTTGCCCTGGTGCAACATGGACTTTTGTGTTACAATAGACACCAAAGGTAACATCAATGTATGTCTATAGTATCACACTATGTATGTTACCTTTGCACTTTGAATTTGAATTTGCACGTACGGCTATGTTTACGCGATTACCAATGTTTAAACTACTCCAATTAACCACCAACCAACTCATAACCATCAATACAATAAAACTTCACCTAAAGCATACCACATCAGTCCATAACCTCCAAGTTTTTCAACTCAAACAACCACAATCAAGACCTATGAACTATAATCAAGCTTCAATTACCAAAACACTTCCAAATCAAACCAAACTACTAATAATGACAATCCATGCTTCTCATTTCAGAAAACCAACCATTAAACTTACTAAAAAATAAAGTAAAGGCTAGGTTTTGAAGTTTATACCTTACTTGGTAGGTGTTAAGTTGCTAAGAAGCCTTAGGGAGCCTTAATCTAACCTCCTACAAGCTTGATCTTTCCAAAGAAATCAAGAACACAAAGTTAGGTTTTGAAGTTTCTATAGGTCCGATTTAAAGAACTGTAAAAATGAGGCTCTTACCCTGATTATTTTGACGAGACTTGTGAACAATAGTTGTAGGCCTATCTCAATACCTTTCCAAAGAGCTATAGAACATAACATTTGAGTGAGTATTGAAGGAGATATGACAGTTTGAAGTTGCTGGTATTGTTTTGGCCGAAAGCTTTTGTTCTTGGAAGCAAAAGTCAACTTCTAATTTTTGTGTTTTATGATATTTGCTTGGTTGCTTCTCCTTTTTGTCTTGGTAAATGTTTTAGCTTTTTACCAGGGTAAATTTTACATGGCCCAAAATCAACCAACAAATCAAAACCCCTTGTCATGCTTATGTCATCCTGCTTGTGTCATCTATTTGCCACATGTCTTTGTCTTGTGGTTTGATGATGTCATAATACCTTGGATTCTTGTACAAGCTTATCTCTTCATTGCGTATTTGTTTTACGGTTCGCGTAACTTTCGTTCTCATTCGTTGTTTGAGGGATCATATCCGGGATCTTATTACTTGGGTTCCCCTAAACCTTTCTCAATATTTTATATTCCTTTTATGATCCTCTCATATAATCCTTGAATTTAAATCCTTTTAATCATGTTACTTTATACTCAATTCTTTCGGTATCTGGTGGATTTTCGGGAAAAATCAAAGTGTTCAAATTTTGATTCTGACAATCTTTACATACACTCATTTACTTTATGAAATACTAATACGATCTTAGAATTTCCCTAACAGTACTCTTATATAGTGTGGTTTGATAATTTTCCTTAATCAGCATTATCAGCAAAAAGTTACTATTCATCAGTATTTCAAAAATTCCAAAAATTGGGGTTATTACAGTCTCCCCTCCTTAGAAGGATTCTGTCCCGGAATTAGATAGGAAATGAATAGGGATACTGTCTTAGCATTGCACTTTCTAACTCTAAAGTAAATTTTGCCACATTATGGTTTTACCACCAAACTCTGACTAGTTTGATAACCCTTCTCCTAAGAACTAGTTCCTTTTCGATCTATAACCCTTCCTGGTTGCTCCATATAGATTATGTCCGGTTGCATGTCTATGCGCTCATATTCCCCTATTTGTCTGGCATCCGAATTACACTTCCTTAACATTGATATGTGGAACATGTTATGAACTTGCTACAGGTTCGGGGGTAGGGCTAGCTCATATGCTAACTTCCCAACACTTCTTAATATCTTCAAGGATCCAACAAATCGTGGACTTAGCTTTCCTTTCTTTCCGAACCTCATCAATCATTTCCAAGGCTTTCCAAGGGGATACCTTTCACAACACTAGGTCCCCTACTTCATACTCCTTGTCCTTTCGTTGTCAAATCAACATACTTCTTATGTCCATCTTGGGCTACTACCAGCCGTCCTCTGATTAGATCTATTATATCCTTGGTCCTTTGGACTACTGCTGGTCCGAGCATCTTGCGATCTACAACTTCATCCTAACATAAGGGAGATCGACATTGTCTTCCCTCAAGGATCTCATAAGGCGGCATCTCGATACTGACATATGATCTATTGTCGTAAGATAACTCAATCCGCGATAAATGATCATTCCAAATTCTTTCAAGTCTATTGCACAGACTCTCATCATAGGCTCTAGCACTATAGCTTTTGCTTCTCAATACTCCTTATTTTCTTGTTCGTAAGCGTTATTATCTTTCGTTCATAATACCATTCTGGCTATACTGTTACTCTCTAGTGTTCTATATCCTTCTATTTATTTCGTCGACCTTAGTACCAGGAATACATTTTGATTTCGAAGACAACGCACTTACAGTACTCCTGTTCAAGATGCTTCTATCTTTGGAAGCTTGATCAATCATATAGAAGTAAAGGAATTTATTGAGAGATCACTATGATCATGAACACTTGTTCTGTTGCATAGTTAGTACAAAAGGTGGCCAGCCTTCAGTACTTGACAAGCAATTAAACAACATGTGGTATCCTACTAGGCTTCTATCACACAGATAGATAGTCATTCGGCAATACCCCCCTTCTGGAAGGGTTGTTCTTCTCTGTTTACACGAAAATGAAAAGAAGAGAGAAGAAAGAATTTAAGAGAATTATACAAAAATATTGCCACAAAACATCTGGCTTGGAGTCTACCTCTGAACTATAGAGGTTTATCACAGGAGAATAAACCTATATATGTATATATCTCAACATCAAGTATTATCGCATCACAATTCACGTGCCTGAATATTTACTATTCCGTCCATCATTCTATGAACCCATGCTCTTGCTCGAGCTTATACATAATCACCTTTGAAACCCCCTCGACATCAAAAATCAAATCTGGGATTTCATTCTAGACATCATCGTTACTAGAATTCTATGCTTGCACCGCAACCTTCTTCGTATAGTAATACTACTCTTTATCGATAAGAAGGAATAAATATATCATAGGTAAATATTCGGCTTAGTTGGTCTATCATTAATAACTTATACATCACCACGACCCGATTAGTTGTACTCAATCTCAACATCCATTCCAATACAACTCTCACGGTTGTAATCGGCTCATTACTCGCAGAATCATTGCTGCATTACTATGGTCCACCGCTGACCTACTGTAGTCATTCCTTTTCCTTGGAATCTTAATAGCTAATCATACGGAGTGCATACCTGCCGTATCAAAATCTTCTAGAGAGGCAACATAATCACCATTCATGATTCATGGAGAACACTCCTGAACTTGACATACATATGACATGAAGCAAATAAAATTGCAGAAGAGTTTCAATAAAGCAACGATAGCAGGTTAATACCATTATTAACCATATGTCTTTATTAGGAGACATGAAGCTCAAAGATTCATTTAGTCCTTTCGTAACATGGCCCTGGATTATCTCAAGATAGGACCTTCTAAGATAGGTAGCCCGCTCACGGCGATAACATGAATTAAATCTTTACCAAACTACTATTATGGTTGAGTAACGCACAATCATCAAAAGGAATGTTAATCTTTCACACCATAATACAACCTTCACAGATTTAACCATCATCACTGTATTCCTCTGGCACGAGCGCCTATAATTGTCCTCTTATACTTAAAGTGTCGGCCACCTCTTTGGCCTTTCCTGATAGTAATATTTCCTTAAAATCAATGTCATTTTAACAACTTCAACTAAATTTTCTACCTCATTTCAAATCACTGCTTATGTGAGAAGGCTTTTCTTAAGTCCTGGTTAGAAAAAAAATATCACCATTTTTCCATAAGTCATTTCCTTAGTCTTTAGATGTGAACATTGTCACAATTGACTCTCGATCATACTTAGGACGTCTCTTATCTTGGGTCCTTTTTGTTTTTACCAATCTTGACCTTCATTGGTTCAATCTATACTTTCTCATGGTCTAACATGTGCCCCACTTGGCATTATTATTATTACGTCATATTTCCTTCATCAAAATTTATATTCTTGAGAACTTTGAATATTACCTTTCTCCTTGTAAAACCTCTAAGGTTATCCTTAAATCCTTCATCCTGTACTCCCTAGGTACATGGCATATCAAGATACCATTTACTAATACTAGAACCATTATCTATATAGTTCTGAAAACTTTCTCCACTGATCTTTAAAGTTTGTTGTTGCCTTTGTCCTTCATTCCATACCACCCAAACTCATAATGTCCCCATTAAGGGTGAAATGCCAACCTTTATGCATTCCCCCCATGGTTCATCTCAATTTATCGAGGTTCTATCCTTAATTCCACCTTTAAAAAGGTACTTACATCCTTCCATGGATAAATCAAGTCATATATCCCCGATAAGGGTATCTTATTCAATCATTCCCACCTCGATAGTCTATACCTAATTTCACAATAGCATCCTTATTCAAACTGCGGTCAATCCATATGGCCTCCAAAAGATAACAACGGTTATCCACACTTTTTTTTGCCTAATTTGGTAATGATGACATGGATTTTCTGGAAGATATAGGTTGTGTTCAACGTGAATTTCTTTTTACTAAATCCTCATTTACTTTTGTTGTTGATCTCAACAGTCATCTCAATGTTGAGATATCTTCCATACTTGGTGTCTCCCTTTTGGGCATCAAGTCACAGGTCTTTCATATACTTCACATTCTTGAAGGTCACTTCCTTCATCCCATTTTCTTAATTTTTTGTTATCATGTCTCCTCAGTCCATCCGTGTTTCCTTATTAATCCATCGGTCTATCTCAAAGTTTCATCAAATACTCTCAACTTAAGGAGATTAATTATACGTATCGCTTACGCCTTCAAACCTTGACTTTATCTCATGATCAGTCACCATCGCGTTGATGATGACACACTTCTCTATATATTTATTTCTAGGGTTTCTTAGGGTTTCACATACCTAACTCCCTTATCGCTTCTCAACTCTATTTCCTTTATATCCCTTTATACTCCTTCCCCTTTCAGTCTTTTATTTTCGTTTTCTATTACAACCATTTCATGAACACACACAACATAACCATTGGTTTCAAATATCCCGTCATTCTGGATTCGTGTCCTTCAAACGAACCTCGACGACTTTCATAACCTAGATTCATGATTCATCATACTTGTCCGCCTCTGGCTTGGTTTTAAAACTTCTACACTATCTCTCTATCTTCCTTAGCCTTCCACCAGCGGGTGGCCTCTCTCTTAGGAAGGTAAGTGGAAGAAACAGTCTTTTGCACTTTGTCAATCATTTAGAATCTCAAATGACTCCTTTATTTCCTTTAGCCAGGATCTTGCCTCGACTGGGTCAATTTGTTCCTTAGAACTCTGAGAGCTTAGCGACTTAAAGGTCCTGAAAGAATATCCCACCGCATTGTTTCCTCAAGGTGGTGGTTGGGGATAAAAGTATAAGTTTTGTTTAGGCAGGTCCATGGATTGCCCAATAGGAGTACCATCCTGGTTCTTCCTATCTTGCTCGACTTCTGTTTTCTCATTATGAAATGTTTCATCCAATTCCCATAATCGGGGTTATTTTATACGTTAAAATAGTTGATTTCCACTTTATTATGTTATGGGTTCCTTCTTTCTTGATGGCGACCTCCCTGACTATAACATTCAGGGTTTGCCCTAAATCTTATTCCTTAAATTATGGCTTTCATCTAAGGTCTCATCTTTAAGCTCTTGAACATTGAAACCCAATTTCTGTAGGAATACTTCATTATTCCCTTATCATCTTTCTCGGTATTGATCTCTTCTCCAGTCATTGGCTCTCTGCCTTCATTCATCACGTTTTCTTGGCACCATACGATATTTTCCATTAATTTAGGATGCATTGCAATCTCAACAGATTTTCAGTACCGGTTCCGGTTACCTTAACTTCTATTTCCATTTTCTCAAAATCTCTTATCAACTCTCTCGAAGACATTATCATCTCGCGTCTCTCCTTTCTACTAAGGGCGTCAGCCACCACATTGGCTTTCCCTGGATGATAAAGAATCTACAATCATAATCCTTGATTAGCTCTAACCACCTCCACTGGAGCATGTTGAGCTCTTTCTGCGTGAAAATGTATTAGAGCTCTTATGGTTTGTGTAAATCTCGCACTTCTCTCCATAAAGTTAGTGCCTCCAATCTTTAGGGAAAAACTATTGCCACGAGCCCAAGCTTATGGGTGGGGATATCGAATTTTATATTCCCTTAATTGTCTTGACGTGTACGCGATTACCTTGCCGTGCTGTATAAGAAGCACCCTAATTCCTTATACAAAGCATCACTACAAATCACAAAATCTCCTTTTCCGTCCGGCAAAGCCAACATAGGGGCCGTCACCAATCTTTGCTTCAGTTCTTGAAAGTTCTTCTCGCATTTCTCTGTCCATTCGAACTTCTCAGTCTTACGAGTAAGTCGCGTTAAAGGGGCTACTACCTTTGCAAACTTGAACGAACCTACGGTAATAACGGGACAATCTTACCTCTGGTAGTCGCCCTAACCACGGTCATCAATTCCTTAGCGGTCCTTTCTTCATTCTTGTCAGGATCCTCCATGGGATCCTTTCTCAACAACAATCCCTTTTGGGATAACATCCTTAATTGCTACATCCTTAATATGAACATCATCTGGTCCCTCATTAGGGTGCTCCATTGGATCCACAATCTGATCCCCGTTATATAGTAAAACTCATTGTATTATTGCTCTTGAACTTCCGGGTTCGCAGTCCCACTACCATATACGATAACGAACTACGCTTCTATCATGATATTTATAAGGGTTCGGGTAAGGGTTTTAATTGTCAGTACTATTTTAGGTAGTCCGACTATGAACTTGGCAAGAGTTCTTATTATCTTAGTGAACTTATCATTTTAATGACGCATCATCTCTGAGGTTTATAACTCTTAGCTCTGATACCATTTTTGTAACACCCCCAAATTCGGGGTTGGGGATCCGGGTTCTTACGAGTTCCATTTCCCTTAATAACACTTAATCTTAATAAACAACCAACTATTGCGTACTGTGACCCCACAATATACACACACATACCACAAGTTATAGTCTCAGAGATGAATACCAAAAATAACACAAGTCATTTTATTCCATAATTATAAGTCATTACACCTCAAAAGGGTTTCTGAATAAATTTACATATTCTTTGCCATGATTACAATTCATAATATACATAAGTCTGGTACATCTACAGTTGAAAGCCTAGCCTATTGGTTGTTCCTACCTCGGCTACAGAGGCATCAACGCCTACAGGAAACTGCGGAACGTTTCCTATCCGCTCGCAAATTGGGAGCTTGGTCCTATTCATCTTGTCTATCTGTTGTTGTGTGATGAAAGAAGAAAGCAAGGGTGAGCAACAAGCCCACCAAAATAATATGTATAATAATTAACAATATATGAACATCTTCATAGTACTCATGAAAGTCTTGGTCAAGCAGAAATGAACCAAGTTTGATATCTTAATGCGACGAAGTCGCAAAATATTCAGTATATATATACATATATACTTCTCAAAATCTTTGAAATCATCTGACATGTATAATACACACAGAGTTCCAATTTATAACTGTATAAAGATATCGTTGCAAGGTGATCTTATATATCTAACCTTGTTTCAACATTTTTCTAAAAATCTTTGTCATGCATAAGATAATTATTTACTAGATATAAGTTGAAAAGATGAAGTTACAAGATACTCCAATATACTTATATCTTTTTCAAATACTACTTGAACTACCACCATTCAAGGTATAAATAGTTCATCCCACAGATGAAGTTACAAGACAAAACTTGTATAGAGTCAATCTCTGAAATATCATCAGAATGAAATGAAGTTACGAGATACTTTATTTGATGAAAGCATCATTTTGAAAACTCGACCCTGCCAACACTCAACAATCGCCCAACCGTAGCCTTTCTATCGAAGTGCTCTGGTAATGTTGCAGAAATATCCAACTAGATGATGAACTCATTACGGGAGTTTTCCGCGCCAGGAAGACCACTCACGATGATCAGTCGCAGTAGTGCAACCCCACCATTTTCTACATGTAGAGGAGAACAGTCGAATTTACTTGTCAACCGAACACTGGACTCCTAATGAATGGACCGTCTTAGCGAAACTTCTGGGCCATTTGGGCCAATATAATAAGGCTGGGCCGGCGCCACTAGACCACTTACGCCACTCCTAGTTCAAATGAAATCCATGACTCTGAAACGAAAAGCTCATCCCCCTTTCCCCAAGTAGAAACTTGTTGATACGGCTCCACCAATAAGTCGTATCTAGTTGGAAATGAAAACTCACCGATATTTCTCAGGCGATGCCTGTTAATGGATTAACTTATTCCAAGAATTTTACTTCTCGAGTCTTGGGTAAGTAATCAAAAACTCTTTTATCAAAACAGCAACCTTGTTGCGAATATAAAAATACATCACGGAGCCGGATCCCTTAGATTTTTGAGCGAGTATTTGAATCCCCTTCGAAAGGAAGATCTTAAATTTGAAAACGAGTTTTGGGATCCGCTCTAACCTTCCAAAAATAGTTTTGATAAAGTTTGAAAATAATCTATGGAAATATTTAAAGTAAGAATGATTGATAGTATCAATTATTTTCCGAATACTTGGCAAATATCGAAATATTATTCTTTAATAAAAATAAAGAATATTATTTAATAAAATAAGCGGAGTCATAAGTTCTCGAATGAATAATCAAAATAATATTCATTTATAATATAAAACTATCGAATAAACATTATTCGTTTAATAGTTTTGAAAAGTATATGTATATATATAATATACTATGGAACATCGCCTCCCAGTTTAGGAAAATGTTCAACTATGGGTCCCCTATACTAAGGGTATACGTAAGTACTGCTTATCTCTAGTATAGGTATTATGCAGTTTATAAACAATTGAATCGATAACAAGATATCCAGATTACGAAATAGGCATGCATATATATATATATATCATATCAACATGCTCCAATATATCGGAAGACTTTGCTAATAATAATAATGCACTTATCACAAGATAATGCATATATATATATATATACATCTTAACAACAGTTATACGGGTAGAAAACTTGCTTGAGTGTTCCGGGATAGACTTAAGCTTAGAGTGGGTCCGGTAACCTATGAACAACAACATAATCCGGAATTAGACCACGATCGCTTAAGAAACTAGTCAAAACTCACTCATACCCTAAAGGTCACTTACGGTCGCTTATACGCTTAACGATTTGCGTTAATCGCTTGCGTACCCTCGGCTCCACCAATTTTAATAAATTAACCGTTCCGAATTTTAAGACGACTCTTTCACGAATACTCTACCAACTGCAACCCACCTTACATAATTGTTTCGTAATCCAATTAGTCTTTTAAGGGCCTTAAACAAGGTCTCAAAGTAAAGAGAGGAGTAAGGGTTCATTCGTGGCGCCGTTACTTAAAACGGTCATTTCTCATAAACCGTACATCGGAACCAAGCGATCCATATATCAAAATGAATCTTACAGGTAATGTTACAGATTGGTTATTGAGTTTTCTATCCTGAACACTAAGAACAAGCAGTTGAATAAAAACGGGCATTACGACGACTATGTTTATGGGATTATCAATGTTTAAACTACTCCAATTAACCACCAACCAACTCATAACCATCAATACAAGAAAACTTCACCTAAACCATACCACATCAGTCCATAACCTCCAAGTTTTTCAACTCAAACAACCACAATCAAGACCTATGAACTGTAATTAAGCTTCAATTACCAAAACACTTCCAAATCAAACCAAACTACTAATAATCACAATCCATGCTTCTCATTTCACAAAACCAACCATTAAACTTACTAAAAAATAAAGTAAAGGCTAGGGTTTGAAGTTTATACCTTACTTGGTAGGTGTTAAGTTGCTAGGAAGCCTTAGGGAGCCTAAATCTAACCTCCTACAAGCTTGATCTTTCCAAATAAATCAAGAACACAAAGTTAGGTTTTGAAGTTTCTAAATGTCCCACTAAAAGAACTATACAAATGAGGGTCTTACCATGATTATTTGGATGAGACTTGAGAACAAGAGTTGTAGGTCATCTCAATACCTTTCTAACGAGCTATAGAAAGCAACATTTGAGTGAGTATTGAAGGAGATATGGCAGTTTGAAGTTTCTGGTATTTTTTTGGCCGAGAGCTTTTGTTCTTGGAAGCAAAAGTCAACTTCTAATTTTTGTGTTTTATGATATTTGCTTGGTTGCTTCTCCTTTTGTCTTGGAAAATGTTTTAGCTTTTTACCATGGTAAATTTTACATGGCCCAAAATCAACCAACAAAACAAAATCCCTTGTCATATGTATGTCATCCTGCATGTGTCATCTATTTGCCACATGTCTTCTGGTTTGATGATGTCATGATACCTTGGATTCTTGTATAAGTTTATCTCTTGGTTGCGTATTTGTTTTACGGTTCGCGTGACTTTCGTTCTCGTTCGTCGTTTGAGGGATCATATCCGGGATCTTATTACTTGGGTTCCACTAAACTTTTCTCAATATTTTATATTCCTTTTATGATCCTCTCTTATAATCCTTGAATTTAAATCCTTTTAATCATGTTACCTTATACTCAATTTTTTCGGTATCTAGTGGATTTTCGGGAAAAATCAAAGTGTTCGAATTTTGATTCTGACGATCTTTACATACACTCATTTACTTTGTGGAATACTAACACAATCTTAGAATTTCCATAACAGTACTCCTATATAGCGTGGTCTGATAATTTTCCTTAATCAGCATCATCAGCAAAAAGTTATATTCATCAGTGTTTCAAAAATTCCAAAAATTAGTGTTATTACAGTTATTATGGAGTCCTGGAGTGCTTCTAGTGTGTAGATTAGATTTGGGTTGATTTGTGATCGTAGTGTTCTTGATTGTTGTGGATTGGTTGATTGATTGGTATTGATGGATTTTGACTGTTTGGGTTATCGTATTTTGAGACCTTATATTGCAGAATTGTTGTAGATCTGAAATTATGAGTACTCGAACAGTTAATAGCATCAAGGTTCCTTCCTTTAGTAACGTCAGTGAAAACAACTATAAATTGTGAAAGAAAAAGATCACACTATTTATTTCAGTAGTAAACCGTGATTATAAGGGAATTTTAGAGAGTGGTCCGTTTGTACCAAGAAAGGACATTTATGTACCTACAAATTTAGACAGTAGAGTTCCTCAAGAGTTTATCCCAAAGGATTCGTCTGAATACACTGATAGGGATAAGGAATTAATTTCTTTGGATACAAGTCTTCGATCAATTTTGGTTGAGTCAATGGATTCCAACATGCGTCATCGGATTAAGGATTGTGTTAGTGCTAAACACATGCGGGAAACCATTGAAGCTATTGTGGAGGGAACTGAAGACAAAAACAGATTGAATTTTCTAATGTCTGAGTACAATGAGTTTAAATCTCTTTCAAGTGAAAGTATCGAACAGTTGCTTGGAAGGTACACCCAACTTCTGAATGAGATGAGTACACTTGGGAAGAAATACTCACAGAAACAGATAAACAGAAAGTTTATTCTTATCTTGCCCAATCATTTGAAAAATAAAGTGTCATCCAACAGAGAAGGATTGTATTTCAATACAAGGTCATTAGATGAGCTTTATGACAAGTTGAAGACCTATGAAGCTGAGGAAAAGCAGAGAAATATAAAACATGGGTCTGAGATAGTGAACAACAAGAAGAAGACCATAAATAAATCAACATGTCCTGTAGCAGAGGAATACAAAATTCTTGAAGAAATGGTTAAAGGATCACTGACTTCAAAAGCTTCTACAAGTGGATCAAATCTGACTGGAAATGAAGAAACTACATATGACTATTATACTTTGGAAGAGCTTGAGAAATTAGAAGATCAAACTATGTTTGAGATGGCTTCTAAATGTGGTGCAATTAAATCAAAAGAAATTCCAAATATAAGGTTAAGTCATCTAGTGAAGACAATCAAGATCTTGAAAATGAAGAATCTACAGAGTCAGTATCCAGTGAATGCTGCAAGGAACAGTTGATTGAAGGAAGCACACATGAACTGTGTGATGGTGAAGAAAAGGGACACTCTAACAGTGAACTAGAAGAGTCCACACAAGCAAATGAGAAAGAAGCTTGTCTGAGAAGGAATGAAGATGGATAGAAGAAGCATCATCACAAAGAATTAGTCAGTGATGAAAAGCACTGGAATGGTACAGATGTAGAGGAAGAAAAATGCAATGATCCAACATCAATGGAAACCTCTTCATCGCAGGTATCTTTTGAGACCACTACTAATATATCCTGGCATGATTGCAAATATTATGATAAGGATAGAAGAGTAGAATTATTTCAACTGCATGCTAGTGTGATCAGCTTTAAAGAGGAAATAGATAAAATAAAATCTAAAAATAGATTGCTGCTCACTAGACAAGAAGAACTAGGCCTAATTACTGTTGAAATAGATAATCTTAAGAAACATAATGAATGCCTAGAGAACATGGTCAAAGCCAGTGAGGATTTAGATGTTGTCCGTAGGAGTCAGATAGCTGAGTTAGAATCTAAGTTGAAAGCTTGTCAAGACTCTGCTCTTAGTGCAAAAGAAATTATTGACAACCAAATCGGTGGAGCCATAATTGACATTGGATCCAGTGATGTTGGATAGAAATATGTGATAGAATCAGAGAGTGTTGATAATGGTAAATCAAACTCTTCAGATACATCACAAGCTTCTGAAAAGGTCAATAATTTGTTATGCAAAAAGGCCACTCCTGATTCTTTCAATGAAGATGAGGTGCTTGTTGAGGATTATGGCTCTAGTGATGAGGAGTCAACTATAGAGTCATCTGAGGAGTCAACTTCTAGTGGTGAACCTAAAACTCACTTAGATGATAGAGATGTTCACAAGGATAAAAAGAAAAACATACACAATATAAATGGGAAGTTAGGTGTTAGTAATAAAAATGAAGATCTGCTAAAACCTAATTCTTCTAGGAAGTTATGCTTTAAATGTAATTTTGCTTCGCATCTTGCATTTGCATGTACTGTGAGTAAAGTAGACAAAGGTAAAGTTCATAATAAGCATAACATGCCTACCATGACTAGTTCTCATACATCATGTCATAAATCTAAATGTATGCCATGTGCTTTAATACCTTGTCTTCTTATCTTAACTTGATGTATTTGTCATCTACTACTTGTAAGCATAATGATAAGAACATGAGTAGAAAGCATGATAGGGCAAAGACTGTTAGTCCTCCTAAGGTTAGGAAGGAAACTTCTGCTTGGAAGCCTAAAGGCATTCTTAAGGCTTCTAAAGAGAAGAAGGAGACAGTCGATGAGAAACAAAAGCATGTTAAATTTTCATCTGATATTATTCATAATGTGAATCTCTCTAAGTCCCATGGACCCAATTTAGTTTGGGTACCAAAGAAAACTTGATCTATAATGTAGACAGGGCAAGAAAAAATGAAGCAAACAATGTGGGTTGTGAACATTGAATGTTTAATTCACAAGAGTTCAAGGATAGAGCCCTGCTATCAGAAGTGGACAAGTGAACTGGCCCAGTAGTAACCTTTGGAGATGACAACAGAGGAATCACTATAGGATATGGCGTGAAATCAGGAATGTCATCTTTCACTCAATATTTAAATGCATGTATTTGTTGAATATCTGTTGCAGTTATTTATTGAGTTTCTACATTAATAGTTTGATTTATGGACCTTGAAGCAATTTAACTTTATTATTTTCTCCATAAGTCAAATTGTTAAAGTAGTAGCAGCGTCACACCTCTGATAATCTATTTTAATGGTTTGTGATGAGATTAGCAGCATCACACCTCTGATAATCTATTTAAGTGGTTTGTGATGAGATTAGCAGCATCAGACCTCTGATAATCTATTTCAGTGGTTTGTGATGAGATTAGAAGCACTACACCTCTGATAATTTATTTCAGTGGGTTGTGATGAGTTTGATAACATTACACTATTGAGAATATTTTTCAATGATTAGTGATGAGTTTTGTAGCATCATAAACTCTTGATAATTCATATCATTAGTTAAAGGTGATATATGTAGCATTATAAACTCTTGATAATTCATATCATTAGTTAGTGGTGATATATGTGACATCATAAACTCTTGATGAGTCATATCATTAGTTGGTGGTGATATTCGTAGCACTATAAACTTCTGATAAATCTAGTAACAAATCTTGTTGATAGTTTTATCACTGTTTAATGGTGAGTTGTGTAACACTACATACATGAATAAATTTGTTGATAATTTTTTTTAATATTTTTATCACAAGATAGTGGTGAGATTTTGATAATAGTGAGATCTTTTAAATTGCATTTTCTGAAAAACTCACTAAGATCAAAATCATGTATGTAGCATATTTGGACATAATTCAATTTCCATGGAGTCTCACAATTAATGAGTTCTTTGTTAAATATCATAATTGGTAGTAGACTTAGTGGTTAGTGAATCATGTTTGATTATGAGGTTTCATTTTTATCATTATTAACATTTAATGACAGCAAGCTCCCAAATAATCAGAAGGAAGACAGCTTAGACAATCTAGATGTTGAAGATCTTTCTGATGATGAAAACGAACCTGAGGTTGTCCCAAATGAATATGTAAATGCAAATGATCTTGTCAATTATCACAATTCTGATTCAGACTCTGATGGGAATGGTCCTGAGATAAGCAAATATAGTCAATCTATTTCTGGGAATAGTTCTCAAGATTCAGATTCTGAAGGATTAATTGGAAGTGGTGATAGTGGAAGTGGTTCGGATGCAGTTAATGATAGTGGAAACTGAAAGAAGCACAGTCATACCATCTTTGGAACCAATCCACAAGCTTTAGATTCTATAGATTATGCTAATAACTCAGGGGGAGCAAAAGAAGAAGAATAAAGATCCACGGGTCAGACTTAACATAATTTTGAAAATGCTGAGTTATCAAGAGCTAGTCTAAAATATCAGAAGAAGAAGAACAAGGATCTACTAGTCAAACTTAACTTAATTCTGGAAATGCAGAGTCATCAAAAGCAAGTCTACCAAGACGTAAAGAATGGAGTAAAGACCATTTTGGCATTTGGTACTTAGTGTTTCTAATACTTGAGTAAGGACTAGAAGAGCTGCTGCAAACAAGTGAATATATTCTAGTTTTCTATCACCAGTGGAACCAAAGGAAGCAGTGAAGCTCTTGGAGATCCAGATTGAGTGATTGCTATGCAAAATGAACTCAATCAATTTGAAGATTAAATTTGTGGAGGTTTATTCCGAGATTCAAAGATAGATCACAATCTTTAAATAGTGAAGATCTTTTCAAGAGTGAAAAGAAGCCTGAAGCTATTTCTGAATATAATAGGGGTTGATTCAGATCCAGATTCTGGTACAAGATGTATTCCCCTCAAAGCACCAAATCTCATATTTGATTCAGCAATAACTCATTGGGAGCGAAACAAGCAATATTCTCTATTCACTATATATATCCATGTTTGTAAACTTATTGTGAAGCTAGCTGATTACCATGCATTACATGTTATATGCTAGTGGTAAATAAGTTGAAGTTTTTGATGCAATATATGAGTTGTTTGAATATTTACATGTTATATGTTTACTCTGATGTAAACACTCTTGATATTGATATTTATTTTAGCACACACACATATCTCATTTTATTTGCACTCTAATTTTAAACCCTGTAATTTTATTTGTGATTTTATCATAACTCTGATTTATAGGTCCAGATCCTGCTTTTGATCCTGTGTAACTAGCTTGAATACTCTGTTTATATATGTGTGATTGTATCATGTTTCTGAGTAATTATGTATGTTTGTTGAGTTTCAGACCCTAGGTTACTCTGACAACAGATTCCTTGGTCACTCTGATTCTCTGTTCATGCAAGAATAACTCTGTCTATTTTGTGCTTGAATAAATATGCAGCATAACTAGTGATAGTTGTGACATGATTATGTTAGGAGTAGTTTTTAATTGGCTTATTCTTGTGTTGATTAATCAATTGGTGCATACTTTTTGGATATACTCTTGGCATAATTAATTGATTTTATGACTTATATGTTGATCTTGTATGTAACTCTTATGATCTTGCTATGCTTATACTATGTTCTAGATATTAAATCTTGATATATTTCTTATACTCTGATTACCTTATACAAGTCTTATAAGTTTAGAACAATGTTCACTCTCTTTCCTCTATAGTATTGATCTGTATTGGACTAACTTTGAACTGTTTTAAGTTGATGAGATTTCTTTGAGTAGCATTGTCAAAAGAATCAGAAAGCATGATCATCTAAGGCATCCCTCATGAATCCATATTGTGGTAAGAAAAGGTAAAAGATCTTTGGTTCTGAAATCACTCTGTTCTTGATCATCAAATTCTCTGATATTGTACTTCGGATGTTTGTGATCTTCAACACCCTCATTTGTTTTAGGAACTGACTAAGAGCCTATCAAACCTCATAGGTTCTAACCCAAGTCATTAGAACCAAACACTTCTCAAACAGTATTCCATTACCTTACTCTGATATATCCCTCATATTTTGCTCTGATTCACTCACTTTTCTTAAGATATCAACTTAGTGATCAGACAAAATTACCACTTGGTATTGGAGTTGTGTTGAGAATGAGGAAAATAGTGCCAAGAAGCACCACATAAGGAAGGAAAGGTCAACCCTACAGCTCTATCTCTCACAAAGAAGTAAAGTATGTATAACCTGAGACATCTGTAAGCTCATCTGTATTCTCTCAAAAGGATATAGAACTGAAAAAGGCATATGAATAGTTACTAGGTGCATTCTCCCAACAGAATGTTATCTATTGAAAATTCTCTTGTCAGCCAAGCCATCTATATAACAGTCACTACCCCTTGGTTAAAATATTTCCAATGCACATGTGAGATTCACACACACAAGGAAGGTATTGATGCAACAATCATTGTCAAACCATATCAAGGTCAATGGAAATAGGTTGAAATCCTGGATCATGTTTTAATCTTTATCTCTGATCTTGAATAAGAACATATGATCTTGGTTGGTTACTTTGATAAGTCCTCACAGACTTCAGAAGAAATCTCCGATCCCTAATGACATATCATTGATCATTGATTATCTTCCCAGAATCCAAATCTGGAAATGCTTTCGACTTAGTCAAAATAGCAACTTGTAAATGAGGACTCAGATATCAACTGACGAGTGTATAAGGTATACTTCTTCATGGAAGTTGAGGGATATCAGGAATTCTGCCACTTAAAAGAATCCTAATTTCCCCTCTCAGAAGGAACATTTATGAATTTCTTGACTGAGAATTTCCATCCTTGAAGATGGAAGGCAACTTTTCTATGAAAAGGATTTCCTTGCAGGTACACTTGGATGTTTGGAGCTTTGAGTGAGTGACACACTGTGAGACCGAGTGACAAACACTTGAGTGTAGAGTGGAGTGAAACACAAATATGAGATCACTAAACAACAATCACACACTTGCACTGTGAGGAATGGTTACCAAATAATCTCTTCACTTGGTTGGTTGATCCTAAGGTTTTACTCTGAATACATTTTGAAGGACTACTCAACTAAGGGGGAGAGATTATAAAGAGATTATGAACTGATAGTCTTTCTATAACTAAGAAGAAGGATTTCTAACTTTATTGTACTAAGGAAAGGGTTCTTTATCTTAGGGGGAGAGATTATTGGGTTTTGGTTCTGGATTCCAAAATGTTTTCTATTTGCTTTATGGGAAGATCTGAAGATTATTGAAGACAGTGTTTGGAAGACGTATCTATCTGCAACTTTACATAAGGGAGAGAAGAATTTGTTCTCTGCTGGAGCTGAATGCTTATAGATATGTGATAGATATAAGATAGTATTATTTCCAAGTCCAGGATTGATAGTTGAAGCTGATTGAAGATTTTTTTTGGATAAGGTTAGTTGAGTTATCCTCCAAACTGTTGCTTCTCCATTATTATTTGACCGTCGTGTGTAATAGTCAAATAGAGGGAGATTGTTTAGCACGATTGAAGCTGTATGTAAAACTCAACGATACTGGTTTGGATAAGTCAACATAGGACAAGAAGTTTGAAATAATCTATGTTCCACTAGGATCAGTATAGATTATTTATTGGGTATATGCATAAAAGGTTTTGTTAGCTGCAGTGAAGAAGACGTCAACAGTGATCCGTATGAAGTTCATTAATATGTTCAGGCATCGGAGGAATAAAGTTGGAGTCATTCGAAGCAGTTAAGAATCAGTGTGAAGACCTCAAGGATTCCTAGTGTAGTTGGTTATATTTGGTAGAAGTCTTAACAGTGGTTTATACGGGTATAATACAAAGGCCTGAGAGCGGAACTAGTCGTCTGTGAATCAGACCCGTGCACTAGACGTCAGTGATCTGTGAAAGGAAACAAAGTATTATTTTTAGGAACACTGTTAAGTGGTTTGTACTCAAGAAGTCTGAAAATATATTAAGGTACGAAAACCTGGAGATTAGAAGGCCTGCAGATACATAGGAGTACAGCCCGGGGACTTACATGATTTATTTTTTAATCATTGACTGATAGAACATTAAATGAATAAATGAAACTCAACTCATTTATTTATTTAATTTTATATCACAATTGATTTTAAAATTAATAAATTAATAATTGATCTTTTATTAAATGAATAAATGAATTCCAAATCATTTTTTTATTTAATTTAATAGCAATATTTAATTTTTGGTAAAATAAATTAATATTTGATTTTTAATAGGGCCCGCGTGCAAACAGTGTACAGAACAAAGAAATGCATGTACTACAGGTACAGTTGCCAAGAAATTGAATTAGTAGACCGGAAATACAACACAATTGTTGTGTATAAAATGCTAGCACATGGCGGGACCCGCATATTCATTTTAATCAAAAGAATTAATCTAGTACATATCAACTCTGGCAGCTGTGGTTCTTTATCTGGCTCAATCCACATGCGCGTAATGCGCACGCGCTTTCATCCATGTTTTCTTCTCCGCGCGTGGACAACACACAGCACCTTCTGACTTAGTTCCTTTCGCATGTACGACAATCAACTACCCCCGTTTGTGTTGTTGTTTTTGTCCGAGTAGAAAACAAAGGCATGCATCATTGTTCATTTGATTCACAGAAATGCTACTCGTTTACTCCCTCTTGATCGCCAAAGAAGAGTACTCACAGTGAGTCACCACAGAGCCTCTTCCTACACTGGTCGCCACAGGATTTATGCAGAAATTATTTTAAGGGAAAGACGGCTACTGTAGTCGCCAGAGAGGCAAAAATACTCCAAGGCAATTGTCCACTACAGGGAGTAGTCGCCATATAAAGATATCTTTTATTAAGGCTACTATTACTCTACTGGTCGCCACACAACCTTCTGTGTACTAAATGCAAGGACTAAAGGCAGCCACGTACACTCTTCTATCTCCTCAATAATCTACCACATATATAATCAAATTTGCAGCAGATTGTTAACAACACTTCTCACCATTTTTAGACAGCAAAGCTCTGCAGAAATATTTCTTGGAGAATTTAACGATTTTATTTATATAAATTAAGGAGAGAAGTGCTGCCCAGTTTGTTCCACACCAATTAAAGCCTTACAAACTTGTAATACTCATTATTTAAAGCTCTCTTGATTGTATTTAACATCTTTTGATAGAAGCTTTAAATTCTTTGAGTGATAGATAGAACCCTAGATTGATAGCTATTATTTTGGTTCTCTCTACATTTGTTGCTTCAAATTATTTATATTCGGAGTTCTAAGCAAACCTTTACGGTTTAATTTTTTAATAACAAGAATTATTCCGTAAATCTCTTAGTGTTTGTTTATTTCATATTCGAGGTTTATTTTCCGCTGCAATTAATTTATGAAAAATGAAGAACATACATTCACCCTCCCTCCATATTTACCTTTTGGACCTAATAATGCTAGTTTTGAATATCCAGTTTATACATGTTTTACTTGTTTTCTAACGAGTTATGAATTCTGTTCCTATAACTTCTTTGTTATAAATCATTTTACTTGTTATTCATATAATGGTACTGCTGAGCAATTGATTGCTCACCCTTGCAAAATATTTTGTACATATATATTGCAGATGTATAGGAGACCTTTCTGTGCGATCAGGGCATAGTTCCAGTTCTTTCCGTATCAGGCTCCTCTGAGGTAGTTGTGTCAGACCAAAGATGGTCTGTTGAGTTGCTGTATTAGGATAGTATTTTCAGAATTGTTTGTAATAAGTTAGTTTTGTGATAATTGTAACCTAAGTCATACTTAAACCTGAAAAGATCTTGGTAAAGGGTTCGTGTTTATGATTTACTATTATAGTGGATTATATTATGTTTATTATTGTTGTTGTTGTTGATGACGTCTGTTGTGTATATGTTATGTACTTGATGATTTCATGAACAAAACACCTTGGTAGATTTTACTTAGTGAAAATGTATCAGTCGACGGATAAGGATTATAGTCCCGACGGATAACTCATTTTAGTCCCGACGGATGATGACTTATTATCCATCGAGTGAGTAGCTTATGTAACAATTAGTCTGTAGCACATTTCTGCATACACATTGTTTATAATCTGTAGTAGTACCTAAGTCATGTTGACTGTAACTAGATATGCAGAATAGGTTGATTAATTGTACATAGATGATGTCTTGTAATTCTGCATAAATGAAATGAAGTCAAGTGCCTGATTGCTACCCGACGGATAAATAACAATGAATTCGACGGATGATCAACAACCCGACGGATGATCATTAACTCGATGAATGATCATTAACTCGACGGATGATCATAAACCCGACGGATAGAGAATTCAAATATCTGTTGACAGTGACAAGACAGTAACATGCGTCGAGTGTATGAAAATGGAATGTGGTAGCCTATTCAACTGGGTTTTCGAGAACAAAGAAGCATTTCCATTTCCATGCTATTATGAAGATATTCAAAGATGCTGGAATAGAGTAATGAAGTAGCATTGTATTAGACTTGATAGTTTTTGTTTTATTATCCTGTCTTATTACTTTGTAATCTTGGTGATATATAAATCAAGAAGCAGCAAATAGAATAGGAACTAAGAAACTAAGCAACCAAGAGAGAAATATTTGTAAGCTGCATTCTTAGCATTTCTCTCATTCTTAGTTGTTATCATTTTGTAAGCAGCTGTGAGCTCTTTGCACACAGAGTTCTCTCGATATATATAATATATCTCTGGTGGAATCATTCAAATCCACCAAAAAGTTTTTAAAGACTCTTGTTTTTAATTACTTGTGTTTTGATTCATTTCAAGTAACTATTCCGCATTCTGCTAATCAATTCACACTTATATATATTTGAGTTGGAACATTTTTTATTCAAGGAAAAGTTTCAAGAATTCCATTCAACCCCCTTCTGTAATTCTTGTTACATTGTTAAGGGACTAACAATTGGCATCAGAGCAAGCTCTTGAAGAACAAAGAGTTTAAAGATCAAAACAATACAGCAAGATGAACAAGAAGGATGTTGGAGTCAAGATTCCTTTTCTGAATAAAGATAATTACCATCATTGAAAGGTAAAGATGCATCTTCATTTGCTTTCTAAAGATGAGGCCTATGTGGACTGCATAGAAAGAGGCCCTCATGTTCCAATGAGAGCTGCAACTGGAAATGAGCCATTTGTCCCTAAGCCAAGGCATGAATGGTCTGATCCTGATATTGAACAAGTCAGGAAGGATGAAAAGGCCATGAATAGCCTGTTTAATGGAGTTGATGGTGATATGTTTGACAACATTATCAACTGCAAAACTGCCAAGGATGTTTGGGATACAATACAGATCATCTGTGATGGCACTGAGCAAGTTAGAGAAAACAAGATGCAGCTACTGATTCAGCAATATGAGCATTTTCATAATGAAGAAAGTGAGTCTCTCACTGACATTTTTAGTAGGTTTCAAAAAATGCTAAATGCTCTAAAGTTGCATGGAAGGATATATCAGACAAAAGGCTCCAATCTGAAGTTCCTTAGATCTCTTCCAAAGGAATGGAAACCAATGACAATCTCATTGAGAAACTCACAAGATTATAAGGAGTTTACTTTAGAGAGACTGTATGGTATCCTGAAAACTTATGAGCTTGAAATAGAGCAAGATGAGAGAATGGAGAGAGGAAAGAAGAAAGGAGGGTCCATTGCACTAGTTGCTGAGTTAGAAAAAGAGAAGGAGATGATGATGGAAGCTGTTGAGTCAACTTCAAGGGTCTGTGAAAGCAAGGGCAAGGGGCTTGCAGTAGAAAATGAAGATTCTTTGAGCCAAGATGACATGGAAGATATTGATGAACATTTAGCATTTATTTCCAGAAGATTTTCCAAGCTCAAGTTCAAAAAGAACTTTGGAGCAGCCAAGCCAAATAGAAACATGGTGGATAAATCAAAATTCAAATGTTTCAAATATGGCTTGGCAGGGCACTTTGCCAGTGAGTGTAGAAAGTCAGATTCCAGTAAGAAAAAGTTTGAGCCTGTGGATTATAAGCAAAAATACTTTGAGCTACTCAAACAAAAGGAAAGGACTTTCATTACACAAGAAAACGACTGGGTAGCAGATGGTCTAGATGAAGATGAAGATGTCATCTATGTCAATGTAGCCCTAATGGCCAAGTCTGATAAAACAGAAACAAGTTCTTCAAGTAATCAGGTAATTACTACAAACCTTGCACATTTATCTAAAGCTGAGTGTAATGATGCTATAAATGACATGTCTACAGAGTTATATCATTTGCGTGTTACACTTAAGTCTCTTACTAAAGAAAATGCTAAAATCAAAGACAACAATTTGTTTTTGAGTGAGAGAAATAATGTGCTAGAGTCTCAGTTCATTGATTTTGAAAAATTAAGAATTGAGTGTAAGATTGCCAAGGAGGAATTAACTGAGTCCTTGAAGAAAGAAGAAATTTTGAAGAAGCAGCTCGAGCGTGAACATGAGGTGATTAAGGCATGGAAAACATCTAGAGATGTCCATGCTCAAATCACCAAAGTTCAAGGAATTGAGTCCTTCTGTGATGCAGCCTGAAAAAAGAACAAGGAGAAACTAGAACCAAATTTGGTGGATGGAGTGCTAACAGATGTAGACTCGACGGATGATGAGGGTCATCCGTCGGATAACAAAAAGGGTTATCCGTCGACTGATGAAAAGTCCACATCCGTCGGCTATAAGCAAGCCTATCCGTAAAGCCAAACTTGTTAAGTTGAATGAAAAGTATGGAGTTTCCAAGAACTTTGTTCCAGGAGAATCGAGTCAAGTTAAGAAAGGGAAAAAGGCTAATGTTGGTCACATGACTGTCAAACAGTTAAGTGACAGACTTGAAACAATTGTGGTGAAAACAGAGGCTAAAAAGAAAAATAATAGAAATGGTAAAGTAGGGATTAACAAACACAATAACTACACACCTGATAAATATGCTCCTAGAAAAATTTGTGTCAAGTGTGGTAGTGCAAATCATTTGTCTGTTAATTGCAAATCTGCCATGCCTACTCCCATGTATGTGCCACCTCACTTTCTCAACATGAATGACATGCCTCCCATGCCTATGAATTCTATGTCTACACAGAATATGAATGCACAGTTTTCTAATGTGCCATTTGCACCTAATCCTTATTATGCTGCATTTAGTATGCCACAAATGCCATTTAGCATGCCTTACTGGAATAACATGTTCACTAATAGCATGCCATTCCCTGTTGATTATAATATGCATGATAATTCTATTGCAATGAATGGTTTCAAAGGCCCAACTCAAATGACCAAGGATGAATCTGATATCCCCAAGTCAAATGAGATAAAGCCTAAGAAACAGAAAAAGAAAGCTAACAAGGCAGGACCCAAGGAAACTTGGGTACCAAATTCAACTTGATTTGATTTTGATGTGTGCAGGGAAATAGAAAGAATCTTTGGTACTTGGATAGTGGTTGTTCAAGACACATGACTTGTGATTGTACCCCGCTCACAGAGTTTAAGGAGAGAGCTGGCCCATGTATTACTTTTGGAGATGACAGCAAGGGTTATACTGTAGGATATGGCTTGATTCTAAAGGACAATGCCATCATTGAGGAAGTTGCCTTAGTGGATGGTCTCAAACATAACTTGTTGAGTAACAGCCAACTTTGTGATAAAGGCAACTCAGTAACCTTCAACTGAGAAGCCTGTGTTGTGAGTAACAAAAGAAGCAACAAAGTGGTTCTCACTGGTGTGAGAAAAGGAAATGTGTACCTAGCTGATTTCAACTCATCTAATATAGAATCTGTTACTTGTCTTCTCAGTAAAGCAAGTCAGGATGAAAGTTGGCTATGGCACAAGAAGCTATTCCATTTAAACTTCAAGACCATGAATGAGCTAGTAAAGAAAGAACTGGTTAGAGGCATTCCTCTAGTGGAGTTTTCTAAGGATGGACTGTGTGATGCCTGTCAAAAAGGGAAGCAAATTAAAGCATCATTCAGGAAGAAACTTGATTCAACAATTGAAGAACCTTTACAACTGCTACATATGGATTTGTTTGGACCAGTCAATGTGTTGTCCATCTCAAGGAAAAGATTTTGCATAGTAATTGTAGATGATTTCTCAAAGTTCTCTTGGACATATTTCCTAAAGTCTAAAGATGAGGCTAGTGAAATCATCATCAATCACATAAGGCAAGTCAATAATCATCCTGATTTCAAGGTTAGAAGAATCAGGAGTGACAATGGAACTGAGTTCAAGAATTCTGTGATGAGAGCATTTTGTGACGAAAATGGGATTCTGCATGAGTTTTCAGCAACAAGAACTCCATAACAGAATGGAGTAGTGGAAAGGAAGAACGGATCACTTATTGAAGCTGCAAGGATAATGCTTGAAGAATCTAAACTGGCAACATATTTCTGGGATGAAGCTGTAAATACTGCATGCTACACTCGGAGTATTTCCCTAGTTAATCAAGCAAGATGCATGACTCCCTATCAATTGTTCAAGAACAAGAAGCCCTAAATTTTCTTCATGTCTTTGGTTGTAAATGTTATATTCTGAGCAAGATGCATGACTCCCTAAATTTTCTTCATGTCTTTGACTGTAAATGCTATATTCTGAGAAATCAAACTGATCAAAATGGGAAGTTTGATACTAAAGCAGATGAAGGAATTTTTGTTGGATATGCTGTTGGTAAAGCATATAGAGTCTACAATCTAAGAACCAACATTGTTGTGGAATCAATACATGTTGTGTTTGATGATAAAAAGATTGAAGGACTTCAAGATGGAGATTACCATGAGAGCCTCAAATTCGACAATGTGGAGATGGTTAGTGATGACAGTGATGATGAAAGTGATCAAGAAACAGTATCAAAGGATAATGCTGAAAAATCTACTACCAATAAAGCACAAAACTCAACATCTATCGAGTTGAATAATGCTTCATCCATCGGAGGCAATCTGCGTTATCCGTCGGGAGACAACCAGCTTCATCCGTCGGTACTTAAGATTCACCATCCGTCGGGTTATCAAAAGGAGCAGGAAGTCAGGATAGATCACCTATAGAAAGTTCTCCTTTCTCAAATCAAAGATCCACAAACTCAGGGGGAGTTTCTAACAATCAAAACTCAATCACACATCAAGACAACAATGAGGCCTCTTCATCTAGAGCTAATCTACCTCAACAAAGAAAATGGACAAAAGATCACCCATTTGAGCTCATAATTGGTGATGTTTCTTCTAGAGTTCAAACCAGGAGAGCAACTCACGAAGAATGTCTATACAGCAGCTTTCTTTCCAAGGAAGAACCAAAGAAGGTAGAAGAAGCTTTATTGGATCCTGATTGGATTTTAGCTATGCAGGAGGAGCTAAACCAATTTGAAAGGAATAATGTATGGAAGCTGGTGCCCAAGCCTAAAGGAAAGAATCAAAAAGACACCAAATGGGTATTTAGAAACAAGATGGATGAAAATGGCATAGTAGTCAGGAATAAAGCTAGATTGGTTGCTAAGGGAAATTGTCAACAAGAAGGAATAGATTTTGATGAAACATTTGCTCTTGTTGCAAGACTTGAAGCCATCAGAATCTTCTTAGCCTATGCAGCCCATGCCAATTTCAAGGTCTATCAAATGGATGTCAAAAGTGCCTTTCTGAATGGAGATTTGGAGGAGGAAGTCTATGTCAGTCAACCTCCTGGTTTTGA
Source organism: Apium graveolens (assembly GCF_009905375.1). Classification (NCBI taxonomy): domain Eukaryota; kingdom Viridiplantae; phylum Streptophyta; class Magnoliopsida; order Apiales; family Apiaceae; genus Apium; species Apium graveolens. The sequence goes on from NC_133650.1 coordinate 144,932,960, forward strand.
AGATCCAAATTTTCCAGAACATGTCTATTATCTTTTGAAAGCACTTTATGGATTGAAGCAAGCACCTAGAGCCTGGTATGACACTTTATCAAAGTTCCTTTTGGAAAATCATTTCACAAGAGGTACTGTAGATAAAACTTTATTCTTTAGAAATATTAATGGCTCTAGTATACTTGTTCAAATTTATGTAGATGATATTATTTTTGGCTCTACAGATGAGAAACTTTGCAAAAAGTTTGCCAAATTGATGCAAAGTAAGTATGAAATGAGTATGATAGGAGAACTTACTTACTTTCTTGGTTTGCAAGTTAAGCAAGTTAGTGATGGAATATTCATTAGTCAAACTAAATATATTTTTGATCTTTTAAAGAAGTTTGATCTAATGGATTGCACATCTGCAAAAATCCCATGGCTACTGCAACTAAGCTTGAATTAAACACTACTGAAAAGTCTGTGGATATTTCAAGTAATAGGGGCATGGTTGGCTTACTTCTGTACTTAACAGCTAGTAGGCCAGATATAATATTTGCTATATGTTTATGTGCTAGATTTCAGGCTGCTCCTAGAGAATCTCACTTAATAGCTATTACGAGAATTTTCAAATATCTCAAGGGAACACCAAAACTTGGCATTTGGTACCCTAGAGATTCTGGTTTTGATCTAACTGGTTATTCAGATGCAGATTATGCAGGTTGTAGAATTGATAGAAAAAGTACAACAGGAACCTGTCAATTTCTAGGAAACAAGCTTGTGTCTTGGTTCAGTAAAATGAAAAATTCAGTTTCTACTTCTACAGCTGAAGCTGAATATATTGCTGCTGGCAGTTGCTGTGCACAGATTTTATGGATGAAAATTAAATTTCTAGACTATGGTTTGGAAGTTCAAAGGATTCCTATTTTCTGTGATAACACAAGTGCAATTGCCATCACTGAAAATCCAGTACAACATTCAAGGACAAAGCACATAGATATCAAGTACCACTTCATAAGGGAACATGTAATGAATGGTACTGTGGAACTACATTTTATTCCAAGTGAGAAGCAGCTTGCAGACATCTTTACCAAGCCACTGGATAAATCCACCTTTGGTAAGTGAGTTAGGTATGCTTAATTATTCTTAAATCTATATGAGATAATTTGCTAGTTGAAAGGCAGCCAGAAATTTAATTGATTTTTCAGTCTTGGATGAAATTTTGGTTAAGTCAAAATTAACATCTCGACGGATGATCTTTATCCATCGAGTTTGATCATCCGTCGGTATACTGGTTGCTAATAAAAATCAATTATTTTTCTGGAATATTTTATGACGACGGATAACAGTCTATCCTCATCCGTCGAATTATCTTAATCTCAGCCGTTAATTCCCTGAACATTATCCATCGAGTATACTTACAGTTTGTAAGAATAACACGACGAATAATGGGTGAAATTTTTACAGTTTATTTTTAAACAGCTATTTTAGGCAATTTTAATTGGTTACTTTATTTTACTTTACTATTTTTAGGAGTTATTTTTGAGATAGTATAAAAGCTTATTTCATTTCTACTGCTTTTCTTTTATCATTCTCAAATCAACTGCTTCAATTTCTTTCTCTTTCAAAGCACTTACTCTCTCTCTTCAAACTCTTATTCTCTAACAATGGTGCCCGTTGTCAAGATTATGTCTCAAACTGGGTTTATTTATGAGAAGAACAATTTCACTGCTCTAGTAAACAAGAATATTCAACAATCTGGTGACTATCACAAGATGATGGACTTTGTGAAGAATTGCAAGCTTAGCTATGCCATGTTGGAATCTCCCATAATCTTTTGTGAAGTTGTTGAAGAAATGTGGACCACTGCTACATACAACTCAACAGATAAGACCATTACTCTAACCATTAAAGGTAAAGAATTCTGTATCAATAGTGATGTTATAAAAGCATGTTTCAAGCTTCCTGATAACACTGTGACCTCACCACACACTGACACTGATATAATCAATATGCTTAATTCCATGAACTATGCTCTTTCTACTTCTAAGTAAAGTGACATTAGGAGATTGGGTCTTAGGAAGGAATGGAGTTTTATGTGTGATGTAGTGACAAAGGTATTTTCAGGTAAAGTCAGTAATTTTGATTCAGTCAATATCTCCATGCTTAACATGCTTTACATGCTAGTTACAGATAAGTTCTATAATTTCAGTGACCTTGTTTTGTTTGAGTTGTGTTTCAAACTAGGAGAGTTAAATAAGAGATGTAAGAATGTGTATTATGCTAGATTCTTTATGATGTTAGCTAACCATCTCTCTGAGGGTATTGTGCTTGAGAACCCTAACAACAAATTAGATTTTTGGGTTCAAGAAAGAAGCCTCATTGCAGATTTGAACAGGGCCAATCATCACAAGGATGTGCCACTATTCTATTTCCCTGTAATGGAAGCACCTCAGGTAAGTGAAGTAAGTTCATCTATTCCTACTACTATTCCAACCTCACTAATTTCTTTGAGTTCTAGTGTGGCTATGGCAACTGTATCAATGACCCAACAGTTGCCTACCCAAGCTACCAAACCTGCAAAAATTTCAAAACCCAAATCAAAGTAAGCCCCCTCTGGTATCTCTCAAAAGATGCCAGTTGCAAAATCCACCAAAACCAAAGAGGGGAGTGTGAAGGTGGGTAAGACAGGTGGGGGAATGGGTGAACATAAAAGAAACCCTAAGGATAAGGATGGAGAGTTGAGTGGTTCCCAGCCTAGCCACACTGCAGTTTCCCAACAAACTACAGTGCTTAAAAAGGATAAAAGCTCATTTCTAGCTGCATCCTCCCAAATGGATGTAGTTATTGAACAAAGCTCTCAATCAAGAGCACAGGCCAAGAGGGTTAGGGACACAAGCTCACCCCAAACTTATGCCAAAAAGAAGAAATCTAAAACCCTTGGGGATGCACAGGGTACACACACTGTGCAAACTGGTGCTAAAGACACATTCACTGCACCTTCACAAATTCTGTTTGATGTGACTCCAATAAATGTGGAGTCACAGCCAAAATCTCTAGTAGTAGAAGCACTTCAAACACCAAACTCACCCACAAACTCACTGGATTTGGATATGATAAACACATCAATTCCCAATTCCCCTTCTTTAACTTTGTCGGGGAAGCCAAAATCTAGTGCCAGTGAGCATCATCTTTTAGATGATTTGTTGGCTCACTTGCCAATTCTTTCAGGAACTGTTGAATCATCTGTGCCCAAAATATCTTCAATCAGCACAGAGTCCATAATAGTTTCCTTTCCTAGTTCATCCATTTCTACTCACTCGATGGATATTGCTCATATGTCGAGTAGTGATTGTATCCCAACGGATAAGCTTAACAGCAGTTATCCGTCGGATAGCAAAACAACTCACCCGATGGATATCACTCATCCGTCGAGTGTCTCTGTACCACTTCAAACTTCATTTATTTCAAGTGCAGAAGAATTAGTGGTTGTACAGTCTTTATTAGGATTGAGAGAGAAGAGTGTTATGAGTGAGAGTTTGGGTTGCTCCCAGGAAAAAGGAGAGGAAATGAGTGAAATTATGCAATCCATTTCTTCAGGATTGGGAAAAGAAAGTGAGAGGAGTCCCACCTTAGATGGTGAAGGTGAGGGTGTGAGGGTGGGGAGCCAGGGTGAGACCCTGATGCAACAAAAGAGAGAAAACGAGAGAAATGCAGGTATTGGAGTTATAAGGATGGATGTCATTGCTAGTGAGTCAATGAATGTCCAGGATGCAGACAGGGAGGGACTATCTTAGCAACCTAATGATGTTATAGATTCCACCTCCCTTGATGTTGAGGCATTTACTCACCCTGTTCCAGCTTATCAACTTCTAGTTGAACAGGGCAATGACAATGCAGATTGGATGCTCAATCTGGTGCATACCATACAGTCTATGCTAAGAGCTAAGGATGTCATCACAACTTTGCCCTCTACAGCTGGTGATGTGGATTATGAGACTGGTGGTTCAGCTGATTTCTTTGGTGATGGATGTGGGGATAATGAAAATGAAGCAATGGACATAGGGGAGAAGTAGATTCCAGTTCAAGATCAGGTATGTCATCATGGGCATTTTCAAAGCACTGTGATGAGCACTACTTCAAGATAACCCTGATCCAACTAATCAATCAGACAAATACTGCTCTTCAAACCACTACAAATGCCAGCACTAAAAAGCTCCTTCAGGCACATCTAGCCTTACTGCAACTTCAACAAATTCAAGGCTTCCAACATGCTAGGGATGTAAACACAATCAAGGGTGATATTGAGGAGATGAAGAAGGCCATTTCAGACAAGATGGATTCTAAGCTTCCAGAAGCTACAATGCTTGACATCAAGAGGCAATTAAGGAAAAATTCTGATCTTGCAACCAAGATAGATGCCTTGGATACAAGAATGTCAGCCATGGAAGCATCTTTAACAGCCATTCATCTTCATCAAGCCCAACAGACAGATTTACTTCAAAAACTGGTGGCTGCTCAAACCCCCTCCTCTACTCAACTTGATGATAACAAAAAGGGGGAGAAAGGACCAAGTGAGGGGGAGAAGCTTCAATTCAAATCAGTAAAATAATTGTGCCTTCAATTACTATCTCAAAGCCACCAGTTACAGACAGTATAGATCTGATAAATGCAGCAACAGCCAACATTAGAGCAGCTGAAATGAAGCAGTTGAAGCCAATCAACTGGGAGAAGATTGATGAGGATATACAAAAGAAGTTTGGACTAGTCAAGAAGCCAGTAAAGTCAACCATCCATCACTCTCAAGTCAAGCAAATTTCTGTGAATGAGATGAGCATGAACTATCTGGAAAGGGGACATTCATCCTGCATCAAATCTCCAAAGGCTAAAATAATTCTGAAACCAAGGGTGAACTATCAAAAATCATCATTAAAGAACCCTTTGGATACTGTTTTTGAGACACTTAGGCCTGATGAAAAGAACTTCTGTCAAGGTCAATTGCTTTCTACAAAGATCCAGCTGATTTAGCTTTGAAAAAGAGAATTGCTAAAGTTTTCAGGAATGGGAAATAAATTTGTATGGTGACTGGACACCCTCAATTTGCTGAAGCAAAGAGAGAAGAAAAGGCCAGATTGAAGCAGGAAAAGAAGCAAGCTGCTCTAGTTACTAAAAAGGCTAAAAAAAAGAAAGCGCAAATTGCTATCTTGGCCAAGCTACATGCTGTAAATTCATCACAACAAATTCCTGCTCAGCCATCTGAAATCATTGAATCTCAAGATCCAAAGAAGCAAGTTGAACAACAGAAGAAGTCTCCAAGAATCAAGGAATTGGCTAAAAGAACCAAAAGGAAACTAGACAGTATTGATAAGGAATTGGAGAATCAGTTTCCCAAGGAATCCACTTCAACTACAACTTAAGCATCAAAACCCTCTATGGTATTTTAAGATATCAAGGTGGTGGATCCTTACAGGAACATTCATGGTGAACCTATTGTGCCTAAGGATTAGCCAATAGAATGGGAGAACATACCAATTCCTGACTTCAATTTACCAATCCTCAGCAAGCCAAAAAGAACAAAGTCAAGAGCAGTCAAGAAAGTGAAGTTATCACCTCTCAAATCCAAATCTCTAGTCAAAGCTCAATCTAAAGTCAACAAAAGAGATTATATGTACTGGTGTGACATCAAGGAGTTCTCTGATCTAAACCTGTATCTAGATGAACTAGATGAAGTGAGAGGAATTGATGCATACAGAAACCTACCTGAAAGGTTAGTGTTCAAGTACAAGGGAGGAAAGGAGATTCAGTGGCCACTTCATAGGATCCTTCAAGAAAGCCAAGCTGTATTGATTAAGGTTTATTCATCTTTCAAGAAGAACTTTGGGTTCAATGTTACTGAAAGAAGATTGGTTCTGAAGAAGATTGAAGAACTAAGGAGTGTTAGAGCTAAAGATGCACTCCCAAAGACTCTAATCATCCCTTACACAGGGAAAAGAGTTCATCTAAGGCCTTACTGGCTGATGGAGTTCATGGATGACAAAGGAGTGAGAAGATTTTTCAGATTAGAAGACCAATTGAGCATCTCTAGCAATGAGACTCTCTTGGAAATGCAAGAAAAGCTAAATCTCTCAGAATCTGATGAACTGGAATTCCACAGAAAGCTCCGAAATCAGATTGAAGAAAACAACATAAAGCTTGGAAAGAGATCCAGACCTTCAAGGAACTAGATAAATCTGCTCAGGCTAGAGTAGCATCTTGAAAATGACTGTGAGCAAAACTTTGTATATTTTGTTATTTGAAGCACTTTTTAGTATTATCTACTTTCTTTTAAAGTTGTATTTTTAGGGTGTGTTGTTATCATCAAGTATCTCTTAATTTATGGCTATAATTCCAGTAGACATAAATTTGGGGAGATTGTTGTGTATATGTTGTGTACTTGATGATTTCATGAACAAAATACCTTGGTAGATTTTACTTTGAAAATGTAGCACTCGACGGATAAGGATTATAGTCCCGACGAATAACTCATTGTAGTCCCGATGGATGATGACTTATTATCCATCGAGTGAGTAGCTTATGTAACAATAAGTTTTTAGCACATTTTTACATACACATTGTTTAGAATCTGTAGTAGTACCTAAGTCATGTTGACTGTAACTAGATATGTAGAATAGGTTGATTAATTGTACATAGATGATGTCTTGTAATTCTGCATAAATGAAATAAAGTCAAGTGCCTGATTGCTACCCGACGGATAAACAATAATGAATTTGACTGATGATCAAACAACTCGACGGATGATCATTAACTCGACGGATGATCATTAACTCGACGGATGATCATATACCCGACGGATAAAGAATTTGAAATATCTGTTGACAGTGACAACACAGTCACATGCGTCGAGTGTATGCAAATGGAATGTGGTAGCCTATTCAACTGGGTTTTCGAGAACAAAGAAGCATTGCCATTTCCATGCTATTATGAAGATATTCAAAGATGCTGGAATAGAGTAATGAAGTAGCATTGTATTAGACTTGATAGTTTTTGTTTTATTATCCTGTCTTATTACTTTGTAATCTTGGTGATATATAAACCAAGAAGCAGCAAATAGAATAGGAACTAAGAAACTAAGCAACCAAGAGAGAAACATTTGTAAGCTGCATTCTTAGCATTTCTCTCATTCTTAGTTGTTATCATTTTGTAAGCAGTTGTGAGCTTTTTACACACAAAGTCCTCTCAATATATATTATATATCTCTGGTGGAATCATTCAAATCCACCAGAAAGTTTTTAAAGACTTTTGTTTTTAATTACTTATGTTTTGATTCATTTCAAGTATCTATTCCGCATTCTGCTAATCAATTCACACTTATATATATATTTGAGTTGGAACATTTTTTATTCAAGAAAAAGTTTCAAGAATTCTATTCAACCCCCCTTATGTAATTCTTGTTACATTGTTAAGGGACTAACAACGTCAACTCCTGACCCCGGGGTTGAGGCTGTCACAGTTGGTATCAGAGTTATAGGTTTGAGTCCCTGATTTAGGCTAGTATTAGAGTCAAAAGAGTGCAGGAAGGTTTATATATAGATGTGAGTCAGCAACTCAATCAGAGGAGGGAGTCTATGAGTTCATTCAAGGGTTTCAGAGGTGTAACCCTGACGTCTATTGAGGATTGGATGGAATTTCCCTAGCTTAGAGTACGTCTCCTTCGTATACGTATTATTGGTAATGTCGGATAGAGATATCTAGTTCCCCTCTGGAGAAAACGAGTCTGGTTACGAGAATTCAGTTTCTGAGCGGATCCTTAATGTGTCAGCGGAAGAAACATCCATATTATTCCTAATTATTGCATTTTCTATGACAAATGATGTTGTTGGACCAAGTGTGTGACCTTGGTGAGTTCAGATGGAATGATAATAGTCAGCGACTGCTATGACAGCCAAGTCTCATAGTGAATGTGGATCAGTACCGTGGTTAATATCTTGAACCCTTATACTTCTTTCTTGAGACGTATTTTATTTCCAGAGTAATTGTTTACTATCCCATAAGTTTCTTATTTTTCCTGTGAGAAAGTTAAGAATGCGAAGTAAGCAACTTAGGGTCCGGTTGATCTCATTACAAATCAGATTCTCTCCTTCCTATTTATGAATTTCTATTGAAACATTGTTTCTTTCCTCAGTGATTCTATTGGTTGATTGGGGCAAACAATGCATATGATTTGACTATTTGTCTGTGTGACAAAAGGGTATGGTGGGACGCCACCGAATTATATGTTGTGAAATATGCTGTACTAAGACTGGCCATCTTATGTACTTGTATGGTTGCTCTCAGTCATATCTATGTTTTCTTCCCTTATATTCCTTGTATCATTAATTCCTTGATTTTGAAATTCCATTTGACACTCCCTGGTAGTGAATTTGTCAGTAACTTCTGTAATTATATAGTCCTGGTTATTGAAAGTAAACAAAAGTTGACTTTCAGGAGAAATAGAAGTTTTATGTCTAGTTGCTACTTCACAAGTGAAGATAGCAGAGAGGATTCATGATTCGATATTGAAGGTTGCAGCTTTAGGAAAGCTAACTCAGTGGTAGATGGGTCATTTGCAAGAAATAAGAAATCGCCTTGAGAGGAATGGTTGGTTGAAACTTGGACTAGGGTGTTAGCCAAGTCCGTGATTCCTTAAGTTTGAGTTGACCTACCAGTTTACCCTTTTTGGTTGGTGACTAGTATAGTCCGTCTAGTTTCACGGTATATTGAATTTGTTAATGTTGTATTTTTAATGGTGCTGGGAGGTTGATCAGTTGTTGTTATATTGAGAAGGCATTCTATAATGTTTAGTATCTTTATATTCCAGTTTTCTGCGATGTTGTTGATTCTGCTATTGTCATTGTTGCTATTGTTGCTAGTATTGTTAATCTAGATATCTTTTATAAATGGATCACGATAATAAAGACATGGGTACTTTGATTGGGCAGCATTTTCCTAAGACAGGTGCACCGTTTGAACGGTGATATTTTTGTTATACATCCTTTTTATGTTTTTGAATAAATTCCCTGTTATATTTCAGGAAAAAGCCACCCAAGAAAGCTACCCAGTCTAAAGAAAATAGTAGTAGTTTTACGAAGGGTCCAGCGATAAATGAAATTCTAGACTTGTTGCGCCAGCAGCAGCAACAAGAGTTGCAGTTAATCCAACAGATTCAGCAACAACAACATCAACAAAGAGAGTCAACCCAAGCTACTAGTTTTAAATCCTTTCAGTCTGTTAAGCCCCCGAAGTTTAAGGACGAAGTGGACCCTGTTGTTGCCAAAAATTGGCTTAAGGAAATGGAAAAGGAATTTACCCTCACGCAAGTAAGTGATGATCTTAAGACATATTATGTGAGCTACTTTCTTAAGAATGAAGCAAATTATTTGTGGGAATCCACTCGTGCATTAAAAAAAGAAGGCTCTATTTCTTGGACGAGATTTACGGAATTGTTCTTGGAGAAGTATTTTCCAGATTGTCTAAGGAATCAGTTGGAAGTCGAGTTTTTAGAACCGAAACAAGGTGAAAGAAGCGTGTCGGAGTATGAGGCCAAGTTTACAGAATTGGTCCGATTAGTTCTTGAGTATGTAAGTACGGAGATCCAAAAGGCAAGGAGGTTTCAACAAGGATTGAAGCCTGAAATTCGCAGGGGAGTTATGGCATTGCAACTCAGGACATACTTTTCCATAGGTCAGGCCGCCCTAGTAATGGAAAGTGACCAGAAGTTGGTTGTTAAGGAAGAGGGTGATAAGAAAAGGAAGTCTGAAGGTGTTATAGACAAGGTATACCAAGGAGAATCCAGTCAGGAGTTTCAGAATTGGTTTGGTCGAAATAGGAGTAAAAGATTCTGGAGATAGAGTTTCTCTCAGGCTAGGTCTAGTGCTACTTTAGTTGCTTCCACTCCAGCCCAGTCAATCAAGTCAGCAGTGGATTGCAAGTCCTGTGACAGGAGACACAATGGTTCATGCAAAAAGAATGTTCAATGTTTAAAATGTGGTCACAAGGGTCATTATGCGTCGGAATGTAATCCAGAAAATCCAGGAGTTACTTGTTATAATTATGGGAAGGTTGGGCATATTGCAAGGAGTTGTGGAATGGCTACTCAAGGTACTACATCCCAAGGGCTAACATCCAGCACAGCTAAAGGAAAAACCTTCAAAGTGACCAAGAGATCAAACGCCTACGACTCGGACGTAGTTGCATGTGCATTTTCTCTCAACTCTATACATGTGAAAGTTTATTTGATTCAGAAGCGTCTAAGCCTTTTATACCAAATCAATGTGTCGGTAAAAAGAATTTGATATTAGAAGACTTAGCCGCGCTTTTAACCATAAGTGGTCAATCAAGATGAACTTCCCGTGAGTCACCTCTATCTTAACTATCAACTAGAATCCATGAGTATTCTTCTTAGCTGATCTGACACCCTTCGAGCTAGAAGAGTTCGATGTGATTTTAGGAACGGGTTGGTTGTCCTATCGTAAGGCAATGAGTGATTTTTAGAAGAAGCGAATTGTAAAGTGTACGGAAGCCAATAATAAGGTAAGTTTTTAAGGGCAAAAGCAAGATAAGAAGTTCTTCCAATCATGCGAGAAAAGGAGTTAATACTTCAAGGATTTAAGGTAGATCCACCACATGTAGAGATATGGAGAAGAAAGTACTTAAACTGGAAGAAATGCCAGGGAGTCTCTCCAGATGAATCACTAAAAATTATCCTAGGTTTTGAGATAGAAATTCTCATTGATGTAAGTAATCTGAACCAAACTAATATCAAAGACTCCATGTTGTATGGTTAGTGGAATAAAAGAATTAGTTAGGTAATTACAGAAGTTATTGGAAATGGAGGTAATCATACCAGATATATCCCCATGGGGGGTGCACCGGTGATGTTATTGGAGAAGAGGGATGAAATTATGAGATTATGTACCGATTATCGGAAATTTAATTAGATGATAAAAAAGAATAAGTAACCCCTATATAAAATTGATTACTTATATGCTCGAAGTTGACTTAAGACCCAGCCTGATGATATATCAAAGACTGTAATTAGAACGAGTTATAAGCATTGCAAGTTCTGGTGATATTATGTAGAGTAACAAGTGTATCAGTCATCTCTAAGGATTTAAAGAACATGGTGTATAAGGAGTACATGGATAAGAAAATTGTATTTAATGATAACATCCTTAGCTATTCAAAGATTAAGAAAGTCTGTGTAGAACGCCCAAGGATTTCCCTACGAAGATTAGAAAGGAAGCAACAATACATTAAGTTTACAAGTATGAATTTTGGCTGAGATTAACAAAAGATTCTGATCTGGTGTAGTAACATATGCCTTGTACAGAAGGGAATGATTGAATGTAATTAAGATCACTGAGGAGTTAATAAAAGAATTGGAAAGAGTGGAAGTTGAAGTTCAAATACCCGAAGGTGATAAGAAGTGAATATATGAGATTACTTTCCAACCTTGACTAATAGAAAGGAGTAAGAGGTATTCGAATGTTTGGAAACTAAGCTGAAAATGGGTACCATCTACCATCCATAGACGAAGGGTCAAAGCGAGTGAACGATTCAGACAATATAATTTATCATGCTAGAAGGGGAAATGCTACCTGACATAAGGACGTAAACATAGAACTCCGCTTTATTGAGATAAAATGGGAGAAAGGAAATTGTCAAGTCCTAAGTTAATTTAGCACACCAAGGACACAGTGGTGTTGGTTTGGAAAAGAGTTGAAGCAGCTTAGAATAGGCAGAGAAAGAACGCAAACTTGTATCGAGAGTATATGAAGGATAGAAATAAGATCGATGGTATTGTTAAAGGCGTTACCTTAAAAAGGATTGATTAGGGTTGAACAAAAGAACAACTGGATCCTAAATATATTAGACTATTTAAGATACTAAGAAAAGCGGGTAAAGACATCTATGAGTTAGTGCTGTTGCCATAGCTGCATCATACTCAAAGTATGTTTTATGAATTTTTGCCAAAAGAATATGTCTTTGATTTGAATCAAAATAGGGTGTACGAATCAATCTAGAACCTAGATCGCAAAAAGCGGGGCCTCACAAATGAGTTTATATATATAGTAAGTATGCTTTGAATTAAACCTCGAGTAAAATAGTCTACTTGGGAGGTAGAGTCATATATGTTTGACAAATATCCTAGTTTTTTTAATTAGTTAATATTCTGAGGACAAAATCTTTTTAAGGGGGGAGGATATAACGACTCGTATATTTTGTATTATTGTAAGAATGTAATTGTTGAATAATTAATTAAATGAAATATGTGTATTGGTTTTGACAGCTGTGTGTTCTTTATTATTAGTTATGTGTGAATTATGATATACAGGGTTTATTTGCGTAATTAATAACCGAGTTATACTGATTTATTTTCACTTTTAAAAGTGTATTTAATGCAAATTTATTTGCATAAATATTTGGATTGTCTCTAAAAAAATATTTATGATTCTATAATTTCAATAATTATTTTTGGGATTTTATAAAATTTAGAAATCAATATTTCATCAATTATTTAGCCCTGTATGATTTTCTGATTATATTTAAGTGTAAATTCAGGCTTAAATTTCAGAAAGTTTCAAAAATTATGAAATTCATATTTTTATTAAGTTTGGAATGTTTCAAGTATTTTAAAATTATTTCGGAAATTTTTGGGATTAAATTCACCCGCACGTTGGTTCTTTTAATCGTTAAATGTGGGTACGAGTTGCGTTTCAAAAATGCTTCGAAAATTATGAAAATTTTATTTTATTTGTTTTTAATTATCCTGAGAATTTTAAAATTTACTTGGTAAATATTTGGGTTAAACTTATCTGTAAGCCTGTTCGTTAGATTGCGATTGTGAAGTGAAATCAGGCTGCTAGAAAAAGAAATATGTATTCAATTTATATGCAATTTGGGCCACGCTTTTGTTGCTGGTTCTTTACAGATATAACAAATAAATAATGTGAACATATATGCACAACCAACTCCCCTGTATTAATATCATTTTTCATCCAATTTTTAGTTCTTCTCTCTCTAATTCTCCATTCTTCTCCTTTCACTCGTCTCCATATATTTCTGTTTCTTCTGCTTTTTCGTTTATATCCTGGCTTCCCTATTTCTTCTGGTAAATTCCGATTGTCTTCCCTTTTTCTGGCCATATGTTCATGATTGTTGTTGTGGTTCCATTTGGTTATTCAATTGCATGCCTGTATATATGATTTCGTATATATATATATATATGTATGTATTTCGGCTGGGTTTCGGTGTTACTGCCCTTCCCCCTCAACTTTTCCGGCAGGGTGGTGGTGGCGGCGAGGCCCTCGTTGTCTAGGTCGTGTCTCAGTTTTTTTTTCCCGTTTAGCGCATTGTGCGCGTGTGACTGTGTGGCTAAGATTTTTATTATTTTAATGTTATTTTCTGCAGGGAAATTCATTTGAGTAAATATAGTGAAATAAATATTTCATGCGGAATTTATTAACGATTAATCGGTAGAAGTTGCGTTGGAAACCCAAAATTATTCGGGTACCCGCAAGTTTTACTGCCTTAGGCGATGAGCCTCGGCGAGCCGACGATGGACTGTGATGACGCGATTTTGAGTCCTCATGTAATAAATAACAATTTATAAATTTTATTTTATAATTCTCAAATTAAAAGTAGTAATTAAATATTTATTTTTGGGATTATTTGGATTGCGTGATTGGTTGGATTGTGGTTGATTGGTTGTTGGTTGCAATTTGACGTCGATTTATGTTTCGACGGGTAGTCCGATAAACAAAGGAGACGCTGCGCGATTTTCGGGAAAATAATTCCAAAAATTCGGGAACGTATCCTATAAAATATCGGGAATATCAGTCGAATGTACATAACTATATAATTATAAATATAACTAATTTACAATAGTGCTTGCGTATTGTGACAAATATATTGTAAAGATTCGTCAACCCTATCTTTCGAATTGATAGTTGTATATAATTATCGAAAATGATTATTGAACCAAGTTGTAAATACGAACCTGATCTGTTATGTGTATTATAATAATACAAATAAATATGAGTCGAGATTGTTATCGTTTAGGTAGGATTAATAGAGAGGATATGTCAAGCATAATCGAATGTCTAAATTAGGGTATTTCGATTCTGTAGGTTATAGTCGGAAGGCCCGAGAGTTAACGTTGGACTAAAGATAATCTATCGATCATTTCACAAGCTCAGCAAGGTTCCAAGCAAAGGACCTGAGTGTTGAAGTCGAATCCAGGATAGTCTGATAGTAAGGCGATAAAGCGGAGCATCCAAGTCAGTCCAAGGTTAATCAGAGATAGTTTTAAGCTATGCAAGGCAAGTACCCCTGACCATACTCTTATGCTTCAGTATATATGAATGAAATGTTTTTTTATTTTGAAACAGGAACAGGAACGTTTAAGTTACGTATTCCCTGTATTTGAAAATGTTGTTTAAAATATGTTTGGGGAGAAGTAACTTCTAAAATTACCTATCTCTAAAATGTGATTAAAAATGGAAAGAGATTTTGAATAATGTGTTGTGACAGAATGGTTTTCACGAGAGATAGGTAAAAATGTAATTTGAAACTGGATAAAACGAATTAGATATTGGATAACGTTGCGTAAGTGACTAATTCGATTGCGCACCCTATCTTCACCGATTAGTCCATTATAGTTAATCAGAGACCTAGCTAGTCTCTGTGGATCCGGATAATTTGTGTGAAAGCCCGATCAGCTTTCCTAGATAATCTGTGTGATAGCCCGACCAACTATCCTAGATAACTTGTGTGGAGGCCTGATCATCTGTCCCTAGATAACATCCAATACATATCTGATTGCGGTTAGTGGTTCCAGTAACGGAACAAATGGTTTAGTGGTCCTCGTAATGGGACAGATGGTTTTATGGTTCCTGTAATGGAACAGTGGTTTTGGAAATGAAAATAGCATGCTAAAATTGGACTTTGGCATTTATACACAGCACACGATTGATGATATTGTTTTACAGAGCATGCTAGTTTTGAATATCCAGTTTATACATGTTTTACTTATTTTCTAATGAGTTATGAATTCTGTTCCTATAACTTCTTTATTATAAATCATTTTACTTATTATTCATATAGTGGTACTGCTGAGCAATTAATTGCTCACCCTTGCAGAATATTTTGTACATATGTATTGCAGATATATAAAAGACCTTTTCGCGCGATCAGGGCAGAGTTCCAGTTCTTTCCGTATCAGGCTCCTCTGAGGTAGCAGTGTCAGACCAAAGATGGTATGTTGAGTTGTTGTATTAGGATAGTATTGTCAGGATTGTTTGTAATAAGTTGGTTTTGTGATAATTGTAACCTAAGTCATACTTCAACCTGGAAAGATCTTGGTAAAGAGGCCGTGTTTACGGTTTATTATTGCAGTAGATTATATTATGTTTATTATTGTTGTTGTTTTTGATGACGACAACTCCTGACCCGGGGTTGAGGCTGTCACAGATTGTCTACTGATGGATGATGCATTATGTAACTCGACTGATGCTGAATTTTGTGCATCATTGGAGATAGTCTTTTCTGCATTATCCTTAGCTACTATTTCTTGATCACTATCATCATCACTGTCATCACAAATCATCTCAACATTGTCAAATTTGAGGCTATCATGGAAACCTTCATCTTTTAGTCTTTCAATCTTCTTATCTTCAAACAAAACATGTACAGATTCTATAACAATATTTTTCTAAGATTGTAGACTCTATTTGCTTTTCTAACAACATATCCAACAAAAATTCCATCATCTACTTTAGCATCAAACTTTCCATGTTGTTCAGTTTGATTCCTTAGAATGTAACATTTGCATCCAAAGGCATGAAGAAAATTTATAGTTGGCTTCCTATTCTTGAATAATTGGTAGGGTGTTATGCATTTTGCTTGATTGACCAAAGAAATATTCTGAGTGTAACATACAGTATTCAAAGCTTCAGCCCAAAAATATATTGGTAACTTTGATTCTTCTAGCACTGTCCTTGCAGCTTCAATAAGAGATCTACTTTTTCTTTCCACCACTCCATTTTGTTGTGGAGTTCTAGCTACAGAAAACTCATGCATAATCCCATTCTCTTCACAAAATAATCTCATCACAGAATTCTTGAACTCAGTTCCATTGTCAATGCAGATTCTTCTTACTTTAAAATCAGGATGATTGTTGACTTGTCTTATGTGATTGATGATGATTTCACTAGCTTCATATTTGGATTTTAGAAAATATGTCCAAGAGAACTTTGAGGAATCATCTAAAATTACTAGGCAATATCTTTTCCTTGAGATGGACAACACATTGACTGGTCTAAACAAATCCATGTGCAATAGTTGCAAAGGTTCTTCAACTGTTGAATCAAGCTTCTTTTTGAATGATGCTTTAATCTGCTTTCCTTTCTGGCAGGCATCACACAGTCCATCCTTTGAAAACTCCACTTGAGGAATACCTCTAACCAATTCTTTCTTGACAAGCTCATTCATGGTCTTGAAGTTTAGATGGGACAACTTCTTGTGCATAGCCAACTTTCATCTTGACTTGCTTTATTGAGAAGACAGGTTACAGATTCTACATTTGTTGAGTTGAAGTCAGCTAGATACACATTACCTTTTCTCACTCCAGTGAGAACCACTTTATTGCTTTTCTTGTCAGTCACACCACAAGCTTCTACATTAAAAGTAACTGAGTTGCCCATATCACAAAGCTGACTGATACTCAACAAATTGTGCTTGAGACCATCCACTAGGGAAACTTTCTCAATGATGACATTATCTTTTGAAATCAAGACATATCCCACAGTATAACCCTTGTTGTCATCTCCAAAAGTAATACTTGGGCCAGCTCTTTCTCTAAAACCAGTGAGCAGGGTAGAATCTCCAGTCATGTGACTTGAGCAACCACTATCCAGATACCAAAGATTCTTTCTGTTTCCCTGGACACATCAAAATCAAATCAAGTTGATTTTGGTACCCAAGTTTCCTTGGGTCCTGCCTTGTTAGCCTTTTTCTTTGTAGATTTGACCTCATTAGACTTTGGTATTTCAGATTCATCCTTTGTCATTTGAGTTGGGCCTTTGAAACCATTTATCATTGCAGAATTATCATGGTTGATTAACATAAAAAGGCATACTTTGTGCAAACATGTTATTCCAGTAAGGCATGCTAAATGGCATTTGTGGCATACTAAATGCAGCATAATATGGATTTTGTACAAATGGCATGTTAGCATACTGTGCATTCAAATTGTGTGCAGACATTACATTGACAGGCATTGTAGGCATGCTGGGAAATGAAGGTGGTGCAGACATAGGAGTAGGCATAGCAAGTTTGCAATTAACAGACAAATGATTAACACTACCACACTGAACACAAATTATTCTTGGTGTATATTTATTAGGTGTGTAGTTATGTTTGTTAATTCCTACTTTCCCATTTCTATTGTTTTTCCTTTTTGACTCTGCTTTCACTTCAATTTTCTCCAATCTGTCATTCAATTGCTTGATAGACAGATGACCTACATTCACTCTTCTGTTCTTATTCACTTGACTTGTTTCTCCTGGAACAAAGTTCTTAGAAACTGATCCATACTTTTCAGTCAACTTAGCTTGTTTAGCTTTGTTAACTGGTTTACTTATACTCAACGGATGTGGCACATTGTCTCTCGACGGATTATCCTTTTGATTATTCGACGGATAAATTTCATCATCCGTCGAATCCACATCAGTTAAAAGTCCTTCAACCATATTGGAATCAAGCTTCTCCTTGTTCTTTTTCCAGGCTGCATCACAGAAAGATTCTATACCTTGAACTTTAGTGATTTGAGCATGGACATCTCTAGACAATATCCATTCCTTAATCACTTCCTGTTCTCGTTCAAGTTTCTTTCTAAAAAATTTCTCTTTCTTTAAGGATTCGGTTAGTTCATCCTTAGCAATCTTGCATTCTATTTTCAATTTTTCAAACTCAACAAATTGAGTCTCTAGCATATTGGTTTTTTCACTTAAAAACACATTGCTTTCTTTAATTTTATTGTTTTCTTTAGTGAGAGACTTAAGTGTAACACGCAGGTGATATAACACAGTAGACATGTCATTTATGGCATCATTACACTCAGCTTTAGATAAATAAGTTAGGTTGGTAGTGATTACCTGATTACTTGATGAACTTGTCTTTGTTTCATCTGATTTGGCCATAAATGCTAGAGTGACATAGCTTGTATCTCCATCCTCTTCCAATCCATCTGCAGCCCAGTCATTTTCTTGTGTAATAAAAGCCCTTTCCTTTTGCTTGAGCAACTCAAAGTATTTCTGCTTATAATCAATAGCCTCAAACTTCTTTTTACCAGAATCAGGCTTTCTACATTCACTAGCAAAATGACCTGCCAAGCCACACTTGAAACATTTGAATTTAGACTTATCAACCATGTTTCTGTTTGACTTGGCTGCTTCAAAATTCTTCTTGAATTTGAGCTTGGAAAATCTCCTAGATAGAAAAGCAAGATGCTCATCTATGTCATCCATGTCATCTTGACTAAGCTGGTCTTCATGCTCAGCTACTAGTCCCTTTCCTTTGCCTTTACAAACTCTTAAGTTTGGTGCAGATTCAACAGTTTCAACCATTATCTCCTTCTCCTTTTCTTGCTCAACAACTAGCGCAATGGACCCTCCCTTCTTTCTTCCTTTCTCCATCTTCTCATCTTGCTCTATTTCAAGCTCATAGGTTTTTAGGATACCATACAGTCTATCCAAGGTGAACTCCTTGTAATCTTGAGAATTTCTCAATGAGACTGTCCAAGGATACCATATAGGCTTCCATTCCTTTGGTAGAGATCTAAGGAATTTGAGCTTGGAGTCTTTTGTTTGATAGATCCTTCCATGCAATTTTAAAACATTCAGTAGTTTTTGGAATCTACTGAAAATATCAGTGAGTGACTCACCTTCTTCACTATGGAAATGCTCATATTACTGAATCAAGAGTTGCATCTTGTTCTCTCTTACTTGCTCAGTTCCATCACATATAACTTGAATTGTATCCCAGACATCCTTAGCAGTCTTGTAGTTTATGATGTTATCAAACATGTCACTGTCAACACCATTAAACAGTATGTGCATGGCCTTTTTATCCTTTTGAACTTGTTCTTTATCTGGATCTGACCATTCTGCTTATGGCTTTCGGAGTGATGCTTCATTTCCTGTAGCAGCTCTTATAGGGACATGTGGACCTTTCTCAATGCAGTCCACATATGCTTCATCTTGAGATAAGAGATGCAGGTGCATGTTCACCTTCCAATGGTGATAGTTGTCTTCGTCCAGAAATGGAATTTTTACTCCAACATTTTTTCTGTTCATCTTGTTTATTGTGGTGATCTTTACAATCTTTGTAATTCAAGAGTTTACTCTAATACCAATTGTTATTCCCAATCAATGCAACAAGAATTATAGAAGGGGGGGGGGGTTGAATGTAATTCTGGTTTCTTTTTCTAATTTTAAGAATGTTCTTACTTAATATATAACCGTGTTTGATTTTTCAAGAAGTACGGAATGAAAGTAAAATGGAAATCAAAACACAAAGCAATAAAACACAAGGCTTTAAAATTTTTAGTGGAATTGAACTTATCCACCAGAGATATATAAATATATATAAAGTTAAAAACTCTGTGATGCTTTAATATCATACAGCTGCTTACAAGTGAACTTACAGAATTACAGAGAGATGCTTAACAGATACAGCTTTTTCTATCTCTCTGAAAATAATACTTACTTCGTTATCTTGTTCTACTTGCTACACTTCATTTATATACTACCAAGTTACATGATAAAAAGATAAACAAGTAAAAAAAGATTATTTCTAGTCTAATTCCATGCTACTTCATTACTCTATCCAGCATCTTTGAATATCTTCATAATTGCATGGAAATGGTAATGCTTCTTTGTTCTCTAAATCCTGCAATTAGGCTGCCACATTCCATTTGCAAACACCCAACGCATGTGATTGTGTTGTCATTGTCAACTGCTCTTTTGAATTATGATCATCCGTCGGGACTATGTTGGTCATCCGTCGGGAGCCATGTTGATTATCTGTCGGGAGCCTTTGTAGATCATCCGTCGGGAGCCTTTCTGTCACTTGACTCTATTTCACTTAAACATAATTACAAGACATCTTATATTTACAATTAGCCAACCTATTCTGCATATCAATCAAGTAGTAAACATGACTTAAAGAATCCTACAGCATCTACAAATAGTTGTTTGCAGGCATATGCTACAAGACTTATTATTATATAAGCTACACCCTCGATGGATTCTCAGTTGTCATCCGTCGAGACTATAAAGTTGATCCGTCGGGACTATTGTAGAACATCTATTGAGAGCTACAAAAACACTAAGTTAAATATACTAAGGTGTTTTATTCAACTTATCATCAAGTTTATAACATATTCCTAATACTTTGCTACGTAGATGATATTGTTGTATCTGAGTCTATTCCTGTAAACCTAGAAGGTACTGACACTACTAGAAAAGTAAGAGTGTTAAAACTCTGAATGGGATCAAGTCATTTGATGAGATAGATGTAGTATATCTCTGGAGATTCCCAGCTAAGCAAATGTAATTGTGTGGTTGCAATTAGAGGAAAGGGTTATTCCTTGAAGCATTCAACGAACAGGATCGAGACAAGACCATTAATGTCTCAAAGCCGTAGATTGGCACCATAGTCGTTGACTTGTCGTCGTCTATGGAACATGGTTATACTAAACGGATTAAGATTCAAGGTGAAACATTCCATATGAATCTGATAGCCATTGAAGTAGAGGACTTAGGAGGGTTCAAACCCGGAAGGATACCTACTCTGAAAAACAAGTCATGATGAAAAACCTGATCACAATTCTGTATGGATTTGTGGGGGACTGTTAGAAAATTGGATTTTAGATCATAATTTTATTATGTTCTTGATGATAATCCTAAAATCTAATGATTGGAAATTGTTTCATGATATGTGAACTTAAACTTTCATATATGGTTATAGAATTTTGCTTAATGAAATCCATAGAGAATGTGACATGAAGTTGGCTGGAAAAAGCTTGAAAAAAGAGAGTTAATTTTTTGTCCCACATTGGAAATAATTAAAGGGGGTATAGGCTTTATATGGTATTACACACATGGGTAGTATACAACTACTAAGGTGTGTGATGGTCCATTTTGTTGTTGTGTGCTTCACGCCCACACACACGCGCGTGCGCGCTGCCGCCCCGCCCCGCCCCGCCACGCCACGCCACGCCATGCACCGGACCGGGTCGGGTCGGGTCGAAGGGCGTTTTGGGCGAATGTCTCGGTGTCTCGCTTATGCGAGGCAACCTGGGCGAGGATTTTAATTATTTTTGATTTAATATTTTAATTAGAATTTATTTAACAATTCGGGCCTGGTTATTATTGTTGGGCTTGGTTCGGTTGCTGAATTGGGCTAAGTCAGTTTGTGATTGGGCTTAATCAGATTCGTTTGAGACATTGAACCTGGACCATGAAATATATAACTTTTTAATTAATAATATTTTAAATTAATATTAAATCTAATATAATAATATGAGTGATAAATTTAAAGCTGTTACAATTGTAATTTAAATTCAAAATTCATCAGTTTTGATTTATTTATTAATTGTGCAGTTTAATTCTTGTCAGTTACACTTAGCCTCTACTATAAATAGAGGACTAAGTAGCTGAGTTTGTACACAACATACATACGTTCTCTTCTCTTCTCTTCTCTGCATTCTCTTTTCTCCCAAACACAAGTCCGAGCTACTGTTTTTTTTCCGGCGACTGTGGTGCTAGTCGAGGTGGAGTTTCTTGTTGCTGTGAACATATAACTCCGAGCTGTTTTATCCTGGTGGAGACATTGCAAGCAACCCAAAGCAGCAGGTGGGGGAAAATATCTCTT
The DNA here is from genome assembly GCF_009905375.1 of Apium graveolens. Taxonomy (NCBI): domain Eukaryota; kingdom Viridiplantae; phylum Streptophyta; class Magnoliopsida; order Apiales; family Apiaceae; genus Apium; species Apium graveolens. The sequence continues at coordinate 144,954,905 of NC_133650.1, forward strand.
CAAGAGCAGTCAAAGCTTCGAGCAAGGCTTGGCGACTCAGCTGTAATTTTCTTGGTGTTTTTGTATATGTTGGCTACCATCTTTTCCAGTCACTATATCACTCTGTTAAAGCTATGGTTACGGGTACAATTTCTGTTCTCTCTTCCTTATTTCAATTACTGTTATGTCTATTGTTTACCTACATGCTTTGTTGCGTTAACTATTATCTTGGCATTGCCTTGCTAAATACAATATATAATTGCCTCTATGTTGCTGTAATAGTTAGTATTATTTCCAACATTAATTTATGTTGACCTTTGAGTTTGTTGTCGTCCCACCATCCATAATTTCCAATATCATTAAACTGCAAAAGAGTTTGAAATTAATAAAGAACATAAACTTTAATGTGAGAACGATCCATCCACGTCTCATAAGAAGACTAAAGTAACTCTATTAAAAAATGATTCACAAATTACCGGGTGTTTTTTAAGAACTAGTATTGTGAATAACAATATAAAACACGAGGTATATATAGGATGCCAAGGATGGGTTAACTCAACCTAATTCCTTTTTAATTGCTATTATATGATTGCCCAAATTAATTAAAGATTTTTACAGCTCATATATGGAATTTTGTACTAAATGAGACATAATGGAGATATTGTATTTTTTTTAATTTCCCATTCATAATGGAGAGATTGTATTTTTGCTCTCACTAAATTCAAAAAACACATTAACTAATTTTCAGTCTCGAGATATTCACTCTAAACAAGTTTAAACACATTAAATAATTTATTGTACATATAATGCTGTCAGATATTTACCCTTAAACGAGATAATAACATAATTTGAAAAAATTACAATACAACATTTTAAGATACATAATAAGTTTTACATGTTTATCGATAATAAAAAAATTCACCAATTTATTCTTGGAAAAGAACCACAAAATTAAATTATCTTACTAATAAATGTATATTCTTCTTATCGTATCCATGAGATATGCTGCCGAAGGAACAAATTAAAAAAAATTGAACATCGCTCGTTATATATGCTATAAAGAAGGGCATCGACAACTTCAATACGTAATTTATTCAACTGCATCATCTGTGAATACTGCAAATATAAATTGAGAAAAATATCTGTTAAAATTTGTTAACATTAATGATTTGCAAATATGTTGTAACACTTACACTTTCAGGTAGCATTTTTGAATTCCAGTTTTGAGATCCTCCTCCCATATAAGACTCCGTATGACGCATTGTAAAAATACCACAATCAACATCATTAAATTTTTTTTTCCATTCCATGTCAAGTCGCTCCGGAAGCAAGTTTCTAAACTCCATATATTTTTCATATTTTTTATTCTTCAAGTATGTAATAAAGTGCTTATGTTGTAATTGTCATAAAAATGCTATTAATAAATATGAAATCATGTATATTGTCTATAAAAAAATATTAGACATCGTAGTAGAGAACAAATTAGTATTATACTTATATCAATTTAAAAATCTGCTCTCCATACAACTCATATGATATTTTGTCGGATTTCCTATTGTCCAATATTTCAAATACGGAGTTAATAAGATTGTAACATACAACGTAAAGATGATTACGAGTGATCATCAGGAAAAAACACCTTCAAATTGTAGAATAAATCGTATCAGGAATTTAATGCAATTATTTATAATTAATTAGTTTATTGAAAAATCATCATTATCGTATTAATATCTTCCATCCGTAACTTAAATTCATGAAAAATATGATCAAGTTTTTCTTCAAATAAACTATTAATAATCACGAATGGTATTTGTTTAGAAGAATTCACAATTCCTTGCTGCAAAAAAATATGGATCATAAAGTAAACAACTATTAAATATGTTGAGTTTAGATAAAGGTATTATTTATTTTTATATTCACCGTGTTATGCGAGCTGCAAAAACTCTCTTGGTAAGTCCTATCCTGATTTCGTTCTCGCACAGATTCAGGTAACAAGTCCAACTATCTATTACTGGACTCTTAATAAACTCACCAAAGTTCATTGATTGTATGTCTTTTTTGCAACATATAACTTCTTTCCGCTTGAAATATACAACATTGATAATTAAAAAAAAAACATGTGATCATGAAGAAAAAATTGAACTTTAACAAATGAGCTTAACATAGACAAACAAACTCACTTTTTGCAGTGCACATCTGAATTGACCATAATCCATACGTCAAGGTCATATTTTCCTGAACATTATTAAGTTGTTCCAGCGTTTGTTTAAAAATACCTTATGGAAAAACTGATAACATCATGTGATGGTTAATATTTTGATGCACCATTTTTTAGCTACAAAATCACTAGCTTTCTCATTTATTCTTATGAACTTCCTTCGTAGCATTTCAAATAAACTCAATTTTGTACGATAGCTAATAGCCTATGTAAAATTTAACATGCATTTCTCTTTTTATGCCTTGCAGTCATCGATTGATTCTTTAAGGCATGTCAGCAAAATCTAAGATATCATACAAATGAAAAATATTTTAGAATTTATATATTATGCATACGGGTGAGTAGATTTACTATAATTACCTCTGGTGTTTATTCTTCATCATGCTGAAAATACAGTTGTGTGTCATCGCATACCTCTTTAATTATGTTGTCAACAACAATATCATATATGTATTAAGTGACTTAAGACAATAAGTTAGATCCAAAGAGACCCACGTTACAAGAGTGTATGATTTACAGGAAGAAGAATTGAGGACATTGCCATTGAAATATTTTCACATGTTATAGCTATGGAAGAAAATATAAAAAGATGATTAATTGTTGTTATTGTGAAAAGAAAAAAGCCCATTATGTGCATAGGTGCAATAAAACTCGAAGGGAGAATCTAGTACCAAGGTTTATGACCTCCCCCAAGCAGAAATAACTATAATAACAAAACAACTTACCCCTTGCACCTTAAAAAATGATGGCGAGAAATGCTCTAGATGACATCGATTTGATTTGTTTGTTGATGAATTCAGGTCCTCGTAAAATGAATATATACTAATACGAGAAATTAGTTGAGAATATAGACAATTCCACTCGGCGAAATTATGACGGTAAAATTTGCGAATCATGAAATCCTTTTAGTAAATTGAGTGTCTTATGATGGAGATCCAAGGACGACTATTTGATAATGATTTTATTATGATTAAGATTGGAGAATCTTATTAAATATAAAGAATGGAGTAGATAACTAGCTATGATACTCAGAATAACTAATGTATGGATTATATAGTAATAATGGACCGATGTTATGTGAACATAAGTGGACCCAAGAAATTGTATTAAAGATTCAGTCTAAAGGATTTTTACCCCAAGGGTGTCAAGTTTACTCTGTATATGTTTTAAATTTAGAAAAAAAGGGAAATCAACAATCTAACCTTAAGGAGATTTATGTGATTAATGAGTTTAAGGATGTATTTCCTAATGGATTACAAGGATTACTAGTTGACGGAGAATTAATTTTTTCTTAGATACTACCCAGTGATAACAACCATTTTAGACAGCTATTGAACAACACTCATCATAAGTGAACGAATTGGTAACTAAGTCACCAGAAATATTTAATAAATGATCAATTAAGGTTAGTCTATTTCAATAAGGAGCAACATTTCTATTTATAAAGAAGGAAGATGGATATGTGAAATCGTGTATTTATAGCAGAAAATCAAATAAGTTGACGGTTAAAGACAAGTATCCACGTCTAAGGATTAAGAATTTATTTAAGCAAAAAAAAATAGAGTTGATTATTTTGTAAGATTTATTTATGAACAGGTTATCATTGGTCAAAGATAAATATAGAAGTCGTTCTAAAGGTGACATTCGGGACAAAATACAGACAAAATGAGTTTTAGTGATATCATTTTTATTAATTCAGTTCAGACGTGTTTATGGAGCTAGTGAATGACTTACCCCAAAACGTAATTGGATAATTTGTGATTATTTATGAATGACACATTAATATATTTGAAATTTCCTGGAGAAGACATAGAATACCTAACTACCTTAGGTTCGATTTTAGGAACCCTGCGAAGAAAGAAAGTTGAATATAATATTTCAAAATTCGATTTAGAAATGTTTTTTTAGGTATGTTTTGAAAGAATTTCCACAGACCTGGAAAACGAAGAAGTAGTAGCAAAGTATGAGCCACCAAATTAAGATTCCAAAGAAAGAATTTATTTTGTTTAACAAGATTGTCTAAAGATAGTCATGCCCTTAACCTAACATATAAGAAATAATGAGAAAAAAATTTAAAGGACCACTGAGTGCGAGAAAAAGCTTTCAAGTGTTAATAAGAGATTGATTTATGTTAGGACGTTAACACGCGCTAATAATACACGCAAGTATACGCGTTCACAAGTAGTATAAGATATAAATCAGATTCGTTCCCACATAGACTGGTTTAGGTTAAGTTCTATTTATACACCTATGCAACAATGTATGATTATCGCTCAATGCTAAGACAAATAACAAATTGAGATTGTTTATAACTAAGAATTAAACTAACAATTATAACTAAGAGAACAAGAATGGTTGAATTAATATATATGACAAATCTGGGATCTTAACTTCATTATAACACTTCATTCAATAGCCTTTTTGTTCTTAACCTTAGCATGTAATGGCGATGACAATAATCAGATAACACGAAGCTAGTAATTGCCATCTTTCGTTGTACGAATACCCTAATACCAAGCATCCACAAAAGAGATAGAAGTTGAATAGACACCAATTATGCTTAGTCCTTATATGTCTATAAGAATTGAAAACATAACGGTTTAATGCGCAAGTTATCTATCGTGATTACATAGGGAAAGTAAGATGGTTAAAATTACCTACGAATCATGCATAACAATAACACATGAACCTATGCTAGCATGGCAAGTTCTAAACTTCTATATTTACTATCGCTTCAATAGAGATTAACACACTATCTTATATGTTAGCTACGCACATAAGACAAATAAGCACAACCAATACTAGGTTATCATATAATAACCACACACTAAGGTATCGAAACAATTTAACTAAACAAATCCGCTAGAACCCCACGATAACGATAGTTCATAATCAAACTCATCATCACCATGGGTTCCAATGAAAGCATGATAATAAATAATATAAGAGTATTAAGGTTCAAGAATAAATTGAAAACAAGAATCCAAGTATCAACTATATTAAAGAAAACAAAAGTCTTCTTCTCTGTAGCCTTCTCGTGCTCTCTAGGTCTTCTTATTCCTCTCCCAGGTCTCCTTGTTATTAAAAACGTCTTTTTATTGATATATATAGGCTCTAGGATGACCATGACTCACAAAATCTTCAATTTCAACTAAAATCAGGATTCTGGGCCAAAAACCGGGCGCAGACGCGCTGTTTTCGGGCGCAGACGCGCAGGAATAGTGATTTTAGCGGCGCGGGCGCGCTGGTTCTGGCGCGGCGCGGGCGCGCTGGTTCTGGCGCGGCTGCGCTGACATTCTGGAAATATTCTGACAATTCTTCTTTTGGCCGTATCTTGAGTTCAGCTCGTCAGAATTAGGTGATTCAACTGCCCACGCGAAGCTAACGAGATTATACACAACTTGAGAATGACCTAAGCTTCCAATTATGATCTCTTTTTAGTATATTTCTTTGAAAAGCTCATTTCTTCATTTAACTGATGCCTGAAATACAATAACGCAAAAATACATCAAAAATGCCAACAACTTGAGTCCAAAACACCAACTTAAGCTTGTAATGAAGCGTTCCAAGTAGATATAAAATCCACTTATCACACCCCCAAACTTGAATTGATGTTTGTCCTCAAGCATAAACAGACTCAAAACTACAAAACAAACCTAATGCATGAATGCAATTATGTGAATGCAACTAAATGATGATGCAATCGATCCCCTCAGAATAACCATAACCAAATGAATAAATTAATGTCTCTATGAATGCAATGACTCTAAACAAAGTTCGAATAAACCCCAAAAACCAACCCATGAGTAAATGCTTGATGGATATACTCTCGACACTAGATCAATAACCATAATCTATCTTTCATCAAAATTATCACAAGTTTATGAACAGAATAGATGATAAACGCATAATGACTCATAACAGCTTCATTCTACTAGAGTTATACAAGGATTCACGCTATTATTGAACACATAGCACATATGCTTATTTGATCGTGCAATGAATGAGGTCCCAAAAGACTTCTACAATAATACCCATGTAGTGAGCGTTAGGTTAGCGGATCCCAAACTATAAAAGCCTTAGGTCACTAGGCACAAAGTCCCCTAGAACTTAATAACTCGAGTACTAAAGAGCTCACTCTTGATCAATTATGCATAAACACATATATTTTTTTCTTTTCTTTCTTTTTTTTTCTTATTTTTCTCTCTTTTTTTCAACAATTTATGAATGAGTGTGTTTCGCTCCATCTCATTCAACCCTAGACTACTCATAAAATATGAGTCAGCTACTAGCCATTTGGCGCCTAGCCTTATTCATAACAAGCAATAAAATCCAAGTTTTTCTCCAGTTTAAAAATTAGTGTTCTTATGTCATTACAAGAATAGAAAAAATTCTAAATATAACCAAGTGATTAAATCTCAACAACAAATAAGTATGATCATGATCTAGATCAAAAGCAACCCTATAAGACTTTGTGAATTTTTTTTGTTTTTGGCATGCAAATTAATTTATTAGGACTTAAACATCCCTTTATTCGTCATCACTACACTCACATCAACATCAAAAAATCAATCAGAAATAGCTCAACCTAAGGGATCATGTTATATGCATGCAAATGCAACTATATCAAAACACATAAAAAATAAACAAATATGTCCTATATGAACAATCATGCAAAATTATGAATGAAATACAACTATATGCAACATTAATCTATATGAACTTTATGGACACACACAAACTAATCCTTACATTATCACCCCCAAACTTAAAATTTTCAATGTCCTCATTGAAGGTAATAATAAGGATTTCAGGCATACTTAGTCGCCGGAAAGATCACCCTCCTCGGGTGGAGGATCATGTGGCCAATCAACCTCGACACCAGTGGCTCGAAAAATAGTGCCCAAATCATGTGTCAAATCTGCAGCAAAATGACGGTGAATGTCATGCATGGCCACCATATGCCTAGTCACTCGCCTGTACTGTTCATCACCAATACCAGTCTTATCAACTACCTACTGCACATGAGAAGAACCCTTTGTAGGCACGGGAAGATCCGTTCAACCACTCTCTACATCATCAAAAATATATCCCAACCCCTTATCATGGGGAGGACCTAAGAATGAATAACTCACGTGATCTGGTAGTCAGTTGAGCTCAAGTGTGGGAACTTCTTTAATAGATGGTTCAAAACGCTCGTGAGAAATTTTCAGCTCTGCTAACCCAAGAGAATCGAATGGCATATCCAACTTCCTCTTCCATGGAGGTGCATTCAAAACCTGCATTTTCTCTGCTCCTTCTTCATCTTCAATAACTGATTCCCCTATTAAGGATCTCTCTAAGGTACTGACTTTGGCAATTGCCCAGGCTCTGAATTCATGACAGAGTCGACCCACTCTAATTTAAAGAAGTCGTCTTTAGCTGTGGATAACTTTATTTCCTTGAACACATTAAAAGTGACCTTTTGATCGTGAACCTTCATCGTAAGCTCTCCTTTTTGCACATCGATCATAGTTTGGCCAGTAGCTAAGAATGGTCTCCCCAAGATAATGGGAATCTTCTTATCCTCCTCAAAGTCAATAATTACAAAGTCAGCAGGAAAGATAAGTTTGTCCACCTTAACCAACACATCCTCCACAATTCCTCGCGGCTAAGTGATGGAATGATCAGGTAGTTGCAATGACATGTATGCCAGTTTCGGATCAGGTAGACCAAGCTTCTTGAAGATACACAAGGGCATCAGATTGATGCTAGCTCCGAAATTACATAAACACTTGTCGAATGACAAGTTTCCGATGGTGCAAGGAATAGTGAAGCTTCCAAGATCTTTAAGCTTCGAAGGCAACTTCTGTTGTAGAACTGCATTGCATTCCTCCGTAAGAGCAACGGTCTCTAAGTCATCAAGCTTCACCTTTCAGAGAGAATAACTTTCATAAACTTCACATAGCTAGGCTTTTGTTCAAGTGCTTCAGCGAAAGGCATGTTGATATGAAGTTTCTTGAACACCTCCAGAAACTTCTCAAACTGCTTATCCAGTTTTTTCTTCTGCAGCCTCTTAGGAAAAGGAGGTGGAGGATAGATCTGTTTCTCCCCTGTATTACCGTCAGGAGGAGTGTGTTTCACAGTAGTATTCCTTGGTTCCACCTCTACTTCCTTCTACACTTCTTCTTCAGCCACAATCTCATTTTCTGGAATTGGCAAGGGTGCAGACGCACCTACATTCTGGATAGAATTTTCAGATTCTTCATCTTGCTGAATTTAGGGACTTGCGACCCTTCCAGACCTCAAGGTGATGGCGTTTACATGTTCTTCAACTTCCCTCTTGCCTATATTGGCTTATATATCACTAGGAAGCATTCCTGGTGGTCGATTCAATAAGGCGTTAGCAAATTGACCTATTTGATTCTCCAGAGTCTTGATAGACTCAGACTGGATTTTTCATATAAGAGCCTAGTTTTTGCACATAAGCCTCAACTCCTCCAATTCAGATTTTTCATTAGCAGATTAACCGACACTTCCATGCGGGAAGTGTTGAAGTTGGAGTTGTTATATTGGTGCATACTGTTGCTGAAAACTAAGAGGATTAAATTGATTGGATCCAAACTGCTGATAAGGCTATTGTACTGCAATTTGATTATTGCTCCAGCTGAAGTTATAATGATTCCAGTTGTCAAGATGATAAGTGTTTGGAACTGGTTACTGCGATCTCTGAAAGTTGCTCATAAACTGAGTTGATTCGCTAGATATAGTGCATTGCTCTATCACATGCGAACCTCCACAAAGCTCAGAAACACTCATCCTCTGATGAACTCCATAGTTAACTAATGAATCGATCTTCATAGACAACGCCTTTAGTTGTGCAGTGATAGCCGTAGATGTATCCACTTCTAGAATTCCTGCTACCTTGCTCTATGGCAATCTATGGCTTGGATATTGATATTCATTAGCATCCATCAGTTCAATTAGATTATAAGCTTCATCATTGCTCTTAGCCCATAAGGCTCCACCTGATGCTACATCGAGCATGGGTCTGGACTGTGCTCCCAAACCATTATAAAAACAATTGATGATCATCCAATCAGGCATTCCATGATGAGGACACTTTCTAAGCATCTGCTTGTAGCGCTCCCAAGCTTCATATAAAGATTCTCCTAATTGCTACACAAATTGAGTAAGAGCATTCCTGATTGCAGTTGTCTTTGCCATAGGGAAGAATTTAGTGAGAAACTTTTGAGCAAGATCTTCCAAAGTAGTAATTGAACCTGCTGGTAGAGAGTGTAACCAGCTCTAAGCCTTGTCCCTTAGAGAGAATGGGAATATTCTTAGCTTTACAGCATCTTCGGAAACACCGTTGAACTTGAAGATGTCGCAGATCTCAAAGAAATCCCTAATGTGCATATTGGAATCTTCCGTTGGAGAACCCCCAAACTGGATTGAATTCTGCACCCACTAAATTATGACAGGCTTGATCTCAAAGGTATTAGCTGTGATAGCTGGCTTGACAATGCTAGATTGAATGTCATTGATCTTGGGTTGAGAAAAATCCATCAAGGCTTTCGTTTGTGCTGCTCGATCTCCCATTGTAATGAGTACCTGAAAAACAAACAAATAAACCGTGAAAGTAAAAGAATCCGAGTCAGTGAACTTTAACAACCACTAATGATAAGCACATAAACTAAAAAATTAACAACACCGAGTCCCCGACAGTGGCGCCAAAAACTTGGTAGGACGTTAACACGCGCTAATAATACACGCAAGTATACGCGTTTGCAAGTAGTATAAGATATAAATTAGATTTGTTCCCACAGAGACTGGTTTAGGTTAAGTTCAATTTATGCACCTATATAACAATGTATGATTATCGCTCAATGCCAAGATAAATAACAAATTGAGATTGTTTATAACTAAAAATTAAATTAACAATTATAGCTAAAAGAACAAGAATGGTTGAATTAATATATATGACAAACATGGGATCCTAAATTCATTAAATATTTCATTCAATAGCCTTTTTGTTCTTAACCTTAGCATGTAATGGTGATGACACTGATCAGATAACACGAAAGTAGTAAACGCCAACTTTCGTTGTACGAATACCCTACTACCAAGCATCCACAAAAGAGATAGAAGTTGAATAGACACCAATTATGCTTAGTCCTTATATGTCTATAAGAATTGAAAACATAACGGTTTAATGCGCAAGTATATATCATGATTACATAGGGCAAGTAAGAATGTTAAAATTACCTACAAATCATGCATAACAATAACACATGAACCTATGCTAGCATGGCAAGTTCTAAACCTCTATATTCATTGTCGCTTCAATAGAGATTAACACGCCATCTTATATGTTAGCTATGCACATAAGACGAATAAGCACAACCAATACTAGGTTATCATACAATCACCACACACTAAGGTATCGAAATAATTTAACTAAATAAATCCATAAATAAATCCGCTAGAACCCCACGATAATGATTAATTTATAATCAAACTCATCATCACCATGGGTTCCAATGAAAGCATGATAATAAATAATATAAGAGTATTGAGGTTCAAGAACAAATCGAAAACAAGCATCCAAGTATCAACTATATTAAAGAAAACAAAAGTCTTCTTCTCCATAGCCTTCTCATACTCTCTAGGGCTTCTTATTGCTCTCCCAGGTCTCCTTGTTATTGAAAACGTCTTTTTATTGATATATATAGGCTCCAGGATGACCAGGACTCTCAAAATCCTCAATTTCGACTAAAATTAGGATTTTGGGGCAGAAACCGGACGCGGGCGCGCTGTTTTTGGGCACGGCCGCGCTGGAATAGTGATTTAAGCGGCACGGGCGTGCTGGTTCTGGCGCGGCCGCGCTGACATTCTGGAAAAATTCTGGCAGTTCTTCTTTTGGTTGTATCTTGAGTTCTGCTCGTCAGAATTAGGTGATTCAACTTCCCACGCGGAGCTAACAAGATTCTCTACAACTTGAGAATGTCCTAAGCTTCCAATTCTGTCACACCCCCAACTTAACTAACAAAATAAATATAACTATTACAATATTTAAAAGAAAGTAATCATAACGGAATCCAAGATCTTACATTTTAGGGTTTGGAACAGCCCAACACTACCATCTATTACAACTGATTTTAATATCGAGTCCTCACACAAAACTATCTCTTATTCTACCTGAGCTCGGACATACGCATCGGCGTCATAGGTCTTACGTGTTGTCGGCTTGAATCTAACCATAGCTGCTAGCTGTAATATCAGGGTAAAGTAAGGAGTGAGCCAAATGCTCAACAAGTGCTAAACAATACGGTACAAAGCATAAATCGAGATATATATAAGAATGACAATGCGTAGACATAACCAATACTAACAAGAGATAAAAATTTGGGTGATGGCATCATTTGCTTGATTCAAAATATTTTTCAAAATCATTTCTTAATCAAAATCATTTTATGACGCTACGGATTACAGCCGGTGATCAGCCGCGATGTAATCCCGAACCTCACTGGGTTCTAAAACATTAATGGGATCCCTGGGCAACTTTTAAGCCTAAAATATAAATATGGAAAGGACTCGCGTCTCAGTCCAGATCCACTATCTAAGAAAACATTTATCCCCCTTTGGGATTAAAAATCCATATTTTATTTATTTCAAAAACTGATGCCGATTAATAATAAAATCTCTTAAGTAGTAAACATTTTTATCAAGGGATTATAGATCAAATTTGAATCACTGGAAATATGTCACAAAATATCAGGGCCATGATCCATTAGACTTTACTTTATTTAGGGTAATTGAAAAGTTTCCATGTACAAGAACTTTAACAAGATGTTCTAGAAAGGATATTGGATAATATGAAAGAATAATGCCGAACTAGGCTTAAAGCAAGGATTGTAGACAAGGTATAGGTATTATAACATCAAGAAGATAAGCATCAAGAGTTACAAGCATACCAGAGGTGTTAAGGTATAAAGAAAGTGATCATTAGCTTAAGGTATATCAGGATGTCAAAGTTTAGGGTAAGGACAGGGTTATCAAACAATAATGAACAACTCCAAAGAATATCTGGTTTTTAAGTATCATGGTAAGGTTTCTATTGGGGTTCAAGCATTAGGGTGAGATGTCAAGATTTTAGGAATCAATAGTATGTTGATCAAGAGGATCAAACAAGTATTATAACAAATCTTTATATTTATCATGGCATTCCAATTACTTTGATGTACTAGCATGACACGACCTTCGATCTACTTGCAATATGAAATTGAGGGTTCATGGCATTTCTATATAATACGAAGATAGATTTAAGAATCACTTGGTTCTAGTATATCAAGATTACTCAGGATACTCGCATCAATATATGAACTAATTAACACACATTTGCAGTGTAAAGGAAAAATAGGTTGAATTACTTGCCTTGAGAAAGGCTGGTCTAGTCTGGCTGGTAGGAGCAACTGGAAGCTTTACTCGACCTTTATGGCAAGTTTACCCTCGTCTCGAGATCCTACATAAATAATAATAATCCTCATTATAATATATTCTCACCAACTTAACCTATTTACATCCCGAAATTAAACACAAATGGCACTTAGGCCTATATGCACTCAATTTATATTCACCTTATAAATATAATAGTACACATAGCCACATATACTCACATATCATATTTTAATATCAGATAATATCACACATACCATAATGCACACTTGGCTTGGATGATCTCGACCCACAACTTAAGTCACTTGATCGCTAAACTAGACAAAGTCTCCAAATTTGGCCTCCTAACTCGATGTGCCTTTACTAAACTATCCAAAACCTATTGACCCTCACTTGGGCCTTTTAATCTAATGGTTTTATACTATCTTGAAACCATAATGCTCAACCTAGGTCTCACTCATAAGTGCTCTAAAACTATGTGGTAAGTGAAAGTGCTCACTGGAGTAAATTTCAGAATGACATCTATGGTTTCTTGAGCGCATTAGACACTCTTAAACTACAAGTTTACCTCCAAAACTTCTACACTAGACTCTTCTGACCATAAGGCATCTCCCAAACTTGATGTGGCTCAAGGGCCAAGCTTGGGCCTCCTTGGGCCTAAGCTCAAAGTCCATGGTTCCCCTGTTTTTCTGGGCAGAAAACGCCCTGACTTGAACTAACTTGTGACACATGGTTCTAACTCATATCCTATGAACTATGGTTGGAAAAACTCCTCTGACGCTCCCTCTAACTAAGGCCCAACAGGGTCTATGGAGGGCCTACGCATGACATGGTCAAAACTTCCTATTTATAAATTGCAACAAAACTGTCCCCTGCTGCACAGATTTTGTGATTCCACTCGTGCACCTAACCAAACGACTTATAAACCTCCAACAAACACCTAAAACCTTTTATATACTCCTAATTCTAGCTTCTGGTGGCTTGGGCCTCAAAGTGCTCAACAATGACATGGTCAAAACTCACTCTAAACCTCAGGGTACCAAACTGATTTTCTGCAGAAACTAAGACTCTCCTTTCTCCAAGGTTCTCACTCAACAACCCAACCACCAACAACCAAAATACCCAAACCATAACTTGACTATGGTGATCTACTGAACCAACTCCCTTACACTCAAAATTGACTTAGTTGAGATCATCCTTATCTAAAGCGCAACATAGCAAAACAAAGGAAATCATATTACGCAAATTACAAGTCATCAAGTTTTCGAGGACAACAACTTTAACCTTCATGATAAATATAAACGAAATAACATCACATTTTAAGAAGCACAATTCTTAATTAATTTCTTAACTTAACTACAATTAAGGTTTACTAACAAAATATCAATCCGAATGATCAAGAACTTCCAAAATTTTCAAGAGTAATCTACATGCATGCATGACTTCGAGTCTTACAAACCAAAACAACATGCTTTCCAAATAAATTTTCATTTTAATTCAACATGCAAGCCTATCATGGATTATATCTAAATGACCACCTAGCATTCTAAGGTTTTTACCAAGATTTCACTAATATTTTCATGTTATCATCACAAAAACACACAAAATGAAATAAGGCAACCAAAACACCATCCATTCGGCTCCTATCAAGTCATGGCCGAATGGATTAGGGTGAAAACAACATTTTCATGAGTGTAGCATACTCATGTCTAGCCATTCTCAACCCTTTGATACTATAACTCATGGTGAAAGCCTTGAATTCACAAGAATCAAGGATATTCACTTGGAGTTTAACAAAAACACCACCATGCAAGGTCAACACATAAGTTTTCTACTCTAAACTCTTTAAGATATACAAGAACAACATGTAAGGAGTAAGATTACTTGATTATAGGATGATTGTTTGAGTGAAGAAATGAAGAAAGAAGGGGATGGGGCTCGGTTTTTGGAATTGCCGAGAGGGGAGGGGGAGAAAGCCGAGAGGGAGGGGGAGGAAGAAAAGGAGAGTGAAGTGGTGGGGTGAAGTGAAGTGGTGATCACTTCCTTAATTTGTTTTTATGTCTTGATTTTACTATAATGTGAGTTGGTTTGAGAAATGACAAGGGTATCCTTCCAGCTAGAGTTAGGCTATCTTGCATGCAAGGTCAAGGAGGTAATTTGGCTAATAATTCATGAGTTAGTGGGTTTGGAAATGTCCTCTTTGTCCTTGAAAAGAATGGAAGGGTGGTTTGCATGCAAGGGCTTCCTTGTAATTTGCTAATTATCACAACTAAAATTTATAAAGATTTATTTTTATAAAATAAAATACAAGTTCAAAAATTATAAAATTTATACCATAAAATAACTTGGATTTTTAGAAATTTTATAAAACCACTTTTGAAATTTGTGAATAAAATAAATTTTAAAAAGAAATTTATTCAAGGTTTAGAATATTCCTTATAAATCAAAAATAAAAGAAATAAATATACTTTTGCTTTAAAAAATCATATACCACATAAAGCAAATTTAGGACGCAGAAATTTTCATTCACACAAGCATACAATAACTGAATATATTGACATTCGGCTTTAAGATTTCACCAAATTCACAAATAATATTACACGAAAATGCCGGTTGTAACAAATTCTGATCTCTTTTCATCATATTTCTTTGAAAATCTCCTTTCTTTATTTAACTGATGCCTGAAATGCAATAACGCAAAAACATATCAAAAATACCAATAACTTGAGTCCAAAACACCAACTTAAGCTTGTAATGAAGCGTTCCAAGTAGATATAAAATCCACTTATCAATTTATGAACCAGTAACCATTTTATTTGATGGGATTAGAATTTTATAATTGGGAGTGATGTCGCTTATAAAGGACAAAGATGTGTTTTGATACTATACGAGTAAATTATAATTTATAATTCTTGGAAATGAGGGAATGTAAACTAGATACCCTTCCCATAACTTGAAATTAGCAACCATAGTTAGGTATTTAAAATTTGAAGCCATATTACAGGAGTTTGAAATGCATATTTACAAATGTGGGCTTATTGAGAGCGCGTAAGAGAAGCACTAAGAATAATTTATTAATCACTACAGATAGTTTAAAATCCTTGGTTCATTATCTAATGGATTATTCCATTTTAATACTTTATTCGAGAACTTATTAAATACTATTGGATTACATAAAGACATTGTTGATAAAAAGGAGATTTAACTAGATGAGATGAACATTTGATTATTGGAAATTCATCATTATTCAGAAGGAGCTGGATATGAGACAAAGAAGATGGTTAAAGGCTATTAAATATTATGGTCGTACTATACCTTACCACCCAGAAAAGAAAAATGATGTAGCAGATGTTTAAGTAAGAAATAATGTAAGAATGATGGTTATTTTCATGAGGTTGACAACATGAGATTGAAAATAAGGACCTAGTTTAGAAAATAAATCAAAGTACAAAAAACAAATACAACTAAAAATGTTGGAAAAGAAATGTGAATGACTGAAGAATTGATGGAAGATAATAAGTCAGAATTGACAAGAGAAAGATTCTGAGCACCAAGGACATGAGCTAATCATAATGTGATTTGGATATTATAGAACGACTAACAAAATTTACTTTCATTCGGTGAAAGAAATACTTTTGATAAACTTGATTAATGTATATATACAGGGGATGTTAAAGTGAGGCACAGAGTCCCTATTCGATATTATCATATTTTGACCCTTAATTTACCACACGATTTCAAAAGAGTTTATAGGAACGCTTGGGCACAATGCTTAATATAAATATTATTTATCACTCTCGGACCGATGGACATATGCAACGCATGTTAGAAACCACCGAAGATATGATACAAGTTGATATGTCCAGTATTTAAAGGGAGATAATATGTTAGTTCACCTTTGGTTGGCATTTTTTTTGGTCATCCAAAACTTTCAAAGTTATTTTTTTTATTCTTTGAAAGAAACCTCTATTGTTCAGAGGATAATTTTCTTTCTCATTCTGTATATTTTTAATTTTATAATTCTGAACCCTTCTTGTAACCTTTCTTGATCGTTTATATCCTTTGTTATCACTGAGGTGAACAACCCTATTTATATAGGGGATAAAGACTATCTGTCTTTGTGATAGAAGTCTGGTGGGATGCCACTGATTGTTCTATTGCTTGTCATTATAGTACTAAAGGCTGGACACCTTGTGTACTTTGATGATTGTCCTAATGGCAACATAGTGGAAGTTCAATGATCATATTAATCTCTCAGTTCACCTTTTCACAAAATATTTCCTTCTCAATTGATGATATACATATGCTTGTTTAACACTGAATTGCTTCTGATGCGTGTATTTTCGAATTTCTTATTACTCTTGAAGTAGTTAGTACTTCGAAATTGCTAAATGGTATACCAAGATTCAGGAAAAGAGGCAAGTTGAGCCTGTGTTATATTGTTCTGTTTCAGATATTTAAAAGTTTGCAGTTGCGCTTATTAATTAGCGTTACCCCTAACTTATAGTATATTTATGACGTTTACCATATATCTATTTTAAAGGCTTACAATCCCGGTGATCGATATTGACTAGATTACGAGCCAATTAAAGTGAGATCGATTTTGACATACAAGAAACAACCTATTCCAAATTTTGGATAAAAAATTTTAGGAACTAAGGAATGAAATCAAGGTTATCAGGATGAACCATGCGATTGAAAAAAATGACTTGGGAATTAGAAGAAACATGAATATAAAGGAAAGGCCTATGGGGATAATTTTCTTTTTCTAACAAATTGATATCAAAAATATCGCTTGGTATATGAACAACGAGACTATATAGAAAGCAGAATGATCATATTGGACTCCGAAGCAGTTAATGATTTTCTATTACTTGAATGTTACCTCAGGGATCTTAATGTGTTCATGATGTACCTTGTATGATGGTATTGAGAGTAAGTTACTTGAGTGCAATTACATTTGTCTGTCAACCGTTAAATATATAATATAATTTGGGTTAGGAATATGTTTATAAGAACACCTTCAGGAGAGCTTAATGAATTAAAAGATGAAAGAATTCGAGAATAATTAAATGGTCAAAATGGTTTTGAAGAACTAGATATAAGGTAGAAACATTTATTTGGAAGTTGGAAAATAAAATATGAAATAAATAACCTCTTCTAATTGACGGCGAGTGCGGATTCCGAGGACAAAATCCTTTAAGGGCGGAAGACTGTAACAACCACAAAATTTTCAGGTAATTAGTAATCATGATAATTCGCTTAAATTTTATCATGACTTTAAGTAATTCTAAGCGTAAGCGTAAGTTACCTCTTCTAATTTTATATTTTATTCCATGAAATATAAAAGTAGTAGTAATAAATATATGAACATTTCCTTAATTAGTATGTATGAGTTTGGTGAAGTAAAATTTGTTGTGATGAATTAAGATTACTGGTATTAACGGTAATAATTTTTTTTATTTTTTATTTTGAAAAGATGTATATGTGATTTATTTTATTTTAGTGATGGGTTGATAATATGGGTTAAAACCCAAATGGGTAATTAGGTTTCCTTAAGACTCAATATTTGGGCACTTTTAATTTAATGAATGAATGGTGAAATTGATCTTATATGAAGCTTCAGGGTAAGAAGATGATTGGAATGAGGGGTATTTGGTAGACGGAAAGTCACCGGAATGGGGTGAACGAACACCACCATTTTTGGAGACTATGACGGAGCCGGAAAATGCTTGTTCGGGATTAAAACGAAGGGGAAAAGAGGGGTAATCGAATGAGAAGATTGAGATGAAGATATTGGTGGCCGAATGGTGGAGATTGGTTTAAAAACGAGGGTGAACGGTAGAGAAAAGAGGACGTCGGAGAAGGAGAAAAACAGAGAGAGAAAGAGAGGGAGAGATTTTGAGGGAGAGAGATAGGAGAGAAGAGAGGAGAAGGTGAGATGAAGATAAGAGGGTGAAGGGGCGGTTACCAGAAAGTTTTCCAGCCATAATTCGCCCGAATTAATGGAGGTTGAATGTGGGGGAAGAAGTATGTGTGGAAGAAGATGGGGTTATGGGTAAAATTGTAATTTTATAAATTGAGGTTGTAAATTATTTTACTTAATTAAAAGAATAAGTGAAATAAAATATAATGAGTTGTGAAATGAATAATGATGAGATGATTACTGGATTTTTGGATGTAAGAATATTTATAATGATTTGAAAAGTTGAATAAAATGTTGGTATTTAATAAATAAACATTTAATAAGAGAACTAATGCATATGAGTGGATATTTAAAGATTGTTTAATTACTTGGATAATAATTATGAAAATGATAAATTACTTTGAATTGTGAATTATGTTGATTAAATAGATATACATAATAATGAGCGACTCAGTGATTTATTTGATTATTAATCGACAAATATTTGGATAATTTACTTCAATATTATATAGTATATTTGATTTAAGGTAGATAATGTAAAGAAGATGACGAGATGGATTGTTGATGGTAAAGGTACTTTGGTTTATTAATTAAGGTGGTGATGGTTTAAAATAAATTTAAGATGATAAAATAAAAAGGGGTGTCCTAAATTATTATAATTAATATAAAATGTGGGGATAGTAGATTGAATAAACTAAATTATTGGATAAAATTTATCTTAAGATAATACTAATAGTAAAAAAATAAATATTTTAGTTGGATGGCACGTGTATTTTAATCTTTTCATACAACTCACAAAAAAACTCAGATAATTTGTTCTATAAATATAAGAGGTGGCTAAAGAAAGATGGTATGTGGTCATACAACTATAGGTAGTCCTTAAATAAGGTCTGGAAATAATCATACCAGTATAATTTATAACATGCATAATAAATGCTAATAAGACAAAATCAGTATTTAAATTAAACACTAATAAAGCGAAATCAGTATTTATACCTTGTGAATATGAAGATTCAGCTGAACGTACAGTTGAAATTTTGCTTATGACAATGTGTTGTTCACCAATTATGGGAACCTCCATTTGAACTTGAGAGGATTTGACCAAGTTACCGTCATGTACCATGGTCTCAAACCTTGTTCTTCTTTCAAAGAACTGACACTTGAATGTGTTATTTGATACTATCACAGGGTCTTCAGTAAAAACTGATGAAACCCTTGTGTTTTTGTTGTTGTCATCAAGATCTACCTCAACATGTAGTATCTTACCAACTGATTGTTGTTTCTGAGTGGTGAACATATATTCATGAACCATGTCACTTGATTTTGGTAAAATTTGAGAAATGGATTCAAGTGTTTTATTTTTAAGAAGAAATTTGACATATAAGATTTGTGATATTGTGATTGAGTGTTGACAAATTCCTTTGAGAGAAAAAGAGAGTTTCAAATAATATGCCCTGTTCCATATTATCATATTTTGAAACATATATGGTTAGATATTTTGATAGATAAGAACTCAAATATCATAAGTCTCATGACATTAGAATTAAACCTTTCATTAATTTCTTCTGTGATATTAGTTGCTCCTTGTTAGTCCCTTAACAATGTAACAAGAATTACAGAATGGGGGTTGAATGGAATACTTGAAATTTTTTCTTTAATAAAAATGTTCTAACTCAAAAATATATATATATATATATATATATATATATACATGTGAATTGATTAGCAGAATGCGGAATAGTTACTTGAAATGAATCAAAACACAAGTAATTAAAAATAAGAGCCTTTACAAACTTTCTGGTGGATTTGAATGATTCCACCAGAGATATATAATATATATCGAGAGAACTCTGTGCGCAAAAAGCTCACAGCTGCTTAGAAAATGATAACGACTAAGAACGAGAGAAATGCTAAGAATACAGCTTACAAATATTTCTCTCTTGGTTGCTTAGTTCCTTAGGTTCTATTCCATTGTTGCTTCTTGGTTTATATATCACCAAGATTACAAAGTAATAAGACAGGATAATAAAACAAAAACTATCAAGTCTAATACAATGCTACTTCATTACTTTATTCCAGCATTTTTGAATATCTTCATAATAGCATGGAAATGGCAATGCTTCTTTGTTCTCCAAAAACCCAGTTGAATAGGCTACCACATTCCATTTGCATACACTCGATGCATGTGACTGTGTTGTCACTGTCATTAGATATTTGAATTCTTTATCCGTCAGGTTTAAGATCAACCGTCGAGTTATTGATCATCCGTCGGGTTGTTGATCATCCGTCGAATTCATTGTTGTTTATCCGTCAGGTAGCAATCAGGCACTTGAATCCATTTCATTTATGCAGAATTACAAGACATCATCTATGTACAATTAATTAACCTATTCTGCATATCTAGTTAAAGTCAACATGACTTAAGTACTACTACAGATTCTAAACAATGTGTATGCAGAAATGTGCTACAGACTTACTGTTACATAAGCTACTCACTCGATGGATAATAACTCATCATCCGTCGGGACTAAAATGAGTTATCCGTCGGGACTATAATCCTTATCCATCGAGTGCTACATTTTCACTAAGTAAAATCTACCAAGGTGTTTTGTTCATGAAATCATCAAGTATACTCGATGGATAATGTTCAGGGAATTAACGGCTGAGATTAAGACAATTCGACGGATGAGGATAGACAGTTATCCGTCAAGTCATAAAATATTCCAGAAAAATAATTGATTTTTGTTAGCAAATAGTATACTGACGGATGATCAAACTCGATGGATAAGGATCATCCATCGAGATGTAAATTTTGACTTAGCCAAAATTTCATCCAAGACTGAAAAATTAATTGAATTTCTGGCTGCATGTCAACTTGCAAATTATCTCATATAGATTAAAGAATAATTAAGCATACCTAACTCACTTACCAACCTTGAAAATGTGGATTCATCTAGTGGCTAAGTAAAGATATCTGCAAGCTGCTTCTCACTTGGAACAAAGTGTAGTTCCGTAGTACCATTTATTACATGTTCCCTTATGAAGTGGTACTTGATATCTATGTGCTTTGTCCTTGAATGTTGTACTGGATTTTCAGTGATGGCAATTGCACTTGTGTTATCACAGAAAATGGGAATCCTCTCAACTTGCAAACCATAGTCTAGCAATTGATTTTTCATCCATAATATCTATGCACGGCAACTACCAGCAGCAATATATTCAGCTTCAGCTGTAGAAGTAGAAACTGAATTTTGCTTTTTACTAAACCGGGACACAAGCTTGTTTCCTAGAAATTGACAGATTCATGTTGTACTTTTTTCTATCAATTATACGACCTGCATAATCTGTATCTAAATAACCAGTTAAATCAAAACCAGAATCTCTAGGGTACCAAATACCAAGTTTTGGTGTTCCCTTGAGATATCTGAAAATTCTCTTAATAGCTATTAAGTGAGATTCTCTAGGATCAGCCTGAAATCTAGAACATAAACATGTAGCAAACATTATATTTGGCCAACTAGCTATTAAGTACAGAAGTGAGCCAACCATGCCCCTATAACTTGAAATATCCACAGACTTTTCAGTAGTGTTTAATTCAAGCTTAGTTGCAGTAGCCATGGGAGTTTTTGCAGATGTGCAATCCATCAGATCAAACTTCTTTAAGAGTTCAAAAATATATTTAGTTTGACTAGTGAATATTCTATCACTAACTTGCTTAACTTGCAAACCAAGAAAGTAAGTTAGTTCTCCCATCATACTCATTTCATACTTACTTTGCAACAATTTGGCAAACTTTTTGCAAAGTTTCTCATCTATAGAGCCAAAAATAATATCATCTACATAAATTTGAACAAGCATACTAGAGCCATTAACATTTCTAAAGAATAAAGTTTTACCTACAGTACCTCTTGTGAAATGATTTTCCAAAAGGAACTTTGATAAAGTGTCATACCAGGCTCTAGGTGCTTGCTTCAATCCATAAAGTGCTTTCAAAAGATAATAGACATGTTCTGGAAAATTTGGATCTTCAAAACCAGGAGGTTGACTGACATAGACTTTCTCCTCCAAATCTCCATTCAGAAAGGCACTTTTGACATCCATTTGATAGACCTTGAAATTGGCATGGGCTGCATAGGCTATGAAGATTCTGATGGCTTCAAGTCTTGCAATAGGAGCAAATGTTCCATCAAAATCTATTCCTTCTTGTTGACAATAGCCCTTAGCAACCAATCTAGCTTTGTTCCTGACTACTATGCCATTTTCATCCATCTTGTTTCTGAATACCCATTTGGTGTCTATTAGATTCTTTCATTTAGGCTTGGGCACCAGCTTCCATACTTTATTCCTTTCAAATTGGTTTAGCTCCTTCTGCATAGCTAAAATCCAGTCAGGATCCAACAAAGCTTCTTCTACCTTCTTTGGTTCTTCCTTGGAAAGAAAGCTGTTGTATAGACATTCTTCTTGAGTTGCTCTCCTGGTTTGAACTCTAGAAGAAACATCACCAATTATGAGCTCAAAGGGGTGATCTTTTGTCCATTTTCTTTGTTGAGGTAGATTAGCTCTAGATGAAGAGGCCTCATTGTTGTCTTGATGTGTGATTGAGTTTTGATTGTTAGAAACTCCCCCTGAGTTTGTGGATCTTTGATTTGAGAAAGGGGAACTTTCTATAGGTGATCTATCATGCCTTCCTGCTCCTTTTGATAACCCGACGGATGGTGAATTTTGAGTACCCACGGATGAAGCTGGTTGTCTCCCGACAAATAACTCAGATTGCCTCCCGACGGATGAAGCATTATGCAACTCGACAGATGTTGAGTTTTGTGCTTCATTGGTAGTAGATTTTTCTGCATTATCCTTTGATACTGTTTCTTGATCACTTTCATCATCACTGTCATCACTAACCATCTCCATATTGTCGAATTTGAGGCTCTCATGGTAATCTCCATCTTGAAGTCCTTCAATCTTTTTATCATCAAACACAACATGTATTGATTCCACAACAATGTTGGTTCTTAGATTGTAGACTCTATATGCTTTACCAACAACATATCCAACAAAAATTCCTTCATCTGTTTTAGCATCAAACTTCCCATTTTGATCAGTTTGATTTCTCAGAATATAACATTTACAACCAAAGACATGAAGAAAATTTAGGGAGTCATGCATCTTGCTCAGAATATAACATTTACAACCAAAGACATGAAGAAAATTTAGGGCTTCTTGTTCTTGAACAATTGATAGGGAGTCATGCATCTTGCTTGATTAACCAGGGAAATATTATGAGTGTAGCATGCAGTATTTACAGCTTCAGCCCAGAAATATGTTGGCAGTTTAGATTCTTCAAGCATTGTCCTTGCAGCTTCAATAAGTGATTTGTTGTTCCTTTCCACTACTCCATTCTGTTGTGGAGTTTTTGCTGCTGAAAACTCATGCAGAATCCCATTTTCCTCACAAAATGCTCTCATGACTGAATTTTTGAACTCAATTCCATTGTCACTCCTGATTCTTCTAACCTTGAAATCAGGATGATTATTGACTTGCCTTATGTGATTGATGATGATTTTACTAGCCTCATCTTTAGACTTTAGGAAATATGTCCAAGAGAACTTTGAGAAATCATCTACAATTACTAGGCAAAATCTTTTCCTTGAGATGGACAACACATTGATTGGTCCAAACAAATCCATGTGTAGCAGTTTCAAAGGTTCTTCAATTGTTGAATCAAGTTTCTTCCTGAATGATGCTTTAATCTGCTTCCCTTTTTGACAGGCATCACACAGTCCATCCTTAGAAAACTCCACTAGAGGAATGCCTCTAACCAGTTCTTTCTTTACTAGCTCATTCATGGTCTTGAAGTTTAAATGGGATAGCTTCTTGTGCCATAGCCAACTTTCATCCTGACTTGCTTTACTGAGAAGACAAGTAACAGATTCTGCATTAGATGAGTTAAAATCAGCTAGGTACACATTTCCTTTTCTCACACCAGTGAGAACCACTTTGTTGCTTCTTTTTTTAGTCACAACACAGGCTTCTGAGTTAAAGGTTACTGAGTTGCCTTTATCACAAAGCTGGCTGATACTCAACAAGTTATGTTTGAGACCATCCACTAAGGCAACTTCCTCAATGATGACATTATCCTTTGAAATCAAGCCATATCCCACAGTATAACCCTTGCTGTCATCTCCAAAAGTAATACTTGGGCCATCTCTCTCCTTGAACTTTGTGAGCAGGGTAGAATCACCAGTCATGTGTCTTGAACAACCACTATCCAAGTACCAAAGATTCTTTCTGTTTCCCTGCACACATCAAAATCAAATTAAGTTGATTTTGGTACCCAAGTTTCTTTGGGTCCTGCCTTGTTAGCTTTCTTTTTCTGTTTCTTAGGCTTTATCTTATTTGACTTGGGGATATCAGATTCATCCTTGGTCATTTGAGTTGGGCCTTTGAAACCATTCATTGCAACAGAATTATCATGCATATTATAATCAACAGGGAATGGCATGCTATTAGTGAACATGTTATTCCAGTAAGGCATGCTAAATGGCATTTGTGGCATACTAAATGCAGCATAATAGGGATTAGGTGCAAATGGCATATTAGCAAACTGTGCATTCAAATTATGTGTAGACATAGCATTCATAGGCATGGGAGGCATGGCATTCATGTTAGGAAAGTGAGATGGCACAGACATGGAAGTAGGCATGGCAGATTTGTAATTAACAGACAAATGATTTACACTACCACACTTGACACGGATTTTTCTAGGAGCATATTTATCAGGTTTGTAGTTATTGTGTTTGTTAATCCCTACTTTACCATTTCTATTATTTTTCTTTTTAACGTCTGTTTTCACCTCAATCTTTTCAAGTCTGTCACTTAACTCTTTGACAGTCATGTGACCAACATTAGCCTTTTTCCCTTTCTTAACTTGACTCGATTCTCCTGAAACAAAGTTTTTAGAAATAGATCCATACTTTTCATTCAGCTTAACAAGTTTGGCTTTACTGATAGGCTTGCTTACAGCCACGGATGAGGATTTTCATCAGTCGACGGATAACCCTTTTTGTTATCTGACGGATGATCCTCATCATCCGTCGAGTCTACATCTGTTAGCACTCCATCCACCAAATTTGGTTCTAGTTTCTCCTTGTTCTTTTTCCAGGCTGCATCACAGAAGGACTCGATTCTTTGAACTTTGGTAATTTGAGCATGGACATCTCTAGATGTTTTCCATGCCTTAATCACCTCTTGTTCACGCTCAAGCTGCTTCTTCAAAATTTCTTCTTTCTTCAAGGACTCCGTTAATTCCTCCTTGGCAATCTTACACTCAATTCTTAATTTTTCAAAATCAATGAACCGGGACTCTAGCACATTATTTCTCTCACTCAAAAATAAATTGTTCTATTTGATTTTAGCATTTTCTTTAGTAAGAGACTTAAGTGTAACACGCAAATGATATAACTCTGTAAACATGTCATTTATAGCATCATTACACTCAGCTTTAGATAAATATGCAATGTTTGTAGTGATTACCAGATTACTTGAAGAACTTGTTTCTGTTTTATCAGACTTGGCCATTAGGGCTAGATTGACATAGCTGACATCTTCACCTTCATCCAGACCATCTGTTGCCCAGTCGTTTTCTTGTGTAATGAAAGCCCTTTCCTTTTGTTTGAGCAGCTCAAAGTATTTTTGCTTATAATCCACAGGCTCAAACTTTTTCTTGCTGGAATCTGACTTTCAACACTCACTGGCAAAGTGCCCTGCCAAGCCATATTTGAAACATTTAAATTTTGATTTATCCACCATGTTTCTATTTGGCTTGGCTGCTCCAAAGTTCTTTTTGAACTTGAGCTTGGAAAATCTTCTGGAAAGAAATGCTAAATGTTCATCAATGTCTTCCATGTCATCTTTGCTCAAAGAATCTTCACTTTCTACTACAAGCCCCTTGCCCTTGCTTTCACAGACCCTTGAAGTTGACTCAACAACTTCCATCTTCATCTTCTTCTCTTATTCTAACTCAGCAACTAGTGCAATGGACCCTCCTTTCTTCTTTCCTCTCTCCATCCTCTCATCTTGCTCTATTTCAAGCTTATAAGTTTTCAGGATGCCATACAGTCTCTCCAAAGTAACCTCCTTATAATCTCGTGAGTTTCTTAATGAGACTATCATTGGTTTCCATTCCTTTGGAAGAGATCTAAGGAATTTCAGACTGGAGTCTTTTGTCTGATAGACCCTTCCATGTACCTTTAGAGCATTTAGCAGTTTTTGAAACCTACTAAAAATATCAGTGAGAGACTCACTTTCTTCATTATGAAAATGCTCATATTGCTGAATCAGTAGCTGCATCTTGTTTTCTCTGACTTGCTCAGTGTCATCACAGATGATCTGTATTGTATCCCAAACATCCTTAGCAGTTTTGCAGTTAATAATGTTGTCAAACATATCACCATCAACTCCATTAAACATGATATTCATGGCCTTTTTATCCTTCCTGACTTGTTCAATATCAGGATCAGACCATTCATACCTTGGCTTGGGGACAGATGGCTCATTTCCAGTTGCAGCTCTCATTGGAATATGAGGGCCTCTTTCTATGCAGTCCACATAGGCCTAATCTTGAGAAAGCAAATGAAGATGCATCTTAACCTTCCAATGATGGTAATTATCTTTATCCAGAAAAGGAATCTTGACTCCAATATCCTTCTTGTTCATCTTGCTGTATTGTTTTGATCTTTAAACTCTTTGTTCTTCAAGAGCTTGCTCTGATACCAATTGTTGGTCAATGTATCAAGAATTACAGAAAGGGGGTTGAATGGAATTCTTGAAACTTTTTCTTTAATAAAAATGTTCTAACTCAAATATATATATATAAGTGTGAATTGATTAGCAGAATGCGGAATAGTTACTTGAAATGAATCAAAACACAAGTAATTAAAAACAAGAGTCTTTAAAAACTTTCTGGTGGATTTGAATGATTCCACCAGAGATATATAATGTATATCGAGAGAACTCTGTGTGCAAAAAGTTCACAGCTGCTTACAAAATGATAACGACTAAGAACGAGAGAAATGCTAAGAATACACCTTACAAATGTTTCTCTCTTGGTTGCTTAGTTCCTTAGTTACTATTCTATTACTGCTTCTTGGTTTATATATCACCAAGATTACAAAGTAATAAGACAGGATAATAAAACAAAAACTATCAAGTCTAATACAATCCTACTTCATTACTCTATGCCAGCATCTTTAAATATCTTCATAATAACATGGAAATGGCAATGCTTCTTTGTTCTCGAAATACCAGTTGAATAGGGTACCACATTCAATTTGTATACACTCGACATATGTGACTGTGTTGTCACTGTCAACAGATATTTGAATTCTTTATCCATCGGGTTTAAGATCATCCGTCGAGTTATTGAACATCCGTCGGGTTGTTGATCATCCGTCGAATTCATTGTTGTTTATCCGTCGGGTAGCAATCAGGCACTTGACTCCATTTCATTTATGCAGAATTACAAGACATCATCTATGTACAATTAATCAACCTATTCAGTATATCTAGTTAAAGTCAACATGACTTAAGTACTACTACAGATTCTAAACAATTTGTATGCAGAAATATGCTACAGACTTATTGTTACATAAGCTACTCACTCGATGGATAATAATTCATCATCCGTCGGGACTAAAATGAGTTATCCGTCGGGACTATAATCTTTATCCTTCGAGTGCTACATTTTCACTAAGTAAAATCTACCAAGGTGTTTTGTTCATGAAATCATCAAGTACACAATATATACCCAACACTCCTTAATATTTTGTATATGTTCTTTTGTTTGTCATAATAACTCAAGTAGAATATCAAATTTACATGTATTGAAAAGAAGAAGATGAACAGTCACGATTTATAACATGCTTAAGAATAAAAGAGCAGTTAATCAGGCATCATATTTGTACAAGACATTAAAAAGATATTTTCATTTATTAAAAGAAGATGAGTACAAAGAAGAATCATAAAATAGTCCTAACTTCTAAGAGCTAGAATCTATTCCTCGAAACTATTATGTCTCAACTTCTTGGAAGCCTCATGTTGCCTCATAGCTCTGCGATAATAAAGTTGCGAAATGAAGAATGCAAGAGAAATTATATTTTTTTGCAATTCTAGAGCTTGAAGATGATGATGCTCAACTTCTTCCAATGCGGTCTCCAGTTGGAAAAACTGGAGATTCGTCTATTGCTTGAATGAAAGATCAGCATATACTGACATCGGAACATCTTGAGGATGATATATTTGTTGGTTGATTTGGACTCAAATTCCGAAAGGGTCATAATATACATGACCCTCAACCATGATATGAGTAAGGTAGTAAACCCCTCCAAGAGAGCGAGTGAAAAACTGATCTGGATTCATGTTCTTGGTTTTGAGAAGAAGAAGATGAGGAGTTGTGTTTAGAATGGAGTGGATGACTTGTGAAATGACTTGCATGTTTATATTGGAGAGAGAGAAGAAACAGAAGAGACGCTTCGATAACCAGGCAATAATTACTACTGCATGCATAATCCTACGCGTATCTAGACAAACAAAAGTAAAGTCTCTTTTCTAATCTCCAATTCCTAATATAAAAATAGATACTCAATTATTTTTACAGATATGCACGTCATTAGTTACTGTAAGTAAGAAAATAATAATTACTCACCCACTTGCAAACAACTTCAAACCTGTAATTAAAATACAGATTAAAATAATATTTGAATAAATTCAAGAATTATCATCAGAATATATTAGTCAATCATAGTCTGACCGTTATCAGTATTTAATCAACAACTATCAGGATTTATTAGTCAACACAATTTTGACCAATATTAGAATTTAACAACTACTGTCAGGATTTATCAATCAAAACAAGTTTTACCAATATCAGAGCTTATACACATAATCAGAGTTTAACATGCAGCTACTGGGTGGGATTAATAGAAGTTAATTGCATGCTTTCATGGTACCAGAATTTAACACTATAATCAATATTTAGCAAGTACTAATATATAATAATAAGATACCGTACTCCAACTATCAGTAGTTATTCCTTAATTTTCAGAGTTTGAGAAATGTCCTGATATCATTCCCAATTCATTCACCAATCTTGTACTCACAAAGAGGCTTGGTAAATATATCTACTAATTGTTGATCTGTTGGAAGAAAGATCAATTCCACTGTACCTTCTTACACATGTTCTTTTATAAAATGGTACCTAATGCTGATGTGTTTAGTCATCGAATGTTGTACTAGATTTCCTGTCATTGCAATAGCACTTTGATTATCACAATATATAGGAATAGCAGAATAGTCTAACCCATAATCCAATAACTGATTCTTCATCCATAGAATTTGAGTACAATAACTTCCCGCAATAATATATTCAGCTTATACAGTTGATGTGGAAATGGACTTTTGCTTCTTGCTAAACCAAGAAACCAATCTGCCACCAAGAAATTGGCAGCTTCCAGAAGTGTTTTTTCTTGTCTATTTTGCATCCTGCAAAATCAACATATGAATATCCAATTAGCGTAAAATCTGAATCTCTAGAACACCATAATCCAAGATTCATGGTGCCTTTGAGATATTTAAAAAAAATCACAGCTAATAGATAAGGTTCCATTGGATCAACTTGGAACCTTGCACAAAGATAGGTAGCATACATGATATCAGATCTACTAGCAGTCAAATATAGGAGTGAGCCAATCATACCTCTGTAGTTAGTTATATCTACTGATGAACCAGTATTTAAATCTAACTTGGTTGCAGTGGCCAATGGGAGTTGATGCAGTTGAACTGTCTTGCATTCCAAATCTTTTGAGCAAATTCCTGGTGTATTTGGATTGATTTCTGAAGATCCATTCATCATCCTATTTTACTTGTAACCCCAAAAAATAACTTAAGTCTTCCATCATACTCATTTGATATCTTTACTCCATGAACTTTGCAAATCTCTCACAAAGTTTATCATTAGTAGAACCAAAAATGATATCATCAACATATATATGTACTAATAACAATTCATTACCATGGTATTTATAAAAGAGAGTTTAGTCAATTGTACTTCTTGTAAAACCACTTTCTAACAGAAATATAGCAAGTTTTTAGGCCCTTGGAGCTTATTTTAGTCCATAAAGTGCTTTATCCAGTAAGTAGACATGATCTGGATATTTTGGATCAATGAACCCTGGAGGTTGTTCAAAATAAACTTCTTTTTCAAGTTCTCCATTTAGAAATGCACTCTTTACATCCATTTGGAACACTTTAAACTTCTTGTGAGCAGCATAGGCTAGAAAAATTCTGATTGCCTTAATCCTTGCAACTGGAACAAAAGTCTCATCATATTTAATACCTTCTTACTATGAATAACCCTTTGCAACCAGTCTTGCTTTATTTCTTGTAACAATGCCCTCACTTTCAATTTTGTTTCTAAACACCCACTTTGTACCAACAACTGATATGTTCTTTGGTCTTGGCACAAGAGTCCGGACTTTGTTCCTTTCAAATTTATTAAGCTCCTCTTGCATTGCTGTTATCCAGTCAGCATCTTGAAGAGCTTCTTTCACTTTTTTGGGTTCAGTATGAGATAGAAAAGAATGGTAGAGACATTCATTTTGACTGGCTTTCCTGGTTCTTATACCAGTAACAGGATTTCCAATTGTTAAGTCAGGTGTGTGTGACTTAGATCATTTTCTTACAGATGGAAGTTGACTCCTTGAAGAAGAACCTCCCCTTGATCCGTGAACTCTCTGTTATTTGTTACGACCGGCATTTTATGTAATATTATTTGTGAACTTTGTATAATATTAGAGCCAATTATAAATATACTTAATGATTGTACGTTTGTGTGAATGGAATTTGCTGCGTTATAAGTTGCTTTATGAAGATTATAAATTTTTCAAAGCAAGAGTTTTATTATTTGATTGTATTTTTGATTATAAGGAATATTCTATACCTTGAAAAATTCTCTTTTAAAAATAATTTCATTCACAAATTTCAAAAGCGATCTCATAAAAGTTTTAAAAATCCAAGTTATTTTATGGTACAACTTTTATAATTTTTGAAATATTAATTTTATTT
Source organism: Apium graveolens (assembly GCF_009905375.1). Lineage (NCBI taxonomy): Eukaryota > Viridiplantae > Streptophyta > Magnoliopsida > Apiales > Apiaceae > Apium > Apium graveolens. The sequence goes on from NC_133650.1 coordinate 144,986,584, forward strand.
ATAAAAAATATTCTTTACAACTAATTGTTTATTTAATTTGCATTTTACTCCTTTGCCCATGCATGCAAATCACTTCTAGTACAACTCAAGGACACTAGAGTCAATAAACACCCCACTAACCACTCCTACCAAGGCCATTTTACTAGAATACCATTGTATGCAAGTTTGTTTTCAAGAAGAGAAGGGAGGGAAGGGTAAAAAAACACTCCACTCACAAGTTGTATATGAGTAATTCCATGATCATACTCAAACTCACACTCAACCAAACTCACTCTACTCCAACTCACTTCTCTCTTTTTCTTTTCCTCCCCCCCCCCCTTCTCCTCCTTGCTCTCGGCCGAAACCCCCATCCCCACTCCCTTCCATTTTTCCATCCCATTTCTCATCTTTCCTAGTGTAATTCCCCTACCTACATTTATTTTATATACTTCCCAAGAATTTTGTGATTAGGAGATAAAGTTTCATGATTGCATGTGTAGCTTTTGTATGACCTCCAAAGAGAAACTCTTGATTCTTGTGAATTTAAGAGCTCTCTATGAGATACATTTCATATATGTTTTAACCAAGTGTTTTATGGAAAAACCATGCCTTAAAAACCTTTGCATGCTACTTAAATTTTACTATATAATCATGTTTAGCCATGCATGCTAGTTTTAAGATGTTAATATGATGATCAACCATGTTGTGTATGCTACTCTTCTCGAAATCATGTTTTCATGTTTAAAAGCCTATAAATTCGAATTATTTGTGCTTGAAATACATTGTTTCCATGATATATTGCTTAATAATAGTTAAGAGAAGATATATTTCATGATTGTTAAGGTTGGGTAATAGGTTCAAGTTGAATTTACAAGAATTTAAACTTCATGTTTAGTCGAAACCTTGTTAAGTGTTTTCCATGAGTTGCATGTTGTATTTTTATTTGCATGAAGGTGTTCTAGGGCATGGATGATCTCCACTCCTGTTGAGGCACTATTTTAGGATGTTGATGCACTAGGTTTTCTTTGGTAAAGGTTGGATGCTTGGTTAATAAGTGGGAGTTAAGGTGGAAAGGGTTTGGTTAATGTTTGCATTTTTCCAGAATTTTTGTACTATTTTGTGGGGAAGTTTTGATTGGGCATTTGTTGTGCACTTTGAGGCCCAAGCCACCAGAAGCTAGAACTAGGAGTCTAGAATAGGTTTTAGGTGTTTGTTGGAGGTTTGTAAGACGTTTAGTTAGGTGCACGAGTGGAAACACAAAATCTGTCCAGCAGGGGACAGTTTTGTTGCAACTTAGAAATGGGAAGTTTTGACCATGTCATAGGTAGGCCCTCATTAGGCCCTATTGAGCCTTAGTTAGAGGGAGTGTCAGAGGAGTTTTTCCAGCCATATTTCATAGGATTTGAGTTAGAATAATGTGTCACAAGTTAGTTCAAGTCAGGACCTTTTCTGCCCAGAAAAACAGGGGAACCATGGACTTTAAGCTTAGGCCTAGGGAGGCCCAAGCTAGGTCCTTGAGCCACATCAAGTTTTGGAGTTGCCTTATGACCATAAGAGTCTAGTGTAGAAGGTTTGGAGGTAAACTTGAAGTGTAAGAGGGTCTAATACACCCAATAAACCATAGATGTCATTCTGGAATTTACCATAATAAGTACCTTCACTTACCACATAGTTTTAGAGCACTTATAATTGAGGCCTAGATTGACCACTATAGTTGCAAGATAGCATAAAGCCAGTAGAGTGAAAGGCCCAAGTTAGGGTCCATAGGAATTAGATGGTTTAGTAAAGGCACATCGAGTTAGGAGGCCAAAATTTGGAGGTTTTGTCTAGTTTAGCGATCAAGTGACTTAAGTTGTGGAGCGAGATCATCCAAGCCTAGTGTTGCAATATGGTGTGTGTGATATTATTTGGTACTTAAATATGGTATGTGAGCATATGTGGTTATGTGTACTATTATGTTTATAAGGTGATTATAAATTACGTGTATATAGGCCTAAGTGTCATTGTGTTTAATTTCGGTTTGCAAATAGGTTGAGTTGGTGAGAATATATTATAATAAGGTTATTATTAATTGTGTAGGATCTCGAGATGAGGGTAAAATTTCCATAAAGGTTGAGTAAAGCTTCCAGTTGCTCCTACCTTCCAGTCCAGTCCAGCCTTTCTCAAGGCAAGTAATTCAACCTGTTTTTAGTTTCCACTGCAAATGTGTGATAACTAGTTCCTATATATGATGCAAGTATTCTGATTTATCTTGTTATACATGTACCAAGTGGTTCTCAAACCTACCTTCGTATTATATAGAAATGCCATGAACCCTCAAGTGTCTATTGCATGTAAATTAGCCTCATTTGAAGATTATTATGAAAGTAGATTAAATGTCATATTATGTTAGCATACCAAAGTAATTGTGATGTTGAACCATGTGTAAGTTATACTCAGTCACCTCAGCTTGAAGCCTAAAAGCCAGTCATTCCTTAAAAATTTTTAATGATTGTTGATAACCCTATCCTAACCCTAAAGCTTGATACCCTATTATACCTTGAGTTGATGATCACTTCCTTTGTATTGTAACACCTATATCAGACCTGGAACCAGTAATGCTTATCTTCTTGATATTTTAATACCTATACCTTATCTGAAACTATTGCTTTAAGCCTAGTCAGGCATTACTCTTTCATATTATCCACTAACCTTACTAAATCTCCTTATCAAAATCCTTGTAAATAGAAACCGTTCAATTACCCTGATAGAGTAAAGTCTAGTGGATCATGACCCTGAGATTTAGTGGACATATTTCCAGTGTTTCAAAGTTGATCTATAACCCCTTGATAAAGATGTTTATTGTTTAAGAAATTAATTGTCAATCAGCATCAGTTTTTGAAATGATTAAAAATTTGGATTTTTAGTCCCAAAGGGGGATAAATGTTTTCTTTAAATAGTGGATCTGGACTGAGACTCGAGTCATTTCCACACTTAATTTGTAGGCTTAAAAGTTGCCTAGGGATCCCATTAATGTTTCAGAACCCAGTGAGGTTCGGGATTACTTCGCGGCTGATCACCGGCTGTAATCCGTAGCGTCATAAAATGGTTTTTGATTAAGAAATGATTATGGAAATTTTTTGATACAAACAAATGATTCCATCACCCAAAAGTTCATCGCTTATTGTTATTAGCTCTATCTTCACATTGTCATTCTCATATAACTCGATTTATGTTTTGTATCGTATTGTTTAGCACTTGTTGAACATTTGGCCCACTACTTGCTTTCACCCTGATATTACAGCTAGCAGCTATGGTTAGATTCAAGATAGTTTTATGTGAGGACTCGATATTAAAACCAGTTGTAATATTTAATAGTATTGGGATGTTCTAAACCCTAAACTATAAGATCTTAGATTCAGTGATATTTACTTTCTTTCAATTATTGTCATAGTTTTTATATTATGTACTGTTAAGTTGGGGGTGTGACATTATTTCTTTGACTTGTACCACTATCATGTCCTAATACTCCCCCTAAATCAGTATTCCCATTGCTATCAGTATTTTGACTCATCAGAATTTGGGGAATGAGAGTCTGATGACATTCACTGATGTTCTTTAAGTTGAATCACTTGTAGAAGACTCTAGATTTGAATCATGTTGCTCCCCCTCAACATATGCTTCAGTATTTGTTAGTCCCTAACAATGCAACAAGAATTACAGAAGGGGGGTTGAATGGAATTCTTGAAAATTTTCTGAATTATAAAATGTTCTAACTCAAAATATATATATGTAAGTGTTTTGATTTGCAAAGTGCAGAATGACAAGTTAAAATGAATCAAAACACAAAGTAATAAAAACACAAGTCTTTAAAATTTCTGGTGGATTTGAATGCATTTACTAGATATATATATATATATATATATATATATATATATATCTATCAAGAGAACCCTGTGTAGCTTGAATAGCTCACAGCTGCTTACAAATATGAACAACTGAACTTACAAAGAAATGATAAGGATACAGCTTACAATTGTTTCTCTGAGAATAATACTTGCTTAGTCTTGTTGTTGTTCTATTTGCTACTCTTGCTTTATATATCACCAAGATTACACAGTAATAAGACAAGGTAATAAAACAAAACCTATCAAGTCTAATACTATACTACTTCACTACTCTATTCCAGCATTTTTGAATATCTTCATAATAGCATGGAAATGGTAATGCTTCCTTGTTATCAAAAACCCAGTTGAATAGGCTCTCACATTCCTTTTGCATACACTCGAAGCATGTGACTGTGTTGTCACTATCAACAGATGTTTGTATTTATCATCCGTCGGGTACATGATCATCCATCGGGTTGCCTTTTTGATCATCCGTCGGGTAGCTTTGTTGATCATCCATCGGGTAGCTATTTGGCACTTGACTTCATTTCATTTATGCAGAATTACAAGACATCATCTATTTACAATTAATCAACCTATTCTGCATATCTAATTACAATCAACATGACTTATATGCTACTACAGAATCTATACAAAGGTGTTTGCATAAATGTGCTACATGACTTATTATTACATAAGCTACTCACTCGATGGATGTCAAATCATCATCCGTCAGGACTATATTGAGTCATCCGTCGGGACTATATTTGATTATCCGTCGAGTGCTACATAATTCACTAAGTTGAACCTACTAAGGTGTTTTGTTAATAAAATCATCAAGTTCACAACATATTCTTAACAATCTCCCCCAATTTATGTCTTCTAGAATTGTAGCCATAAATTAAGAGAAACTTGATGATAACAAAATACTCTAAGAATACAAATTTAAATGAAAGTAGATAAACCTGTAAAGTGCTGCAAATAACAAAATGTACAAAGATTTGCTCACAGTCATTTTCAAGGTGCTCCTCTAGCTTGAGCAGATTGATCTATTTCCTTGATGATCTGGATCTCTTTCCAAGCTTTCTGTTATTTTCTTTTATCTGATTTTGGAGTTGTCTGTGGAATTCCAGTTCATCAGATTTTGAGAGATTTAGCATTCCGTGCATTTCCAAAAGAGTCTCATTGCTAGAGATGCTCAACTGGTCTTCTAATCTGAAGAATCTTCTAACTCCCTTATCATCCATGAATTCCATCAGCTAGTGAGGCCTTAGATGCAATCTACTTCCAGTGTAAGGAATAGTTAGAGTCTTTGGGAGTGCATCTTTGGCTCTAATACTCCTCAGTTCTTCAATCTTCTTTAGAACCATTCTTCTAGCTGTCACATTGAATCCAAAGTTCTTCTTAAATGATGAATAAATCTTTATCAGCACAGATTGGCTTTCTTGAAGGATCCTGTGAAGTGGCCATTGTATCTCTTTTCCTCCCTTGTACTTGAATACTAACCTTTCAGGTAGATTCCTGTAAGCATCAATCCCTCTAACTTCTTCCATTTCATCTAGATAGAGGTTTAGATCTGAGAATTTCTTGATGTCACAGATGTATATGATGTCTCCCTTGTTGACTTTGGTTTGAGCTTTGGTTAGGGACTTGGATCTGAGAGTTGAGGGCTTCACTTTCTAGACTGCTCTGGTCTTTATCTTCTTTGGCTTCATGAAGTGAGGTAGATTGAGTTCAGGTATTGGTAGATTATCCCGGTCTATTGGCTCATCCTTTGGAATGATAGGTTCACCATGAAAATTCTTGGATGGATCTATCTTGAATTCTTCATGTGCCACAGAGGGCATGGATGTTTGAGTTATTGCAAATGTAGACTTTTTGGGAAATTGATCTTCCAATTCCTTTTTATCAAAGTCCACTTTTCTCTTTGCATGAAGTTTGTATCTAAACCTTTTTCTCTGTTGTGCTTCTTCTTGCAGTTTCAGCTCTTTAGATTCAGTGGTTTCAGATGATTGTTCAGGAATTTGTTGTGTAGGTTTTACAGCTTGTAGCTTGGCCAAGATAGCAGCTTACTCCGTCCTTTGTTTAACCTTTTTAGCATCTAGAGCAGCTTGCTTCTTTTCTTCCTTCAATCTTGCCTTTTCTTCTCTTTTTGCTTCATCAAATTGAGGGTGTCCAGCCACCATACAAATTTCCTTACCATTCCTGAAAACCTTGGCAATTCTTCTTTTCAATGTTGAATCAGCTGGATCCTTGTAGAATGCAATAGATCTTGAAAACAGTTTCTTTTCATCAGGCTTTGGTGTTTCATACACTGTATCCAAAGGGTTCTTTACAGAAGGTTTAGGATAGTTTACCTTTGGCTTCAAAATTAGCTCAGCCTTTGGAGATTTGATGCAGGATGGCTGTCCTCTTTCTAGATTATTTATACTCATTTCATTCACAGAGATTTTTCTGACTAGAGAGTGATGAATGGCTGATTTTTCTGGCTTCTTTGCTAGCCCAAACCTCTTTTGAATATCCTCATCAATTTTCTCACAATTGATTGGGCTCAACTGCTTCTTTTCAGCCACTCTCAATTTGGCTGCTGCTTAATTAATTAGATCAATGATGTCTTTAGTTGGTGGCTTAGTGAAAGCAATTGTAGGCACAATTACTTTGCTAACTTGAATGTTGAGTTGTTTCTCCCCCTCACTTGAGCCTTTGTCCCCCTTTTTGTTATCATCAAGTTGTGTGAGAGGGAGTTGAGCAACCATCAATTGTTGGAGTAGTGCAGTCTGAGTTTCTTGATTGTTAAGGATCTTGGCCATTGACTTCTCTACAGCAGATAATTTTGAGTCGATGGCCTCAACTTTTCTATTAAGATCAGCCTCCTTCCTTAGTTTTTGAACTATTTCAATCATGGTGGTAGCAGGAAGTCTAACATCCAACCTTTCTATGACATCCTGTTTTACTTCAGAAATTTCTTGCTTGATTGCATTCACACTCTGACTGTGTTGAAGAGCTTGACTTTTATACATCCGGAGTGCTTCAAGATGTGTTGTGAGTAACTTCTTTGTGCTGGCATTAGAAGAAGCCTGAATGGCTGCTTGGGTGTCATGAATAAGCTTGAATAGTGTTGATTGGAGATGAGAGTAAGAGCATTCTTTTGTTAGCATTCAGGCAGGAACATCTACATCTCCCCCTATGATCATGCTATCTTCCTCATCATCCCCACCAGCATCCCCAAAAGAAGTTTCATCCAGTTCAAAATCACTGCCAATATCGGAAGGCATAGCAGTGATTGCATCCTTTGCTCTCTGTAAAGATTGTGTAGTATGCAACAAGTTCAGCAATCTTTCAGCCTCCTCATTGCCCTGTATAGCTAGGGTTTAGTAAGCTGTCACAAGGTGAGTAAATGTCTCAGCATCCAGGGAAATTGAATCTATAACAACTTGATATTCTTGCTGAAATAGCATTTCCCTTTCTGTATCATTGACATTCATTGACTCACTTGCAATGGTTTCCATCCTTATCACTCCTGTACCTACATTTCTCTCATGATCTCTTTTTTGTTGCATCAAGGTCTCACCTTGGCTCCCCACCCTCACACCCTCACCTTCACCATCTAAAGTGGGACTCCTCACACTCACTTTTGCCAGTCCTGAAGAAATGGACCGCATAGGTTCACTCTTTTCCTCTCCTTTTTCCTAGGAGCAACCAGACTCTCACTCATTTCACTCCCTTCCCTCAGTCCTAGAAGTGATTGTACTACTACTAAGTCTTCTGTACTTGTAATAATTGATAAAATTTGAAGTTATGTAGAGACACTCGACGGATAAGGAATATCCATCGGGGTAGTAATTTTGCTAACCAACGGATGATTGCTGTTAGGCACATCCATCGGGATACAATCACTACTCGATAGATGAACAATATCCATCGAGAGAGTAGAAATAAATGAGTTTGGAGTGGAGACTATTGTGGACTTTGTGCAGATTGATGAAAATCTTGGCACAAATGTCTCAACAGTCTAAAAAAGAAATGGCAAGTGAGCCAACAAATCATCTAGAAGATGATGCTCACTTGCTTGGATTTTTGGCTTCTCCATGAGAGTTAAAGATGGAGAATTTGGAAGTGATGTGTTTATCATGTCAACATCCAAAGAGTGTGTGGGAGAATTTGGTGTTTCAGGTGCTTCCATTATTAGAGATTTTGGCTGTGACTCCATATTTATTGGAACCACATCAACCTGACTTTGAGAAGGTGCAGTGACTGTGTCTTTGGCACCAGTTTGCACAGTGTGTGAACCCTGTGCATCCCCAAGGGTCTTTGGTTTCTTCTATCTAGTGTAAGTTTGGGGTGAGATTGTGTCCCTTACCCTTTTAGCCCGTGCTCTTGGCTGAGAGCTATGTTCAATAGTCACATCCTTTTGGGAGGATGCAACTAGTAATGAGCTTATATCCTTATTAAGCACAGTGTGGCTAGGCTGGGTAACACTCACCTCTCCAACCTTATCCTTAGGCTTTCTTTGATGTTCACCCTGTCCCTCATCTTTCTTACCCACCTTCACACTCCCCTCTTTAGGTTTGGTGGATTTTACAATTGACATCTTTTGAGAGACACCAGAGGGGGTTTTCTTTGTCTTTGTTTTTGAAATTTTGGATTTGGTAGCTTGGGTAGGCAACTGTTGGGTCAATGACACAGTTGCCATAGCTACATTAGAATGCAAAGAAGTTTGTGAGGTTGGAAGAGTAGAGACAGTGGAAATTACCTCACTTATCTGAGGTGCTTCCATTACTGTGAAGTAGAAGAATGGCACCTCTTTGTGATGGTTTGCCCTGTTCAAATCTACAATGATTCTCCTTTTTTGAACCCAACAATCTAACTTGTTGGTTGGGTTCTCAAGCACAATATTCTCAGAGAGGTGGTTAGCAAGCAACATTAAAAATTTAGCATAGTAAACGTTTTTACCCCTCTTATTCAGCTCCCCAAACTTAAACCCCAACTCAAATATGACTAGATCACTAAAGTTGAAAATTTTATCAGTTACTAGCACATAAAGCATGTTGAGCATAGAGATATTAACTGAATCAAAATTGCTAATTTTACTATAAAATACTTTAGTGACTACATCACACAGATAACTCCATTCCTTCCTAAGACCCAATCTCCTAATTTCACTTAATTTAGAAGTAGAGAGTGCATAGCCCATGGAATTAAGCATATTAACAATATCAGTGTTTGTGTGTGGAGTAGTGATAGTATTATCAGGAATCTTGAAGCATGCTTTAACAATATCACTATTAACACATAATTCCTTACCTTTAATAGTGAAAGTGATAGTCTTATCAGTTGAGTTGTATGTTGCAGTCGTCCACATTTTTTCAACAGCCTCACAGTAAATGGTGGGTGATTCCAGCATGGCATAGTTAAGTTTGCAGTTCTTCACAAAATCCATCATTTTGTGGTAGTCGCCAGATTGCTGAATCCCCTTGTTCACTAAAGCCGTGAAGTTGTTCTTCTTATAGATAAATCCAGTTTAAGACATGATCTTGATGACCGGTGACATTGTTAGAGAGTTAAAATTGCAGAGAGAGAGATGATAATTGCTTTTGAGAAAGAGAGAAGTTAGAGCAGATGATTTGAGAATGATGAAAGGAAAGCAATAAAAATGAATTATGCTTTTATACTATCTCAAAAATAACTATCAAAAATAATAAAGTAAAATAAAGTAACCAATAAGAATTTCCCAAAATAGCCGTTTAAAAATAAACTGTAAAAATTCCATCAATTATCCGTCGTGTTATGCTTACAAACTGTAAGTATACTCGATGGATAATGTTTATAGAATCAACGGCTAAGAATAAGACAATTCGACGGATGAGGACAAATCAATTATCCGTCGAGACATAAAATATTCCAGAAAAATAATTGATTTTATTAACAAATTGTATATCGACGGATGATCAAACTCGATGGATAATGATCATCCGTCGAGATGTAAATTTTGACTTAGCCAAAATTTCACCCAAGACTGAAAAATCAATTAAATTTCTGGCTGCATTACACCTTGTAAATTATCTATAAAGATTCAAGAGTAATTAAGAATACCTAACTCACTTACCAACCTTGAAAAGGTGGATTCATCCAGTGGCTTGGTAAATATATCTACAAGCTGCTTTTAACTTGGAACAAAATGTAGTTCCACAGTACCATTCATTACATATTCCCTTATGAAGTGGTACTTGATGTCTATATGCTTTGTTCTTGAATAGGAATTCTTTCTACTTGCAGACCATAGTCTAGCAATTGGTTTTTCATCCACAAAATCTATGCACAGCAACTGCCAGCAGCAATATATTCAGCTTCAGCTGTAGAAGTAGAAACTGAATTTTGCTTTTTATTGAACTAGGACACAAGCTTGTTTTCTAGAAATTGACAGGTTCCTGTTGTACTTTTTTTATCAATTCTGCAACCCGCATAATCTGCATCTGAATAACCAGTTAGATCAAAACCAGAATCTCTAGGGTACCAAATGCCAAGTTTTGGTGTTCCCTTGAGATATCTGAAAATTCTCTTAATAGCTACTAAGTGAGATTCTCTAGGATTAGCCTGAAATCTAGCACAAAGACATGTAGAAAACATTATATCTGGCCTACTAGCTGTTAAGTACAGAAGTGAGCCAACCATGCCCCTATAACTTGAAATATCCACAGACTTTTCAGAAGTGTTTAATTCAAGCTTAGTTGCAGTGGCCATGGGAGTTTTTGCAGATGTGTAATCCATTAGATCAAACTTCTTTGAAAGATCATAAATGTATTTAGTTTGACTAATGAATATTCCATCACTAACTTTCTTAACTTGCAAACCAAGAAAGTAAGTTAGTTCTCCCATCATACTCATTTCATACTTACTTTGCATCAATTTGGAAAACTTTTTGCAAAGTTTTTCATCTGTAGAGCCAAAAATAATGTCATCTACATAAATTTGAACAAGTATGCTAGAGCCATTAACATTTCTAAAGAATAAAGTTTTGTCTACAGTACCTCTAGTGAAGTGATTCTCTAAAAGAAACTTTGACAAAGTGTCATACCGGGCTCTAGGTGCTTGCTTCAGTCCATAAAGTGCTTTCAAAAGATAGTAGACATATTCTGGAAAATTTGGATCTTCAAAACCAGGAGGCTGACTGACATAGACTTCCTCCTCCAAATCTCCATTCAGAAAGGCACTTTTGACATCCATTTGATAGACCTTGAAATTGGCATGGGCTGCATAGGCTAAGAAGATTCTGATGGCTTCAAGTCTTGCAACAGGAGCAAAGGTTTCATCAAAATCTATTCCTTCTTGTTGACAATAGCCCTTAGCAACCAATCTAGCTTTGTTCCTGACCACTATGCCATTTTCATCCATCTTGTTTCTGAATACCCATTTGGTGTCTATTGGTTTCTTTCCTTTAGGCTTGGGTACCAGCGTCCATACCTTATTCCTTTTAATTAGTTTAGCTCCTCCTGCATAGCTAAAATCCAATCAGGATCCAACAAAGCTTCTTCTACCTTCTTTGTTTCTTCCTTGGATAGGAAACTGCTATTTAGACATTCTTCTTGAGTTGTTCTCCTTGTTTGAACTCTAGAAGATACATCACCAATGATGAGCTCAAAGGGGTGATCCTTTGTCCATTTCCTTTGTTGAGGTAGATTAGCTCTAGATGAAGAGGCCTCATTGGTGTCTTGATGTGTGATTGAGTTTTGATTATTAGAAACTCCCCCTGAGTTTATGGTTCTTTGATTTGAGAAAGGGGAACTTTCTATAAGTGATCTATTCTGACTTTCAGCTTCTTTTGATGACCGGACGGATGGTAAATTTAGAGTACCGATGGATGAAGCTGGTTGTCCCCCGACGGATATAGCAGATTGTCTCCCGACGGATGAAGCATTTTACAACTCGATAGATGTTGAATTTTGTGCTTCATTGGTAGTAGATTTTTCTGCATTATCCTTTGATACTGTTACTTGATCACTTTCATCATCACTGTCATCACTAACCATCTCCACATTGTCAAATTTGAGGCTCTCATGGTAATCTCCATCTTGTAGTCCTTCAATCTTTTTATCATCAAACACAACATGTATTGATTTCACAATAATGTTGGTTCTCATATTGTAGACTCTGTATGCTTTACCAGCAGCATATCCAACAAAAATTCCTTCATCTTCTATAGCATCAAACTTCCCATTCTGATCAGTTTAATTTCTCAAGAAATAATATTTTGCAGCCAAAGACATGTAGAAAATTTAGAGTTGGCTTCTTGTTTTTGAACAAATGGTAGGGAGTCGTGCATTTTGCTTGATTAACCAGAGAAATATTCTGAGTGTAGCATGCATTATTTACAGCTTTAGCCCAGGAATATGTTGGTAACTTAAATTCTTCAAGCATTGTCCTTGCAGATTCAATAAGTGATATGTTCTTTCTTTCTACTACTCTATTTTGTTGTGGAGTTCTTGCTGCTGAAAACTCATGCAAAATCCCATTTTCTTCACAAAATGCTCTCATGACAGAATTCTTGAACTCAGTTCCATTGTCACTCTCGATTCTTCTAACTTTGAAATCAGGATGATTGTTGACTTATGTGATTGATGATGATTTCACTAGCCTCATCTTTAGACTTAAGGAAATATGTCCAAGAGAACTTTGAGAAATCATCTACAATTATTAGGCAAAATCTTTTCCTTGAGATGGACAACACATTGACTGGTCCAAACAAATCCATGTGTAGTAGTTGCAAAGGTTCTTCAATTGTTGAATCAAGCTTCTTTCTGAATGATGCTTTAATTTGCTTTCCCTTTTGGCAAGCATCACACAGTCCATCCTTAGAAAACTCCACTTGAGGAATGCATCTAATTAGTTATTTATTTACAAGTTCATTCATGGTCTTCAAGTTTAGATGGGATAGCTTCTTGTTGCTTCTCTTGTTTATCACAACACAGGCTTCTGAGTTGAAGGTTACTGAATTGCCTTTATCACAAAGCTGGTTGATACTCAACAAATTGTGCTTGAGACCATCCACTAAGGCAACCTCCTCAATGATGACATTGTCTTTTGAAATCAAGCCATATCCTATAGTATAACTCTTGTCGTCATCTCCAAAAGTAATAATTGGGCCATCTCTCTCCTTGAACTCTGTGAGCAGGGTAGAATCACCAGTCATATATCTTGAACAACCACTATCCAAGTACCATAGATTCTTTATGTTTCCCTGCACATATTAAAATCAAATCAAGTTGATTTTGGTACTCAAGTTTTCTTGGGTCCTTCCTTGTTAGCTTTCTTCTTCTGTTTCTTAGGTTTGATCTCATTTGACCTAGGGATATCAGATTCATCCTTAGTCATCTGAGTTGGACCTTTGAAACCATTCATTAAAACAGAATTGTCATGCACATTTTGATTAACAGGAAATGGCATGTTATTAGCAAACATGTTATTCTAGTAAGGCATGCTAAATGGCATTTGAGGCATACTAAATGCAGCATAATAAGGATTAGGTGCAAATGGCATACTAGCAAATTGTGCATTCATATTCTGTGTAAACATAGCATTCATGTTGGAAAAAGGAGGTGGCACATATATGGAATTAGGCATGGAAGTTTTGCAATTAACAGACAGATGATTTACACTACCACACTTAACACAGATTTTTCTTGGAGCATACTTATCAGGTGTGTAGTTGTTATGTTTGTTAATCCCTACTTTACCATTTTTATTGTTTTTCCTTTTAGCCTTTTTTTAACCTCAATCTTTTCTAGTTTGTCATTCAATTGCTTGATAGACAAATGATCAACATTCACTTTCTTCTCCTTCCTCACTTGACTAGATTCTCCTGAAATGAAGTTTTTGGAAACTGATCCATATTTTTCATTTAACTTGGCAAGTTTGGCTTTACTCACAGGTTTGCTCACAGCCGACGGATGAGGATTTATGTCACTCGACGGATAATCCTTTTAGTTATCCAATGGATGACTCTCTTCATCCGTCGAGTCTACATCTATTAGCAATCCTTCAACCAAATTGGATTCCAGCTTCTCCTTTTTCTTCTTCCAGGATGCATCACAAAAGGACTTAATACCTTGAACTTTTGTGATTTGAGCATGAACATCTCTAGATGTTTTCCATGCCTTAATCACCTCCTGTTCTCGTTCAAGCTGCTTCTTCAAAATCTCTTCTTTCTTCAAGGACTCGGTTAATTCATCTTTAGCAATCTTACACTCAATTCTCAATTTTTTCAAATTCAATAAACTGAGACTCTAGCACATTATTCTTCTCACTTAAAAACAATTTGTTTTCTTTGATTTTAGCATTTTCCTCAGTGAGGGACTTAAGTGTAACACACAAATGATATAATTCTGTAGGCATCTCATTTATTGCATCATTACACTCAGCTTTAGATAAATGTGCAAGGTTAATGGTAATTACCTGATTACTTGAAGAACTTGTCTCTGTTTCATCAGACTTGGCCATTAGGGCTAGATTGACATAGCTGACACCTTCTTCTTCATCCAGACCATCTACGGCCCAGTCATTTTCTTGTGTAATAAAAGCCCTTTCCTTTTGTTTGAGCAACTCAAAATATTTCTATTTATAATCCACAGGCTCAAACTTCTTCTTGCTGGAATCTTACTTTCTACACTCACAGGAAAAGTGCCCTGCCAAGCCACATTTGAAACATTTGAATTTTTATTTATCCACCATGTTTCAATTTGGCTTAGCTGCTCCAAAGTTCTTCTTGAACTTGAGCTTGGCAAATCTTCTGTAAAGAAATGCTAGATGTTCATCAATGACATCCATATCATCTTGGCTCAAAGAATCTTCATCTTCTGCTACCAGCCCCTTGCCCTTGTTTTCACAGATTCTATCTTCATCTCCTTCTCTTTCTCTAACTCAGCAACCAGTGCAATGGACCCTCCTTTCTTCTTTCTTTTCTTCATCCTCTCATCTTGCTCTATTTCAAGTTCATAAGTTTTCAGGATGCCATACAGTCTCTCCAAAGTAAACTCCTTGTAATCTTGAGAGTTTTTCAATGAGACTGTCATTGGTTTCCATTCCTTTGGAAGAGATCAAAGGAACTTAAGATTGGAGTCTTTTGTCTGATAGACTCTTCCATGCAACTTCAGAGCATTTAGTAGTTTTTGAAATCTACTAAAAATGTCAATGAGAGACTCACTATCTTCACAATAAAAGTGCTCATATTGCTGAATTAATAGCTGCATCTTATTTTCCCTAACTTGTTCAGTGCCATCACAGATAATCTTAATTGTATTCCAAACTTCCTTGGCAGTTTTGCAATTGATGATGTTGTCAAACATGTCACCATCAACTCCATTGAACAGAATATTCATGGCCTTCTTGTCTTTCCTGACTTGTTCAATATTAGGATCTTACCATTCATTCCTTGGCTTGGGAACTGATGGCGCATTTCCAGTTGCAGCTCTCATTGGTACATAAGGGCCTCTCTCTATGCAATCCACATAGGCCTCATCTTGAGAAAGTAAATGAAGATGCATTTTTACCTTCCAGTGATGGTAATTATCTTTGTCCAGAAAAGGAATCTTGACTCCAACATCCTTCTTGTTTATCTTGCTGTTTGTTGTGATCTTTAAACTCCTTGTTCTTCAAGAGCTTGCTCTGATACCAATTGTTAGTCCCTAACAATGCAACAAGAATTACAGAAGGGGGTTGAATGGAATTCTTGAAAATTTTTCTGAATTATAAAATGTTCTAATTCAAAATATATATGTAAGTGTTTTGATTTGCAAAGTGCAGAATGACAAGTTAAAATGAATCAAAACACAAAGTAATAAAAACACAAGTCTTTAAAACTTTCTGGTGGATTTGAATGCATCGACCAGAGATATATATATATATCAAGAGAACCTTGTGTAGCTTGAATAGCTCACAACTCCTTACATATATGAACAACTGAACTTACAGAGAAATGCTAAGGATACAGCTTACAATTGTTTCTCTGAGAATAATACTTGCTTAGTCTTTTTGTTGTTCTATTTGCTACTCTTGGTTTATATATCACCAAGATTACACAGTAATAAGACAAGGTAATAAAAGAAAACCTATCAAGTTTAATACCATGCTGCTTCACTACTCTATTCCAACATCTTTGAATATCTTCATAATAGCATGGAAATGGTAATGCTTCTTTGTTCTCAAAATCCCAGTTGAATAGGCTCTCACATTCCTTTTGCATACACTCGACGCATGTGATTGTGTTGTGACTATCAATAGATGTTTGAATTGATCATCCGTCGGGTACATGATCATCCGTCGGGTTGCCTTGTTAATTATCCGCCGGGTAGCTTTGTTGATCATCCGTAGGTAGCTATTTGGCACTTGACTTCATTTCATTTATACAGAATTACAAGACATCATCTATTTACAATTAATCAACTTATTCTGCATCTAATTACAGTCAACATGACTTATATGCTACTATATAATCTATACAAAGGTGTTTGCATAAATGTGCTACATGATTTATTGTTATATAAGCTACTCACTCGATGGATGTCAAATCATCATCCGTCGGGACTATATTGAGTCATCCGTCGAGACTATATTTGATTATCCTTCGAGTGCTACATAATTCACTAAGTTGAATCTACTAAGATGTTTTGTTTATGAAATCATCAAGTTCATACCATATTCTTAACAGTATTTGAAGAATTTCCACTATTATGCGGATCATTAGAGCTTGGAGTGATGTCAGGATTTACTGTATCAGGATATGTCAGTGAATCAGGATTTAACTGTTCAACATTTGGTACTTCATTTTCAAATCTCAACATATCATGGTCATCTGCATCTTCTAGACCTATAATTTTCTTGTCATTAAAAGATACATGTATAAATTCCATGAATGCCCTTGTTCCAAGGTTGTAAACTCTGAAGGCTTTTGTAGACAATGGATATCCAAAAAAATGTCTTCATCAGCTTTTAGATCAAATTTGGTAAGCTGTTTTGGATGAGTTTTGAGAATAAAACACTAGTAACCAAAAATGTGAAAGAACTTTAAATTTGGCTTCTTTCCCTTCACCATCTCAAATGGTATTTTTCCATGCATGTTGATCAAAGTTGCATTTTGTGTGAAGCAAGCAGTTTGCATAGTCTCAGCTCAGAAGTAGGTAGGCAATCTTGCTCTAAGTGAAGTAAATTGTTTTTGACAAATTTACTTTGACAAATTTCAGTCAATAGCGGTAGGTGTTGAGCCAACTTCCATAGTTGCACTAATTGTTTAAGTGCCTGTGATTTGTAGATTCTTACCATAAAGCCACAAGTACTAAAAACTCTGTTGATGGAGGAATTTGGGAGCAACAAAGTCTGAGGTATGTAGCCGAAAACAAGATCTGTGATGGAGGTTCTTCGTCGAAAATGTGAACAGTAATAGGTGGATCCGATGAACAATATTCGTCGGAAAAGATGAACAGTATTTGGTGGTGGTGGTTATTGGTGGCTGAGATTGCATAGGGTTAGTGGTGGTTCCTATGCGCTCTCGCTTCTGACCCCTTACAATTTGCCTATTTCACTTCTGACCCCTTACAATTTGCCTACGTATCCCTATTTATAGGGAATCAAGCCCACGTAGTTCTTGGGGAACAAGAAACCTAACGGGCTTAGATTTCTTATCCCGAGGCCCAATAGGAAACCCACTGGAAACCGTCTTCTACTAGCTTTAGGAATGTCCTCCGATGAAGCCCATCCACAAAGGCCCAAGGCTCATCCGCGGCTTCGAGACTTCATGGATAAGGCATATCCCTGGCCAAGGATAACCCTCCGCTACCAGCTGTTTCTCTAGTCCGCGGATGCAGGTATAGTCGTGGTTCACCCCAAATTTTGGACGCATCCTTGTCTATAATAACCCCAATTTTTGGAATTTTTGAAACACTGATGAATAGTAACTTTTGCTGATGATGCTGATTAAGGAAAATTATCAGACCACACTATATAGGAGTACTGTTATGGAAATTCTAAGATCGTATTAGTATTCCATAAAGTAAATAAGTGTATGTAAAGATCGTCAGAATCAAAATTCGAACACTTTGATTTTTGCCGAAAATTCACCAGATACCGAAAGGATTAAGTATAAGGTAACATGATTGAAAAGGATTTTATTTAAGGATTATAGCAGATGGTCATTAAAGGAATATAAGATTTTGAGAAAGGTTTAGGGGAACCCAAGTAATAAGATCCCGGATATGATCCCTCAAACGATTAACGAAAATGAGAGTTAAGCGAACCGTAAAATAAATAAGCGACCAAGAGACAAGCTTGTACAAGAAGCCAAGGATTGTGACATCATCAAACCACAAGACAAAGGCATGTGGCAAATGGATGATATAAGGAAGATGACAAAAGCATGACAAGTGGGTAGGTTTTGTTGGTTGATTACTAGCCAAGCATTATTAACCATGGTAAAATGGTTAAAATCAATTCCTAAGTCAAAAGAAGAAGCAACCAAGCAAACACATTCATTTCTCCCCACCCCCATCTCCCTGCTCACGACTTTTTGAAGAAAAGCAAGGAAGAAAAATTCCAAAACCCAAGCTCCACTTAATCATAATTCAAGAGGTTTATTTCTTTAGCTTCCATAATTCATACCTTAGATGAGCCATAAGTTTAAGCTCAAGATTCCATGTTCAACATAGCTAATCAATTCATCAAAGTTCTTGCTGAATAGTGTTTTCAAGAAACTAACTTTGTGTTTTCTTATGTTTTCCTCAAGATCCAAGCTTAGTAGAGATAGTTTGTGGTTATTTAAGGCTTCCTAAGTGATTCTCCACTCTCCAAGGAAGGTATAACTTCTCAAACCCTTAGTCTTAAGTTTTGTTGGTTTGGAATTCATAATGTTTAGATGATGGGTTAGTGTAATGGGAGTGTACTCATGTTTAGGGCTTTGTTTAGTAAGTGGTTTTGTTGATTTTTGAGTTATGAGTGATTCTTGTTGGATTTGATGTTCTTGGTCACATTTTGACTTGGTTTAGATGAATAAGTTGAGATCTTGAGTTATAGTTAAATGATCTTATATTGTGGTTGAATGATGGTGGAATGGTGTTGATTGGTGGTGGTTTGATATTGAAATGATTGGGTAAAAATTTGGGAATTGCTAAGTTAGAGTCGTCGTAATGCCTAATTTTCCTTAGACTGTTTTGTGCTTAACCTTTGCACCCGAACACTCACTGCCATGAACTGACCATTACCATGTTTATATAGTTCATGTTACGAGCTTCATTTTGATATGTGGTTCGCTTGAATCTGATGTACGGTTTAGGAGAAACGACCGTTTTAAGTAATGGCGTTTCACGAACGAACCATTACCCCTCACCTTAATTTGAAACCTTGGTTAAGCCCCTTAAATGACTAATTGGAGTATGAAACAATTATGTAAAGTGGATTAGGCAGTTGATAGAGTACTCGCGAAGGAATTTCCTTAAAATTCTAAATGTTTAATTTATTAAAAATGGTGGAGCCGAGGGTACTCGAACGACTTATGTGATTCGTTAAGCGTAGAAGTGACCATAAGTGAACGTTAGGGTTCAATTGGTTAAAGTCTAGTTTCTTAAGCGACCGGACCTTAATTCCGACTTATGTTGTTGTTCATAGGTTATTGGACCCACTCTAAGCTTAAGTCTATCCAGGAACACTCAGGCAAGTTTTCTACCCGTTATACTGTTGTTGTGATAAATTTATTGATGCATTATCTTGAGATAAGTGCATGGTTATTATTAGCAACGTCTTGCGATATATTGGAGCATGTGATATGATATTTATATGCAAGCATGTTTCGTAATCTTGATATTCTATTATCAATTCAAATGCTTATAAGTTGCATAATACCTATTCTAGAGATAAGCAGTAGTTGCGTATACCCTTAGTATAGGGGACCCGAAGGTGAACATTTTTCTAAACCGGGAGTCGATGTTCCCGAATATAATATATATATATATATATATATATATTATATATAAAGTTTTCTATAACTATTAATTGAATAAGGTATATTCGATGGTGTGAATAATAATCAAACTTATTTTCGATTATTCAAATAAAGATCGTACTTTCGTATAAGTATATCTTTTGTTATTTATTATTCATTTCAAGTATGAGTTTTAAAACTTCTACTTCAAATATTTTCATAAAGATTATCCTTATGGGAATATTATTTAAATAATAATATTCAGATATTTCCTAATATATCGGGATTGATTTATTTTATTAAATCATCATTACTCTAAACATTCTTTAAAACGTTTTCGAGTCTTCAAAATGATTTTAAAAGATAGAGCGGATCCCAAAACTCATTTTCAGAATTAAGATCTTCCTTTTGAAGAGGATTTAAATACTCGTTCAAAACCTGAGGGATCCGGCTCTGTGGTGTATTTTAAATTCGCAACGAGGTTGCTATTTTGAGAAAACATTTTGATTACTTGCCCAACGTTCGGAAAGTAAGTCCATCTAGTTGAGTCGGCATAAGCAATATGGGCTCAGTGGGCATCCCTGAAAGTGTAAGTGGCTCAGTGGGAGTCCATTAATGCGTAAGTGGCTGAGTGGCAGTCCAGCATAAGGTCCTAATATGACCAGGGTGATGACCAGTGGGGGATTCATCCATCTACTAGTAGAAAAGGTGACTTAATTAGTATCTTTGTCTGATCAGCAAGATATCAAGTTTATGCCAAGGTTTTCTCCTTTCCAAATTCTTTGGATATTGCAACTCTGTTTATAAGTTTCATAACAGAGGTTTTCAAGGAGTGTATGAAATGTATATATATATAGGTGTATATATATATCGGGACTGAATGAAGTATCTCGTAACTTCATTCTTTATAATGATATTTCAAAGATTGAATCTATTCAAGTCTGATCTTGTAGTCTCATCTATATGATGAACTTTTGAAACTAATTATACCTTGAACGGTGGTAGTTCAAGTAGTATTCAGAAAAGATATAAGTATATTGGAGTATCTTGTAACTTCATCTTTTAAACTTATATCTAGTAAATGATTATCTTATGCATGTCAAAGATTTTCATAACAACGTTGAGACAAGGTTAGATATATGAGATCACCTTGCAACGATATTTTATACAGTTATAAACTGGAACTCTGTGTATATTATACATGGAAGAGGACTTCCAAGATTTTGAAAAGTATATATACATATATACTGAATATTTTGTGACTTGGTCGCATTAAGAGATCAAACTTGGTTCATTTCTTTTTGACCAAGACTTTCATGAGTACTGTGAGAATGCTCATATTCTGTAAATTATTATGCATATTATTTCGGTGGGCTTGTTGCTCACCCTTGCTTTCTTCTTTCATCACCCAACAACAGATAAACAAGATGAACAGGACTAAGCTCCCAATTCATGAGCGGATAGGAAACGTTCCGTAGTTTCCTGTAGGTGTTGATGCCGTTGTACCTGAGGTAGGATCTACCAATAGGCTAGGCTTTCAACTTTTGATGTTCCAGACTTATGTATATTTATGAATTGTAATAATGGCAAAGAATATGTAAATTTATTCAGAAACCCTTTTAAGGTGTAATGGTTTATAATTGTGGAATAAAATGACTTATGTTATTTTTGGATATTCATCTCTGAGACTTTAACTTGTGGTGTGTGTGTATATTGTGGGGTCAAAGTACGCAGTAGTTGGTTAATTATTAAGATTAAGTATTATTAAGGGAAATGGAACTCGTGACAACCCGGATCCCCGACCCCGGATTTGGGGGTGTTACAGAAATGGTATCAGAGCCAAGCGTTATAAACCTCAGAGATGATGTGATGTTAAAATAATAAGTTCACTAAGATAATAAGAAATCTAGCCAAGTTCATAGTCGGACTACCTAAAGTAGTACTGACAGTTAAAACCCTTATGGGAACCCTTATAAATTTCGTGATAGAAGCGTAGTTCGTTATCGTATATGGTAGCGGGACTCCGAACCCTGAGGTTGAGGAGCAACAACGCGATGATGTTTTATTACTTAATGGAGATCAGATTGTGGATCCAATAGAGCGTCCTAACACGGGACCAGATGATGTTAATATTGAGGATGTAGCGGTTGAGGATGTTGTCCTAGAAGGGATTGTTGCTGAGAAGGATCCCGTGGAGGATCCTGACAAGAATGAATAAAGGACCACTGAGGAATTGATGACCATGGTTAGGGCAACTACCAGAGGTAGGATTAGCCGGTCACTACCGTAGGTTCGTTCAAGTTAGTAAAGATAGTAGCCCCTTTAATGCGGCTTACTCGTAAGACTGAGAAGTTCGAATGGATAGAGAAATGCGAGAACAGCTTTTAACAACTGAAGCAAAGATTGATGACAACCCATATGTTGGCGTTGCCAGATGGAAAAGGAGATTTTGTGATTTATAGTGACTCTTCGCATAAGGAATTAGGGTGCTTCTTATACAACACAACAAGGTAATCGAGTACGCGTCAAGATAATTTAGGGAATATGAAATTCGATATCCCACCCATGATCTTGGGCTCACGATAATAGTTTTTCTCTAAAAATTGGAGGCACTACTTGTATGGAGAGAAGTGCGAGATTTACACAAACCATAAGAGTTCTAGTACATTTTCACGCAGATAAAGCTCAACATGCACCAGAGGAGGTGGTTAGATCAAATCAAGGATTATGATTATGAGATTCTTTATCATCCAAGAAAAGCCAATATGGTGGCTGACACCCTTAGTAGAAAGGAGAGACTCAAGATGATAATATCTTCGGAAGAATTGGTAAGAGATTTCGAGACAATAGAAATAGAAGTGAAGGTAACCGCACCCGGAACCGAAAAGCTGTTTGAGATTGTAATGCAGCCTGAATTATTGGAAAAGATCATATTGTGCCAAGAAAAAGTGATGAATGAAGGCAGAGAGCCAATGAAGGGAGAAGAGATTAATATCGAGAAAGATGATAAGGGAATAATGAGGTATTCTGACAAAAATTGGGTTTCAATGTTCAAGAGCTTAAAGATGAGATCTTAGATGAAAGCCCTAGTTTGAGGAATAAGATTTAGAGCAAACCCTGAATCTGATAGTCAGGGAGGTCACCATCAAGATAGAAGGAACCCATAACATAATGAAGTGGAAAATGAGGATTTGAAACATGTAGGATGACCCCGATTATGGGGAGTAGGAGGGAACATTCATACTAAGGAAACAGAAGTCGAGTAAGGAAAGGAGACCCGAGACGATACTCCTATATGGCAATTCATGGACCTGTCTAAACAGAACTTTTTGAGATTCTAAATGATTGACGAAGCGCAAAAGACTGTTTTTGTCACTTACCTTCCTAAGAGAGAGGCCACCCGCTGGTGAAAGACCAAGAAAGGCACGGAGCCAGAGGTTATAATAAAATGATTAAAGTTCAGTCAATTATTTCGGGAAAGTACTTCCCAAGGTTATGGAGATAGTGTAAAAGCTTTAGAGCCGAAACAAAGGCAGACGAGTATGATAAATTATGAATCTAAAATTGTAAAAGTTGTCAAGATTTGTTCTGAGGACTAGAATCCCAGAATGACGTGATTTTTGAAGTCAATGATTAGTGGGTTCGTGAAATGATTGCAAGAGAGAGGTGGATAAAAAGAAACTGAAATGGAAAGAAATATAAAGGTAATAGAGTTGGAGAAATGATAAGGGAGTTAGATATGAGGAAACCCTAAAGACTCGTAGCAATAGAAATAGAAAAGTATGTAATCGTCAGGATGAGAGTGATTCACCATGAGTTAAAGCTGATGGATGAAGGCATAGGAGATACATATACTTTATTCCTTTTAAGTTGGGAAGATTCGAGGAAACCTTGAGATAGTTCGAAGGATAAATAATAAGACGCGGATGGACTGCGGAGGCAAGAAGGTAAGAAATTAGAAAATTGGATGAAGGAAGTGACCTTCAAGAATGTGAAGTGTATGTAAGACCAGTGGCTTGATACCCAGAAAAGGGGATGCCAGGTATAAAAGATATCCCAACATTGAGATGACGGTTGAGATGAATAACAGAGTTAAATGAGTAATTGGAACTAAAAAGTTCACGTTGAACATGACCAATATCTTCTAGAACATCCCTGTTATCATTACTAAATCAGGCAAGAAAAGCGGATAACCATTGTTATCTTTAGGAGGCCATATGGATTGACCTTATTTTGAATACAGATATTATTGTGAAATTAGGCATATGCTATCGATGTGGGAATGATTAAATAAGATACCCTTATCAGGGATATATGACTTGATTTATCTATGAAAGGATGCAAATACCTTTTTAAAAGGTGGAAGTAAGGATGGAACCTCGGTAACTTGAGATTAACCATGGGGGATGCATAAAGGATGGCATTTCACCCTTAATAGGGACATTATGAGTTTGGGTAGTACGGAATGAAGGACTAAGGCAACAACAACCTTTAAAGATCAGTGGAGAAAGTTTTCAGAACTATATAGACAATGATTCTAGTATTAGTAAATGGTATCTTGATATACCCTATACCTAGGGTGTACCTGATGAAGGATTTAAGGATAACCTTAGAGGTTTTACAAAGAGAAAGGTAGTATTCAAAGTTCTCAAGCATAGAAATTTTGATAAAGGAATTATGACATAATTATTTATAATAATGCCAGGTGGGGCACTGTCGAACCATAAGGAAGTATAGATCGACCCAATGAGGGTTGAGATTGGTGAAAACAAGAAGGACCCAAGATAAGAGATGTCCTAAGTATGATCAAGAGTCATTCGTGGCAATGTTCACATCTAAAGACTAAGGCAATGACTTATGGAAAAATGGTATTTTTTTTCACCAGGACTTAAGAAAAGAATTTTCACATAAGCAGTGATTGAAATGAGGTAGAAAATTTAGTTGGAGGTGGTTAAAATGACATTGATTGTAACGAAATTTTACTATCAGGAAAGGCCAAAGAGGTGGCCGACACTCTAGGTGTAAGAGAGCATTTATAGGCGCTTGTGCCAGAGGAATACAGTGATAATGGTTAAAGCCGTGAAGGTTGTATTATGGTGTGAAAGGTTAACATTCCTTCTGATGATTGTGCGATACTCAACCATAATAGTGGTTTGGTAAAGATTTAATTCATAAAATTTTCGTGAGCGGGCTATCTATCTTAGAAGGTCCTATCTAGAAAATAAGCCAGGACCATGTTATGAAAGGACTAAATGAAACTTTGAGCTTCATGTCTCCTAATAAAGACATATGGTTAATAATGGTATTAAACTGCTATTGTTGCTTTCATTGAAACTCTTCTGCAATTTTATCTGATTCATGTCATATGTATGTCAAGTTCAGGAGTGTTCTTCATGAATCATGAACGGTGATCATGTTACCTCCTTAGAAGAATTCGATACGACAGGTATGGACTCCGTATGGTTAGCTATTAAGATTCCAAGGAAAACGAATGATTACAGTAGGTCAACGGTGGACCATAGTAATGCAGCAATGATTCCGCGAGTAATGAGCCGATTACAACCGTGAGAGTTGTATAGGAATGGATGTTGAGATTGAGTACCACTAATCGGGTCATGGTGATATATAAGTCATCAGTGATAGACTAATTAAGTCGACTATCTACCTATGATATATTTATTCCTTCTTATCATAAAAGAGTAGTATTACTATACGAAGAAGGTTGCGGTATAGAAATGGATTCTAGTAACGATGATGTCTAGAATAAAATCCCAGATTCGATTTTCGCTGTCGAGGGAGTTTCAACGGTGATTGTTTATAAGCTCGAGCAAGAGCATGGTTTCTTAGAATGATGGACGGAATAGCAAAAATACTCAGGCATGTGAATTACGATGCGATAATACTGGATATTGGTATAGATACTTATGTTTCATTCTCCTTTGATAAACCTCTATATTTCAGAGGTAGATTCCAAGCCATATATTTTGTGGTAGTATATTTTTTTTAATGCTCTTAAATTTGTTCTTTTCTCTCCTTTTCATTTTATATAAGCTGAGAAGAACAACCCTTCCAGAAGGGGATGTATTGCCGAATGACTATCTATCTGTGTGATAGAAGCCTAGTAGGATACCATCTATTGTTTAATTGCTTGTCAAGTACTAAAGGCTGACCACCTTCTGTACTAACTATGGGATGTAACAAGTGTTCATGATCATAGTGATCTCTCAGTAAATTCTTTTACTTTTATATGATTGATGAAACTTTGGGAGATGGAGGCAGCTAGAGATGAAGTGGTATTAGTACGGTGGTATTCCGAATCTACCGCGTTCGTGATACTAAGGTTGACGCGGTTATTAAAAGGTTATAGAACGCTAACGAGCAAAAGTGTAACCAGTATAATATTAGGTACGAAAGATAGTAACGATTATGAACTGGAAAAGAGTGGGTATTGAAAAGGAAAAGCTATAATGCTAGATTCTATGATGAGAGCCTGTGCAATAGACTTGAAAGAATTTGGAATGATCACTTAACGCGGATTGAGTTTTTTTACGATAATAGATCGTCTGTCAGTATTGAGATATCGCCTTTTGAGATCCTTGAGGGAACACAATGTCGATCTCCCTTATTTTAGGATGATGTTGCAGAGCGCAAGATGCTCGGACCAGCAGTGGTCCAAAGGACCAAGGATATAATAGATCTAATCAGAGGACGGCTGGTAGTAGCCCAAGATGGGCATAAGAAGTATGTTGATTTGACACGAAAGGATAAAGAATAGGAAGTAGGGGACCTAGTGTTGTTATAGGTATTCCCTTGGAAAGGATGGATGAGGTCCGGAAAGAAAGGAAAGCTAAGCCCACGAATTGTTGGACCCTTGGATATATTAAGACGTATTGGGAAGTTAGCATATGAGCTAGCCCTACCCCCCAACATGTAGCAAGTTCATAACGTCTTCCACGTATCAATGTTAAGAAAGTGTAATTCGGATTCCAGACAAATAGGGGTGTATGAGCGCACAGACATGCAACCAGATGTAACCTATATGGAGCAACCAGGAAGGGTTATAGATCGAAAAGGGACAAGTGCTTAGGAGAAGGGTTATCAAACTAGTCAGAGTTTGGTGGTAGAATCACAATGTGGGAAAATTTACTTGAGAGTTAGAAAGTGCAATGCTAAGAGAGTATCCCTATTAATTTTCTATCTGATTCCGGGACGGAATCCTTTTAAGGAGGGGAGACTTTAATAACCCCAATTTTTGGAATTTTTGAAACACTGATGAATAGTAACTTTTGCTGATGATGCTGATTAAGGAAAATTATCAGACCACACTATATAGGAGTACTGTTATGGAAATTCTAAGATCATATTAGTATTCCATAAAGTAAATAACTGTATGTAAAGATCGTCAGAATCAAAATTCGAACACTTTGATTTTTCCCGAAAATCCACCAGATACCGAAAGGATTAAGTATAAGAGAACATAATTAAAAAGGATTTTATTTAAGGATTATAGCAGAGGATCATTAAAGGAATATAAGATGTTGAGAAAGGTTTAGGGGAACCCAAGTAATAAGATCCCGAATATGATCCCTCAAACGATTAACGAAAACGAGAGTTAAACGAACCGTAAAATAAATAAGCGACCAAGAGACAAGCTTGTACAAGAAGCCAAGGATTGTGACATCATCAAACCACAAGACAAAGGCATGTGGCAAATGGATGACATAAGGAAGATGACAAAAGCATGACAAGTGGGTAGGTTTTGTTGGTTGATTACTAGCCAAGCATTATTAACAATGGTAAAAATGTTAAAATCAATTCCTAAGTCAAAAGAAGAAGCAACCAAGCAAACACATTCATTTCTCCCCACCCCCATCTCCTTGCTCACGACTTTTTAAAGAAAAGCAAGGTAGAAAAATTCCAAAACCCAAGCTCCACTTAATCATAATTCAAGAGGTTTATTTCTTTAGCTTACATAATTCATAACTTAGATGAGCCATAAGTTTAAGCTCAAGATTCCATGTTTAACATAGCTAATCAATTCATCAAAGTTCTTGCTGAATAGTGTTTTCAAGAAACTAACTTTTTGTTTTCTTATGTTTTCTTCAAGATCCAAGCTTAGTAGAGATAATTAGTGGTTATTTAAGGCTTCCTAAGTGATTCTCCACTCTCCAAGGAAGGTATAACTTCTCAAACCCTTAGTCTTAAGTTTTGTTGGTTTGAATTTCAAAATTTTTAGATGATGGGTTAGTGTAATGGGTGTGTACTCATGTTTAGGGCTTTGTTTAGTAAGTGGTTTTGTTGATTTTGGAGTTAGGAGTGATACTTGTTGGATTTGATGTTCTTGGTCACATTTTGACTTGGTTTAGATGAATAAGTTAAGATCTTGAGTTATAGTTAAGTGATCTTGTATTGTGGTTGAATGATGGTGGAATGGTGTTAATTGGTGGTGGTTTGATATTGAATTGATTGGGTAAAAATTTGGGAATTGCTAAGTTATAGCCGTCGTAATACCCAATTTTCCTTAGACTATTTTGTGCTTAACTTTTGCACCCGAACACTCACTGCCATGAACTGACCATTACCATGTTTAGATAATTCATGTTACGATCTTCGTTTTGATATGTGGTTCTCTTGAATCCGATGTACGGTTTAAGAGAAACGACAGTTTCAAGTAACGGCGTTTCGTGAACAAACCATTACCCCTCGCCTTACTTTGAAACCTTGGTTAAGGCCCTTAAATGACTAACTTGAGTATGAAACAATTATGTAAAGTGGATTAGGCAATTGGTAGAGTACTCACGAAATAAAATTCTTAATGGTTAATTTATTAAAAATGGTGGAGCCGAGGGTACTCGAACGACTTATGTGATTCGTTAAGCGTAGAAGTGACCATAAGTGTACGTTAGGGTTCAATTGGTTAAAGTCTAGTTTCTTAAGCGACCGGGGCTTAATTCCGACTTTTGTTGTTGTCATAGTTTATCGGACCCACTCTAAGCTTAAGTCTATCCGGGAATACTCAGGCAAGTTTTCTACCCGTTATACTGTTGTTGTGATGAATTTATTGATGCATTATCTTGAGATAAGTGCATGGCTATTATTAGCAAATTCTTGTGATATATTGGAGCATGTGATATGATATTTATATGCATGCATGTTTCATAATCTTGATATTCTATTATCAATTCAAATTCTTATAAGTTTCATAATACCTATACTAGAGATAAGCAGTAGTTACGTATACCCTTAGTATAGGGGACCCGAAGGTGAACATTATTCTAAACCAGGAGTTGATGTTCCCGAGTATAATATATATTATATATATATAGTTATCTATAACTATTAATCGAATAAGGTATATTCGATGGTGTGAATAATAATCAAACTTATTTTCGATTATTCAAATAAAGATCGTACTTTGGTATAAGTATATCTTTTGTTATTTATTATTCATTTCAAGTATGAGTTTTAAAACTTCTACTTCAAATATTTTCATAAAGATTATCCTCATGGGAATATTATTTAAATAATAATATTCAGATATTTTCTAATATATCGAGATTGATTTATTTTATTATTTCATCATTAATATAACCATTCTTTAAAACGTTTTCGAGTCTTCAAAATGATTTTAAAAGATAGAGCGGATCCCAAAACTCATTTTCAGAATTAAGATCTTCCTTTCGAAAAGGATTTAAATACTCGCTCAAAACCTGAGGGATCCGGCTCTGTGGTGTATTTTAAATTCGCAACGAGGTTGCTATTTTGAGAAAACATTTTGATTACTTGCCCAACGTTCGGAAAGTAAGTCCATCTAGTTGAGTCGGCATAAGCAACATGGGCTCAGTGGGCGTCCATGAAAGTGTAAGTGGCTCAGTGGCAGTCCATCAATGTGTAAGTGGTTGAGTGGCAGTCCAGCATAAGGTCCTAATGTGGCCAGGGTGATGACCCGTGGGGGATTCATCCATCTACTAGTAGAAAAGGTGACTTAATTGGTATCTTTGCCTGATCAGCAAGATATCAAGTTTATGCCAAAGTTTTCTCTTTTCCAAATTCATTGGATATTGCAACTCTGTTTATAATTTTCATAATAGAGGTTTTCAAGGAGTGTATGAAATGTATATATATATAGGTTTATATATATATCGGGACTTAATGAAGTATCTCGTAACTTCATTCTTTATAATGATATTTCAAAGATTGAATCTATTCAAGTCTTATCTTGTAGTCTCATCTATGTGATGAACTTTTGAAACTGATTATACCTTGAACGGTGGTAGTTCAAGTAGTATTCGGAAAAGATATAAGTATATTGGAGTATCTTGTAACTTCATCTTTTAAACTTATATCTAGTAAATGATTATCTTATGCATGTCAAAATTTTCAGAAAAATGTTGAGACAAGGTTAGATATATGAGATCACCTTGCAACGATATTTTATACAGTTATAAACTGGAACTCTGTGTATATTATACATGGAAGAGGACTTCCAAGATTTTGAAAAGTATATATACATATATACTGAATATTTTGCGACTTGGTCGCATTAAGAGATAAAACTTGGTTCATTTCTTTTTTACCAAGACTTTCATGAGTACTGTGAGAATGCTCATATTCTGTCAATTATTATGCATATTATTTTGGTGGAATTGTTGCTCACCCTTGCTTTCTTCTTTCATCACACAACAATAGATAGACAAGATGAACATGACCAAGCTCCCAATTCGTGTGCGGATAAGAAACATTCCGCAGTTTCCTGTAGGCGTTGATGCCGTTGTAGTTGAGGTAGGATCTACCAATAGGCTAGTCTTTTAACTTTTGATGTACCAGACTTATGTATATTTATGAATTGTAATAATGGCAAAAAATATGTAAATTTATTCAGAAACCCTTTTAAGGTGTAATTGTTTATAATTGTGGAATAAATTGACTTGTGTTATTTTTGGATATTCATCTCTGAGACTATAACTTGTAGTGTGTGTGTGTATTGTGGGGTCACAGTACGCAGTAGTTGGTTGATTATTAAGATTAAGTATTATTAAGGGAAATGGAACTCGTGACAACCCGTATCCTCGACCCCGGATTTGGGGGTGTTACATTGTCCCCCGATAATGAGCCCCAACTAGATTACAGGACAAGTGTCCCAAGCTTTTGGGTGCAAAGTGCAGGATACTCCAAAGTCTCCCAACGAGGACACCCGTTGACTACAGAGACAGAGCTCCCAAAGCACACACCATATTTCACCCCACATCCCCAATGAGGACACCCATTGACTACAGGAGGAGGTCTTATCAGGCATACCCCTGGAGGTCTCTGACCATGGACACCGCATTTCCTGTAGATATGTTACAGGAAGGAGTTCTTCGATAGAGTACCTGCATCAAATAGGTTTGTACAATAATCTCCATCTTCCATGAATCTTCCAAAAAACCTGGCCAAGTAATCATGTTGAAGTCTTCCCAAAGTTTTTCTACTCATCCAGGGCGCGCCCTAAGGCTTACTATAGGAAAGAATTCAATTAAAGAATTTCTCACCCTTTCTTCAGTAATTGGGTGTGCCTCCTCACTATGTTTGAGGGCGCGCCTCCCATGCATAGACAACTGGAACTTTTTATCAACCATTTTCACCATAAGGCGCATCCTGCTTATATATAGGGCACGCCCTCTTTCCTTTTATGGAAAGAGGATCTTATATGTTCCTCAATTTTAGGCATTTCCTCTTCAATTTTGCCTATTTTATCAATCTCAAGTCTGAATATTGTTTATGCCAATTTTTAGGCATAACAACTACCCCCCAAATTTCATATGTCATTGAAAATGGGATTGGAATTTCTCTTCATCTTTACTAAAATCCGTATAAACAAACTTTCCAATACTATCTACTGGGCGCGCCCTCAACAGGGCTTGCCCTTTTAATGTTCCAAGTTATGTACATTCTGAATTTCAAGTTACTGTGACAATCATAGGAGGCGCGCCTTCAAGAGGGCGCGTCCTAGAATTTGAAATGATTCGAAACGGTTTCCCTTATTCTTCAGGAATCGTGATTGACATGATTGATTTTGACAACTGTCCTCTTTTTACTATAAACACAAGTCACAATCAGTCACTTTTTTTTACTTTTACTCTCTCCTTTTTCACAAAAAGTTTCAACTCCGGCGGCACCATTTTATTCGGAATCGAGCTCCTCTGCTTCCATTCTCCAAATCCTTTCTGGTCAACTTCTTCTCCAATCTAAAAGGTATGTAAAACTTCTCACATTTCTGAATTCCGTCAAGTAAATCACACTGCATGCACCATTATCTCTTCAACTTCCTTAACTGTTCTTGATGATGTGCATAAAATGATATATATATGTATATATATGTGTAATTCCGAATTTTTGTTGTTTTAGATCCAAAATCACTTGGTCCAATCTCCAATTTTATGTTTCTAGGAATCTCAACCATTTGCCTTCAATTAGGTTTAAAAACGTGTACTCTGTGAAACTCAACCATGGCGTGTCCTTATATTGAACTGTAGGGCACGCCTTCATATTTTGTCAACAGTAATTCTTACTGTAGCACGCCTTAAGGCACACCTATCCTGGCTTCCACTCTTTTAATTTTTTCATCCTTTAGTCTTAAATCTAGATTCCATAGGTCTGTTATTTAACAAGGCGAGTCTTATTAGTATAGGGTGCGCCTTAACATAGGTCGTTCTTAACACAATGAATGTCTTCTCAAGTCCTCCTTTTTTATCTGTTCCCCTCCACGTTTTCTTCCTTCATTCTCTCGAATTGGGCGCGCCCTCAATGTTTTTTGGTTTTCTTAACAGCTGGAAGATGAGGGCATGTCCTCTCCTTTTCACCCATTCAAGGATTTCCTTACCAATTTGGGAATCTACTCGCCTCCAAACACTTACTTCGACCCTCAACCTCCAAACGCCCACCATACTCCCAAGTTTTTGAATCAGGTGGCGTGCCTTGTTCAAGATTCTAAAATGGGTACCCTGATGGCTGATTCTTCAAACGGTTCTTCCATGGACGATGTCCCTTTATCTCGTAGACATGGGAAACAAAAGCTAATCCAAAAAGAGAGATCCCCAGCCCCTACTAGTACAAAACTAGATGATGACGACTGGTTAGAGAGCTTGAATGCTGACAGATACAGGGGTGTCGAAATTGGTATCAATGTGGGTACAGGGCCATCCAAAGTCTCCTACAGGGATGTTTCTCCAAGCCTATCTCCACAACAACCACAGGGCGCACCTACTACTCCTATTTATGAGGGCGCGCCAGAAGAGGATTTGTTACCTCTCCGTGACGAAATGAATTTCTTCGATGAAGACACTCTTCAGTTTTTCACCTCTCCTGAGCCTTCTCTAATCCCCTTCCAGCACTGGGAAGTTTCTGACAGTGAATTAGACTATGACTGGAATGAATTCGAGCCATGCCGTGAAGCTGTGAAAAAACGTTTTAGGAAGGAGCATGGGAAGCTTTTCTGCGTCGACCTGTCCTCAGCTTGTTCCGATGAGCAGCTAGAATGGCTCATGGAATTTTATGACATGGAAGGCATATGGGCACGCGCTTTGAGCATGATGCGCCCCCATATTTTCAACTATGGGAGAAACTTCAGGATCCCTAGGATGGTAACCAGCCCTAAGTTGGTTTCTTTGGGTATAGGCGCGCCCCTACATCCCTACCTTAGGGAAGTGATAGAATTTTATGATGTGGCTCCACTCTAACTTTCTCCCAACAGCTACAAATTTATTCTGTCCTTGTTCATTCTCTATACGGATTTGGGCTTTCCTCAGCCTCCAATGGCTGAAGTCAGCTATTTTTTTAACTTAAGAAAATCTGACCACAGATATTACTACTTGGTTGCAGACAAGCAACATAATAAGAAAGGTTTCTCCTCTGGCAAGCTCAGCCATGAAAAAGGCTGGAAGGAAAACTCATTTTACTTGTATGATGTTCCCAGGTTGAGAATAAGATTCAACATGTCTCCAAGTAAGGGCGCGCTCTCATTCCCTTTTTCCTGTATTATTTCTATTTTCCTCTCTTCTTTTTTTACAACCTCATTCTTTTCAGATAGACCAGTGGCCAAACCACTTAAGGGAGAGCCTAAAAGGCGAGCTAAAGCCCTTCTCAGAGTGGCTACTGAAAGGTGGAACTTAAAGACTTTGGTTACTAGGACCAATTTGATGCGAGTCAGAATCCTTTCTGACCAAATAGGAACGAAGTGTAGATTCGTAAAATTTAGGAAAGGTGTCCCTGTTTCTCGTGTCATTGACCTAGATAGTGAAGAAGAAGCTGAAGAAGAA
Source organism: Apium graveolens (assembly GCF_009905375.1). Classification (NCBI taxonomy): domain Eukaryota; kingdom Viridiplantae; phylum Streptophyta; class Magnoliopsida; order Apiales; family Apiaceae; genus Apium; species Apium graveolens. The sequence continues at coordinate 145,020,684 of NC_133650.1, forward strand.
GAAGATGAGGCAGAAGACGGCTCTTTTCAAGGCCAAGCCCCTTCAGGTTCAATCATTTCATAGTCTAAAGGCGCGCCTTCCATAATTGGCGCGTCCTAGCTTCCTGATAAACCTTCATGTTAGCTTTTGTATTGGCATACTAGGTTATTGATAGAAATTCCTGTTAATTTTGTTTGACAAACTTTCTGTTACTTAGGGCGCGCCTTTTTACTCGTGGCTTAGCAAGTTACACATCTTTATCATTGCTATCTTTATCAATTGCCTTCATTTACTTCTTTGTTCAGCACGCCTGATTGTCAAGTTTAACTAATATGTTCAATGTTTTATGCAGAAATGGCTCCTTCAAGGATTCCCAAGTCATTCGGGGCGCGCCATGGCGACAAACCTAAGCCCAAGCCAAAGAGAGATGCTCCTACAGCGCAGACATTCATCCATACTCCTACTCCCATCCCCCAAACTACTCATATCCGAAAAAGACCTGTTATAGATCTAACAGAGAAATAGGGTGTGCCAAAAAGGCCCAGAACAGAGGGCGCGCCTCCAAGTTCATCTGCTGCTTTGAATTCCCATGGGCCCATGGGTTCCCTTCATGTTACAGATGAAGAAGTGGAACAATGGCAAGCCATGAACTTGGTAGAGGCCACCCATGCTTCCATTAATGCATCCTGCCAACAGTTCATTCACTCAACCCAAGTGGTGGACAAACATCTTGAAGAGAAGGCGCGCCTTGAGAGGCTGCAGGGTGACAATAACATCTTGAAGAACACCCTTAAGGATAAAGATTTTCTTCATGCCAAAGATATCAAAGCCAAAGACTCTGAGATCTCCTTCCTCAAGGATGAGGTGGCTAATCTGACTTCCCAGCTGGAAATTGCCAATAAAAAGGCTACCTCTCTCCACACTGAGCTTGGAGGAGCCAACTTGAGGATTGAGTATCTTGAGGAGCAGCAGAAGATGGGAAGGCCTGATGAGAAGAGGGAAATTACTGATGAAGCCTTTGCCAACGGTTTCCACTTCTACAGGATTGGTTTTGTAGCCAATGACCCTGATTATACTTTTGAGAAATTTGGGTAAGAAACTGTTGCTGAGATGGTGGAGTTTAAGAGGGAGCATGCTACAGAGATCAAGGCGAGGAGAATAGAGTTTGGGTTAGAGGAAGATGATGAGGGCGCGCCAAGAGAGGAAGCCTCTAAGGACGTGCCTGAAGCTGATCCTACTGTTCCACTTCAAACCATTCCCCCAACAGATGAATCTCAGGGCGCGCCCTGATTTATGTTTAATCTGTATTCGTACTTAAGCTTCAAATACTTCTGAGGAGTCATCCCTCTTTTGATGCTGTACAAAGTTGTACGACTTATATCTTGCTACTCTTTAATTTCTTGCACTATAACATATCGTATGGGTTTACACGATTACATCTTTTTTAGTGTGCATATAAAAATTTGTTAAGGTGTATCAACTATATAGGGCGCGCCCTAATTTTATATAGTTTTCTATTTTGATTCCCTTTCAAACCATCACACACTTGCATCATACAGAAACATGAGGGGCGTCCTTCCATAATAGCGCGCCTTTTTTATATTTAGAGCATAAGACAAACTGTTATGGGCGCGCCCTTTAGCATTTAGATAATGTATATCTAGTACATTCATGGGTACTTACTTTTTGTAAAATTTAAAATTGTCCCTATATCATTAAGATCTATAGAATTCTTTTAACAGAGCATTTTGAAATGAGGGTGCGCCGTATTTATTTTTAACATGCAAGTGCCAAGTACTCCTTTCTTATCAGTGATTCTTTTGCGGTAATTTATTTAAGTACCAAACCAATGGCACGCCTTGATCTGAAGGACTTTTCCTTAATTTATTCGATCATTTGTACACTTTTATTTCTACATTATCAATCTGTTGTTTCATATATTTTTTATATAGGCGCGCCCTTTTATGGATGTGTACCATGGTACCTTGATTATGGATTAATAATTCCTCAATTGGGCGCGCCCTATGATAGGGCGCGCCTCAAATTTTTTCCAAATGAAATTTTTACATGCCAAGCAAATAAAGCAATTTGAAGTAACTTTTTTTTTATTGATAATGTGCTTTAGTGTACAAATCACACCAGTCCCATGGCTACTATCTCTATGGGAAATTTATTTGAAAATTTTATCATTCTGCTAGTTCCGAGGTTCGTAGTCATATATACTACCCCGTAGGCTAGGAGGAATTTATTTGCTACTAGTCTTTTACATAGGAATTAATCATGGAAATGAGGGGGACAAAGCCACACCCTACTGATAATACTTCCGTAAATGCTTCGCATTCCTTGCTCGAGGAATAGGTTTGCCATCCAGATCTTTCAAGCGATAGGTTCCCTTCCAGAGTATCGCTTTGACCTTGTATGGTCCCTCCCAATTAGCTCCAAGAACCCCATGCTGAGCTATTTTGGTGTTAGGCATAACCTTTTGCAACACAAGATCCCCAACCTTGAACGACATGGATTTTACCTTCTTATTATAATACCTTGCGATTCTCTACTGATATGCAGCAAGCTTTAATTGAGAGTTTGCTCGGGCTTCATCTAACAAATCCAAGTGGAGCCTCTAGTCAACTTCTTCATCTTCCTCAACAAACAAGTCTCTCCGGAAGGATCCGGCTCCTACCTCCACGGGAACCATGGCCTCATACCCATAAGTCAGCAGAAATGGGGTTTCTCCCGTAGTCTATCTGGGAGTTGTGTTGTAAGACCAGAGGACCATGGACATCTCCTCTGGCCAGTCTCCTTTTATTTCTTCCAACTTTGCCTTCAAAGTATGTTTTATGATTTTTTTATAGCTTATGTCTGACCATTGCTTTGCGGGTGATAAACTGCGGCAAAATCTTTTTTGATGTTCAAGTCTTCACAAAGCTTCCTTAGCTCTTTACTATCAAACTGCTTCCCATTATCCGAGATGAGTTTGTTTGGGATACCGAACCGGCATACTATAAAATTGAAAACAAAGTCCCTTATCTTCTTTGCTGTGATCGTGGCCAGTGGCATAGCTTCCGCCCATTTGGTAAAGTAATCTACGACTACGGCGTATTTCACACCCCCTTTGCTTTAGGCAACTCTCCAATGAGATCGATTCCCCACATGGCAAAAGGCCAGGGACTTGCTAATGAGGTAATGGAAGATGTCGGGGCGTTGGAATAGTTGGCGAATCGCTGGCAATGATCGCAAGCCCGGACAAACTTGAAGGCATCTTCTTTCATAGTTGGCCAGTAATATCCTTGTCTGAGGACTTTCAATGCCAACGAACCACCCCCGAGTGATTGCCACAAATCCCTTCGTGCACCTCTCTGAGAATATAATTTCCCTCTTCTATATCCACACAGCGTAACAATGGCTGGTTAAATCCCCTCTTGTATAACACCCCATCGTATTCGTCATACTTCGCAGCTTGATATCGAAGACGCCGAGCCTGTAACTTGTCCTCTGGAAAAGCTCATGTTCGAATATAGTTGTGAATGGGGGTGATCCACCCCTCTAGCTGGTTTTCCTGTGTCTGGAATACTTCTACCTCTGGAACACTAGGTATCTCTTGGACTCCCAAAGGAATTTGTCCAAGCTGGATGCTATCCATTTGCGACCCCATCTTTGCCAAAGCATCTGCCTTACTATTTTCCTCCCTTGGAAAACCCTCTAGTCTGGATTTTCCAAACTTCTCTAATAGACGCTGTGCACATCTCATATATAACTCTATTCGGGGTCCCGGGCTTGGAAACCTCCGTTGACTTGATTTACAACTAACTTAGAGTCACTTCGAGCTATTAAATTCACCACCCCCACTTCCAATGCCATTTTCAGACCATTGATCAGAGCTTCATACTCAGCATCATTATTGGTGACATAAAACTTGAAATGGATGGCCCTCATCAAATGATGCCCTTCCGGGGTGACTAAAACAATCTTGGCGCCTGCTCCACTATTATTCACGGCCCCATCTACATGTAAGATCCATAAAGGGTGTGGGAGTTTCTCCCTTTTATCAATAGGAAAATCTCCTTGCGAGGAAGGTTCTGCTAGCACTATGGCCTTTTCGCCTACCTCAGAAATAAACTCAAGTATGAAATCAGCTTACGCCTGTCCTTTAATTGCCGTGCGAGGACAATACTCCAAATTGAATTGTCCTAACTCTATTGCCCACTTCAACATCCTTCCCGATGATTCAGGTTTGTGGAGAATATGCCGGAGTGGATAAGTGGTGCGGACCTCTATTCGGTGAGCCTGGAAATAGGGTCTTAACTTTTGTGCCGCAAGGATAAGGGCGTACACCAATTTCTCCATATTGGTATTTCTGGTTTCCGCATCCAACAACCTTTTGCTCATATAGTACATAGGCCATTGGTGGCTCGCTTCCTCCTTCACCAACATCGCGCTGACAGAGTACTCAGATACTGCCAAGTAAAGAATTAATGTCTCTCCGTCATCCGGCTTGGCCAACATTGGAGGATTTTCCGACTGCTCTTTGATTTTCAGAAAAGCCTCTTCACAATCAGGGGTCCACACAAAATCCTTCCCCATTCCTTTGATTACCTTGAAGAATTCTCCGCACCTATCCGATGACTTCGAGACAAATCGATTTAGGGCTGCAATCCTTCCTATCAGGCTTTGCACTTGCTTGACGCTGTTGGGAGATTCATGTCTAACAGAGCTTTGATTTTGGCCGGGTTGGCCTCAATTCCTCGGTGGTTAACCATGAATCCCAAGAATTTCCACGATTCCACACTGAATACGCACTTCTGAGGGTTTAACTTCATTTTATACTTTCTCAGAATATGGAACATCTCTTCTAAGTCGGCGATGTGATCTTCCGCCTTCTTAGACTTTACGAGCATAACATCCACGTATACCTTGAAAGGAATATGTCCTAAGTCCAATCATGAATTAGGATTTAGGAATAACTCATTATGTAATCTGTTTTGATTTTATTGATATTAATAAAAGACTTGTTTTGTTTTTATTACGGGCTTTATCTATTTAAGTGTTTAAATAAGATATACCATAGTTTAGAGAAAAGCTTTTTATGGATTATGATGAGATCATAATAGTGAGACCTAAAAAGATGATAACTCTAAACTTAAATAGTTCCTGGTCATAGGATTACTAACTGGTAATTAATAATCCGCAAAGATCGGTACATACTATGCTTGCTTCATTATGAAGGATGTCTGTTCTCATAGACATTTGTGTGGTAACACTATAGCTAGTATGTAGGTGCTTATTATAGAATAAGTTCACTGAACATGACTCGCACAGCTGAACAACTGATGGAGTTCACTCACGTGTTAGCAGTTGTTCACATAGTGATAGTTGTACAAGTATCCTTAGACTTGAGGTCATCATAGTCATCTTGTGTACACTGAACTATGCTTTGGTTTAGTTCTTAGTCTCCAGGGACAATTATTAGGGCTCTTCTGGGTATAGGAATTTGTACACGAAGATAGTGTATTATCAATAAAGGATCTACCCCTTCCAGTGAAGGAAGCGAATGTTCAAGGCTGATCCACTTATGCTAGTTCAGGAATCTCTGGCCAGAGTGAATGAAATTAGAAAGGAGTTTCTAATTTGCATAGAACTACGTATAGTAAATGGTAAGCAAATGATTAAATTAGATAGGCTTGACACGAGATCCATGCCTTGTATTTAATCGGGACATTGTAGGGTAGAAGGAGTTTATTGTACGGTAACTATTCACTGAATAGGTTCTTGGTATTCTAAGCAGTGAATTCATATTATCCGGATAGTCGCGATATGTTGAGAAGTATCCCTCACGATGTAGAATAAATGTGATTAATTAATTAATCATATTTAATAAATTAGAGAATTTATATAAATAATGATAAAATAGTTTTATTATTATTTATTTCTACTACCGGCTTTATATTGAACCTACAGGGTCACACCATAAAAAGAGAATGATTTAATGGTGGAGGAATTAATTAATAATGGCTAATAATTATTTATTTATGAAATAAATAATTAATTGGCAAATTTAATAATTGATTAAATGAGATTTAATTGATTATAAATTAATTAAGAAAAGTTCTTAATATTATTAATTAAGGATTTAATTTTTGGAAATTAAATCAAGAGAGAGAATTATTTCTAAAGTGTTTAGAAAAAGGATTAATAATTAAAAGGTGTTTTAATTATTAATGAGAATAATAAATGGGATAATAATAATATTATTTATGGGAAAATTTCAGCTGAAATTTTTGCCTATAAATACACTATTATAGACCCTATTTTATTCTAACCCCATCAAACCCGAAAACCCAAAAAGTTTGGAAAACCCAATTCTCTCCACCTTCTTCCTCCTCCTTAACATCGTTTTCTTGGTGGATACCGGTGGAGTGTTTTACACTTGAGGAGCAACTGCTAAGGATCTCTGATCATTGTCTCCGAATTATTTTAAAAGGTTAGATTCGATCCCTCGAATTTTTATTCACGATTTATATGCTTTTATTTGGATTTTGTATGTGTAAAAGTGTTTTTCCATACCCCGTTGCGTTAAAAATCCAACAATGGTATCAGAGCATAGGTTGTATGCATATAGATCTGTGGTAAAAATTTCAGAATTTTATATGCTTGTATGAATTAATTATGATATTTACAAGTTATATTATAGATTAATTTTGTCTGATGAGAAATCGTTTCTCAGAATAATTTTGAATGTTGATCTGGGTTCTACAAGTGTTGTAGATCGTCTGGGTATTTTTTTCATAATTTTAGGATGTATAGATTTTTTATTATGAATTTTTGAAGTTCTTACAATTAAATTCGTAATTAAATAAATCATATATATATAATATAAAGTAATTATATGTATATATCTGCATCTGTGATGATGCTGTCTGTTGATGGCACACGGAAATAGAGACTGTCAGGGTACAGAGAAGTCAAGCGCACGGAATTCCGTGCGGGCGCTTGTCAAGCGGCTGCAAAAAAAAAATTAGGGGTGTAACGCATTCCGGGAATGCGTTACACACCTGTGGCGCATTCACGGAATGCGTTACACACTTTAATGGCTTAAAAGGGGTGTAACGCATCACCGGAATGCGTTACAGGGCTTGTAACGCGTTCCTGTAATGCGTTACAGCCCGACTGTTTACATTAAAATTGATTTTTTGGAAGTTTCGTAACTCCGTTTTAGGCGTGCAATATACCGTTGGATTCGTTTTTCCGAGACGGATCTAATGGAGTGATCAATTTTAGTTTATATAAAAGTTTTGAACTGTTTATATTTCCATGAAGTGTTTTAAAGCTGTTTTTGACTGTTTTAATTGCTTTTAAATGCTTCATGTGATACATAGAGATGTATAATGCTTAGACCAATATGCTAGATGATGTAACATGCCTACCTTGATATTTATTCATGTTTATATATGTGACATATGCTTAGTTTATCATGCGATGATAGATTTAGGTGAACTTAAATAAACATAGGGCGTTTGTTAGACAACCTAGTATAGTGAAATTGTTTCATAACCTTAATAATAATATTATGAATACAATCATGAGATTCTTGTGTTTATGAAACACGTAATTGAATATGAATTTTCGATATGAGAGAAAGTATGATTCTGTCAACAACAGATTTCTATCTGTAAGAAAGGGTTATTAAGTGACGCCTCTTGACAATGCTCCACCCGATCTGGGAATCATCTGATTATTGATTATTGATTTGAAATATTTAATTTAAAAGGAAGAATTTCTTTATATTATGATTATGATTGTAACGTAATATAATCCCTCTAAAATTAAATAATATCAAGTAGTAATTGGCCAATGATACAACGGGCTTGTGTCGGTCATAGCCTTCCAACATGGTAGAAAGTAGTTCTTATTTTTGAATCATTGTCGTTTCGTGCCACAGCCGAGGGCTTTGATTTTGAAGTAAGAAATACTTGTCTATTACATAGAGATGTGTACATTGAATAAGAATCTAAAGGTCGTTACGTGCCACAGCCGTGGGCCTTTGGGGACTGATTCAATTGTACGGAATGTTGGGTTAGACTTGACTTAGAATATTGAGTTTGTCGTGCCACAGCCGTGACTCAATTATTCAAGAGGCTAAAGTTTGATTAGGGAATAACATTAGATGTAATTGACAAGAGTTGTCTGCCTATTGAACATTACATGACGTTTCATGCCACATCCAGGGTTGTGTAATGGAATGTAGGATCCCTATTCCCACTAGCATTATGAATGCTTAATTTTTCATGTAGGGGGTTGAATAAATTAGGAAAACTAGTGGGAGCCACTTATGAATAAAAACCCGATTCATATAGTGTTTTGAAATGAAATCGAATATTTTCTAAGTATTGTTATGTGTTTATCATTTACAGATTTACTTTGTACATTATATCTTCTGCACTATCACTTAGGAGCATACTAGATGCTCACAAATTGACTGGTCCTAATTATGCTGACTGGCTTCGAAACTTGAGAATTGTTCTCAGGATTGAGAGGCTGGAATACGTGATTGACTCACCTAAGCCTACTGAACCTGCTAGTGATGCACATAATGATGAACATGTTGTGTATCGTAAGTGGATAGATGATGCAAATGTTGCTCAATGCATCATGCTAGCTTCCATGAACATTGAGCTATAGAAGCAACATGAGCATATGGATGCTCACACTATCCTCATGCATCTACAAGAGTTGTATGATATGGTAGGGAGGACAGCTCGATATGAGATATCGAAGGAGCTGTTCGGGTGTAGGATGTCTGAGGGATCATCTGTGAATGACCATGTACTTAAGATGATCAATTTGATTGAACGTCTTGGACAACTTGGTTTTGCCATGGATGGGGAGCTGAGCCAAGACTTGGTCTTGCAATCGCTTCCGAGTTCGTTCTCGCAGTTTGTTGTGAACTTTCACATGAATAAGTTGGATGTCAGCCTTCCTGAACTCCACAACATGCTGAAGACTGCGGAATCGAATTTTTCCCCTAAGAAGAGTTCTGTTCTTCTAATTGGTGAAGGTTCCAATCCTAAGAAAAGGAAGAGGAACTCTTCCAAGAAGAAGAAAGTAGGTGAGAAAATGCCGGTTCCACCAAAAGCTGAAGACCCCAAGAGCAAAGTTGTTTGCTTTCACTGTAACAAGGTGGGGCACTGGAAGAGGAACTGCAAGGTTTACCTTGCAGAATTGAAGAAGAAGAAGGGTAGTGAGACTACCGCTTCTGATTCAGGTATGTTCATGATAGAAGTGAATATGTCATTAAATCAAATTTCTACTTGGGTATTAGATACCGCCTGTGGTTCTCATATCTATAATTGTTGCAGGGACCAAGGAGAAGTAGGACTCTTGAGGAAGAGGAGGTGATTCTACTGATGGGAAATGGAGCAAGAGTTGCTGCTGAAGATGTAGAATCATTTCATTTACATAGGCCTACGGGCACGACTATTGTTTGAAATAATTGTTATTTTGTTCCCTCGATTGTGAGGAATATTATTCCCATGTTAGACTTGGATGGATTTTCATTTATTATTGAGAATAATGAATGTTCTATTCTTAGAGATAATATTCTTTATGGACGTGGTACTTTAAATAATGGTCTGTATATATGTGACATAATTTACTTCAGATTGAACAAACTAATAAAAGAAAAGGGATGATGAAAATCTCACTTTATAGTGGCATTGCAGTCTCCATTTAGTAGACATGGAGAGAGGGCTGCAAATTTGCTAGGAATGGTACACACAAATGTATGTGGACCAATGTCTACGCAAGCCACGGGTGGATTTTCATACTTCATTACTTTCATAGATGATAGATCTGGATTCGGATATGTGTTTAATGAAACACAAGTCTGAGGCCTTTGAAAAGTTCAAAGAATATAAGTATGAAGTGGAGAAACAACCAAACATAGTATTATAACTCTTCGATCAGATCGAGGTGGTGAATACTTTAATGGAGTGTTTCTAGATTATCTCAAAATAAATGGTATAGTCTCCTAGTGGACTCCTCCAGATTGGTATCTGAAAGGAGAAATCGAACTTTGTTAGATAGTTCGGTCCATGATGAGCTATGCAAATCTTCCAGTATTCCTATGGGGTTATGCATTGGAAACCTCAGCATATTTACTGAATAAGATGCCTTCCAAATCTGTTCCTCAAACTCCGTATGAGATATGGAAAGTAAGGAAATCGAGTCTTAAACACGTTAAGATTTGGGGATGTCTAGCTTATGTCAAGAAAGTTGACCCAGATAAGCTGGAATATCGATCCGTAAAATGTAATTTTTTGGGATATCCTAAAGAGACTTTAGGGTATTACTTTTACACCGATCATCGGGTGTTTGTTTCCAGATATGCTACCTTCTTGGAAAAGGAGTTTGTCCTTGAAGGAAACAGTGAGAGCAAAATTAAACTTGATGAAATTCAAGAAGCACAAACTACTACAGATCAAGTGGAAACACCTATTCTGACTGAACAACCTTTTGTGGAACAGCCCATTCATAGATCAGGGAGAGTGTCTCGCCAACCTGAGAGGTATTATGGCCTTGTCATTGAAAATGACAATGAGTTGTCGATCATTGATGATGACGACCCTGTGACCTATAATGAGGCTATGAGTAGTGTTGACTCAGAGAAATGGCATAGTGCCATGAAATCCGGAAAGAAATCTATGTATACGGGATACAAAAGAATGATTAGAGCAGATGGCTAGGTGGAGACCTTTAAGGCCAGGCTTGTGGTAAAAGAATTCAAACAAAGGCAATGGATTGACTTTGATGAAACCTTTTACCTGTAGCCCTGTTAAAATCAGTTCGGATTTTACTTGCGAATGCTACTTACTACGACTATGAGATCTGGCAATTAGCCAGATGGTTTTCTTTTCAAGAGAAATGAAAAACTAGTGTGTAAGCTGTTGCGAACCATATATGGTTTAAAGCAAGCTTCTCGAAAGATGGAACATTCGTTTTGATGAGACAATCAAAGAGTTTGATTTTATCAAAAACGAAGATGAACCATGCGTCTACAAAAGGGTTAGTGGGAGCGCGGTAACATTTCTTGTATTGTATTGAATTAGAGTTGACACACATAACAACATAGCAGACCCACTCACAAAGCTACTTTCTGAAAGTCACTTTGATCGTCATAAAGACTAGATGGGTATTAGATACCAGAGTGATTGGCTTTAGTATAAGTGGGAGATTGAAAGGAATACGTCCTAAGTCCAATCATGAATTAGGATTTAGGAATACCTCTTTATGTAATCTGTTTTGATTTCATTGATATTATTAAAAGACTTGTTTTGTTTTTATTACGGGCTTTATCTATTTAAGTGTTTAAATAAGATATACCATAGTTTAGAGTAAAGCTTTTTATGGATTATGATGAGATCATAATAGTGAGACCTAAAAAGATGATAACTCTAAACTTAAATAGTTCCTGGTCATAGGATTACTAACTGGTAATTAATAATCCGCAAAGATCGGTACATACTATGCTTGCTTTATTATGAAGGATGTCTGTTCTCATAGACATTTGTGTGGTGACACTATAGCTAGTATGTAGGTGCTTATTATAGAATAAGTTCACTGAACATGACTCGCACAGCTGAACAACTGATGGAGTTCACTCACGTGTCAGCAGTTGTTCACATAGTGATAGTTGTACAAGTATCCTTAGACTTGAGGTCATCATAGTCATCTTGTGTATACTGAACTATGCTTTGGTTTAGTTCTTAGTCTCCAGGGACAATTATTAGGGCTCTTCTGGGTATAGGAATTTGTACACGAAGATAGTGTATGATCAATAAAGGATCTACCCCTTCTAGTGAAGGAAGCAAATGTTCAAGGCTGATCCACTTATGCTAGTTCAGGAATCTCTAGCCAGAGTGAATGAAATTAGAAAGGAGTTTCTAATTTGCATAGAACTACGCATAGTAAATGGTAAGCAAGTGATTAAATTAGATAGGCTTGACACGAGATCCATGCTTTGTATTTAATCGGGACATTGTAGGGTAGAAGGAGTTTATTGTATGGTAACTATTCACTGAATAGGTTCTTGGTATTCTAAGCAGTGAATTCATAATATCCGGATAGTCGCGATATGCTGAGAAGTATCCCTCACGATGTAGAATAAATGTGATTAATTAATTAATCATATTTAATAAATTAGAGAATTTATATAAATAATGATAAAATAGTTTTATTATTATTTATTTCTACTACCAGCTTAATATTGAACCTACAGGGTCACACCATAAAAAGAGAATGATTTAATGGTGGAGGAATTAATTAATAATGGCTAATAATTATTTATTTATGAAATAAATAATTAATCGGCAAATTTAATAATTGATTAAATGAGATTTAATTGATTATAAATTAATTAAGAAAAGTTCTTAATATTATTAATTAAGGATTTAATTTTTGGAAATTAAATCAAGAGAGAGAATTATTTCTAAAGTGTTTAGAAAAAGGATTAATAATTAAAAGGTGTTTTAATTATTAATGAGAATAATAAATGGGATAATAATAATATTATTTATGGGAAAATTTCAGTTGAAAATTTTGCCTATAAATACACTATTATAGACCCTATTTTATTCTAACCCCATCGAACCCGAAAACCCAAAAAGTTTGGAAAACCCAATTCTCTCCACCTTCTTCCTCCTCCTTAACATCGTTTTCTTGGTGGATACCGGTGGAGTGCTTCACACTTGAGGAGCAACTGCTAAGGATCTCTGATCGTTGTCTCCGAATTATTTTAAAAGGTTAGATTCGATCCCTCAAATTTTTATTCACGATTTATATGCTTTTATTTGGATTTTGTATGTGTAAAAGGGTTTTGCCATGCCCCCGCTATGTTAAAAATCCAACATACCTCCATCGTTTTTCCAATCTGCCTCTTAAACATTTTATTTACCAATCTTTGATAAGCGTTGAGCAGACCAAATGGTATTCCAATGTAGCAATAGAGCCCCCTATGAGTAATAAAAGAGGTGTGTTCCTGGTCAGGCCCATACATGGGAATTTGATTATATCCGGAGTACGCATCCATGAAGCTGAGCAAGGCATGCCCCGTCGTGGCATCGACCAGCTGGTCAATTCTTGGTAAAGAAAAGCTATCATTCGGGCACGCTTTATTCAGATCGGTGAAATCCACACATGTTCTCCATTTGCCGTTGGGCTTTTTTACTAACATTGGATTGGTCAACCATTCCGGGTAGAAGGACTCCCGAATTAGTCCGACGTCCAAGAGCCTATCCACTTCTTCCGCTAAGGCTATAGCCTTCTCTCCTCTTACGGCCCTGCGCTTTTGTCGAACCCCTTTATACTTGGGATCGATATTCAAACGGTGGCAAATTACCTCTGGGTCGATTCTCACCATGTCAGAATGGTTCCATTCAAATACATCAAGGTTTTCCAAGAGAAATATCGAAAGACCCTCTTTTAACCTTGGTACCAACTGAGATCCAATTCTCAAAACCTTACTTGAATATTTTTCGTCGACAGGGATTTTAGGTGTATCCTTTAATGGTCCCTTCTTCTCCGTTGGCATTGTTATCCGTGGATCTAGGTCAAGCGCATCATGATTTTCGTGGTTTTGTAGAGAAGGCACATCCCCTTTAGGAGGAGCATCGACTTCTTTAGAAGGTGTGCCCTGCATCGCAGGGGCATCAACTTCCTTTATACTTTTCAAGGGCAAGGGCGCGCCCTCAGGGAGAGGGGCATCTACCTTATGCTCATCCTGTCCGAGACTTTGCAAGACGTCAAATCTTCCTTCTAGTCGTTCCCCATTGAAATCTGCTTAGACTATGGTATTTGAGGATTCCTCTTCTTCTAACATTTCAATTCTGATTGTGTATTCCAAGAACAACATTGTTGGAGGCAGTTCAGAGGGGCGATCGTCTTCTTGCTCGACATAATAATGGACTCGGATTTCCTCGATCGGTTGCTCGATGCTCTTTTCTCGATCATTGTCTGATGCATCTTCGGCGTGGGAGTCCTTTCTAAAGCCTCTCATAGCTTGCCTGTAGCACTCCCGAGAGTCATACTGAGAGCCCTTTATACTCCCCACACCATTTGGTGTTGGAAACTTGATGGTAAGGTGATGGATTGAAGTAATAACCCTCATCTCCCGAAGAAAAGGCCGTCCCAACAGCACGTTGTGGGACGACCCCTGATTCAGGACCTTGAACTCGAGCATCTTTGTTATGGACAACGGGCTTTTCCCCAAAGTATATGGCAACCAAATTGATCCCATAACTTTAACTCTTGCGCCAAAGAAGCCATAGACACACAAATCTTCCCCTGGCATATCCCGATTAGGTAGCCCCATCTTCCTAAAGGTGCTGTAGTAGAGGATGTTTGTCGAGCTTCCATTGTCCACGAAGGCCCTATGGATGTTTTTGGTTCCAATCTGGATGAACCAGCGCATCATTTTGGGGGTGATGCACCCATTGGGCATCTGCTTCTCTGAAGGTAATATCCATGGACTCGCTCTTAAATACTTTGGGCGGTCGAGATTCCACCCTATGAATGTCCATGAGAGGTCTGAACCGGGCTTCCCTAGCATATCTCGCCAAGGCTCGGTTGCTACATTCCATCCCAGGATCTCCCTCGTAGATTGTTCGGATCCTGCCGTCCCTGACAAATTTATTTTCCTCTAGAGTTTCATTGTTCGACCCCCGCGAGGCTCGCCTTCCTCTAGAGTCCCTGCCATCACGATTAACTTTCATCCTTCCTCCTAGATGCAGATCTTGATTAGCTCCTCCTTCTAGCGCCAATTTGTTGACAGAGGAATTTGGGAGCAACAAATTCTGAGGTTCGTAGCCGGAAACAAAATCTGTGATGGCGGTTCTTCGTCGGAAATGTGAACAGTAATCGGTGGATCCGATGAACAGTATTCATTGGAAAAGATAAACAGTATTTGGTGGTGGTGGTTATTGGTGGCTGAGATTGCTTAGGGTTAATGGTGGCTCCTATGCGCTCTCGCTTCTAACCCCTTACAATTTGCCTAAGTATCCCTATTGATAGGGAATCAAGCCCATGTAGTTCTTGGCGAACAAGAAGCCTAACGAGCTTAGATTTCTTGTCCCGAGGCCTAGTAGGAAACCCACTGGAAACCGTCTTCTACTAGCTTTATGAATGTCCGCCGATGAGGCCCAACCACAAAGTCCCAAGGCTCGTCCGCGGCTTCGAGACTTCACGGATAAGGCATCTCCCTGGCCTAGGATAACCCTCCGCTCCCAGCTGTTTCTCTAGTCCGCGGACACAGGTATAGCCGTGGTTCACCCCAAATATTGGACGCATCCTTGTCCCCTGATAAGGAGCCTCTACTAGATTACATGACAAGTGATCCCAAGCTTTTGGGTGCAAAGTGCAGGATACTCCAAAGTCTCCCAACGAGGACACCCGTTGACTACAGAGACAGAGCTCCCAAAGCACACACCAGATTTCACCCCACATCCCCAATGAGGACACCCATTGACTACAGGAGGAGGTCTTCAATCATCAGGCATACCCCTGGAGGTCTCTGACCACGGACACCGCCTTTCCTGTAGATATGCTACAGGAAAGAGTTCTTCGATAGAGTACCTGCATCAAATAGGTTAGTATAATAATCACCATCTTCCATGAATCTTCCAAAGAACTTGGCCAAGTAATCATGTTGAAGTCTTCCCAATATTTTTCTACTCATCCAGGGCGCGCCCTAAGGCTCACTATAGGAAAGAATTCAATCAAGGAATTCCTCACCCTTTCTTCAGTAATTGGGCGCGCCTCCTCACTATGTTTGAGGGCGCGCCTCCCATGCATAGACAACTGCAACTTTCCATCAACCATTTTCACCATAAGGCGCGTCCTGCTTATACATAGGACGTGCCCTCTTTCCTTTTATGAAAAGATAATCTTATCGGTTCCTCAATTTTAGGCGTTTATTCTTCAATTTTACCTATTTTATTAATCTCAAATCTGAATATTATTTATGCCAATTTTTGGACATAACAAACTCTTCTGTCCAAATTTATCTTGTGGAGTACTACATAAGCAATAGATAGTTATGGAATTTTTTTTATTTCCTCTAACCCAAGGGATCTGTGAAACTTAGATTATATTTACAATCATTAGACTCCCTACCAACTATTATTGTTCTATAATCCTGACAGAATTTCCAAGTTGAATCTCTCTGACTTCTCTGTTTAACCTCCAGCCTTTTCCCTCTAACGGTGTAAAGCATACTAGATCTTATTACATGTTTATGCTTGAAATGGCTTGAGCGTATAAAAAATGTCTATCTTTCTATATCCAAAGCTCCAGTTTGATCTTGTAAAATCCTGGTAAAGAGTGAAGATCGTAAGTGTGCTTTACCCACCCTGGCTCCACAATTTCATCGCTATCAACATTCAGCAGGGGCAATCTGTCAGATATAGAGGTTATCCCTTACAGAGTACTTAATGAATGATTTAAGCCCACATAATTTCTTATATAGGAACTTAACATTATGCTAAAAACAACACGGTTACTTGAACTTTGTTAACATTTAAGATAAATAATAAGCCTTTAAGTCTTATTGTAAGCCATTGGTTACCCTTTTTAGTTGTTACTACATTGCTCCTCTCCAGGCTAGGTCCTTCATAAAGTCTTAGGACTTTTGCCGCCATCTCCTTCGTTATGATAAGAAATGCAACAGGGAGACATGCTCGACTATGAATCCAGTCATCCATTTAGATTATGGAATAAGTATTTCTACAGAATAGGGGAAAACTACTGTTTGCCCTGTTTTATATGTCCGAGCATTTTTTAATGTAGTTGTCTACTACATGTGACAGATGTCAATTGATGTAGACCCAAAAATGTATATGTGGTGTTATATGGATATACATGTCGAACAATAAACAATAATCGTAGTTGGATGAGTTCTTGAACTGTGTTAAAAAACTGTTTTCTTGGAATATTGCAATTGTAATTCTGAATCGTGAACTGTGATTTTAAAATATAACAAGACACCATATGTGAACTGTGATTTTATCCTTTGAGTTGCAACAAACGAATCTTTCATAACAATTCGTATTAGAATCATGGGCTAGTGAACTAGAATTAAAGTTGGGACAATCCAATCTGTTTGCCAGGTTTTTTTTAGAACAGGCTTGTGAAGTAGTTGTCTATAATTTGACCCCATCATCACCACTGCGGCATATACCAATGTCCAGGGTAAGTCCCTCTCTGTAACCTACTAGGCTGATGTACTATTTATAGTTACTTTCTTTAACACTATCATCAAAACGTCAATGGATATCTCCGTTCCTTGGTAAATTACCGACCAAATGTATCCTGTTTAGTCTTGTTAAAACATCCTTATTAGCTGATAGCAGAACCCAACAATTTCTGGTTACTGATTTGATAAGGTACAGCTGATATATGTAGTCACGAGAAACACAAGTAGAATGAAAGGCCACCGTACAGCCATCAATTTCAACTGACTCATCTTTTGTCTAATTTTATTTCTTACAAGGGTATAAAAATTTACATCTCATAGAAGAGAAATGGTTGAGTTACCGAAAGCGTTCTGGTTCCCAAATGATGAGGTGTCATTATATTATTGGGCAATCTCCCTTAAATGAAAATGGATATCTCATGCATACATATGAGTCCACAAATAAAAAGACGCCGCCATGTGTCATCTAGGAATAAATTTGGGATCTATTTCAGAGTACGTAGCATTGCTCGGCATAGAAAGCATAGATATGAGTGCTCCTAAATCCTAATTAGTAATAATACATATTGAGCATCATAGAAATAGAGTATACTAATTTTCTCAAGTAAAAAGAAACCGCACGCAGCAGTATCTATAAGCAAATCTCAACTCTGCTTCTAGGAACAGAGGGTGTATCAATGTGTATGCCTGGCTTGGAACCATATTTTACAAGTGAGAGGGGGCATATGTTAGAATAATATAACATCCTGGAAAGAGTCATTCTCTAATACCTTGAGATTTTAGAGTAACTGGTTTCTTGACTTGGTATCAGAGTTCAGGTTCGATCCTTGTCACCCCCAATATTTCTCACAACTTATGAGGGACACGAAAAGCAAATTTATACCCCAAATATTTCTCACAACTTATGACGGACACGAAAGGCAAATTTATGTCCCAAAGAGATGGGCACCCGTGATCCACTCTTCGACCCATAAATGGGTTTTCGAGTGAGGGGGAATGTTAGTGAGGGGGTGTCCAAAAGAGATGAGCGCCCGTGATCCATTCTTCGACCCATAAATGGGTTTTCGAGTGAGGGGTAGTGACAGTGAAGGGGTGTTAGAATAATATAAGATTCTGGAAAGAGTTGTTTTCTAACATCTTGAGATTTTAGAGTAACTGCTTCACGATTCATGTACAGTGCTGCTGAAGACAGAATGCACCTCAAAGTGAAATACAACCGATACAACCGATTATAATGAAGTGTTTTGTGTTACTATGAGTTAATGAATAAAAAGAGAACATTACAGATTAAAGGGAAGAAATGAACGTAAAAAACCAATTACAACTTGATAAAATTAAAGTACCAAAAATTAGAATCTCTTTGCAATAATAAATGCAATTTAATCAACCTCCAAGGTTATCAGCTGAAAACCTCATTTTTGTTCCTCAACACAATCTCTTGCAAAGTGCCCTTCCTTGCCACAACTGTAGCATAGTCGTGCACCACCACTCTCCGTCCTACCTCTTTCCCTGCCACCCCTACTACCACGACGACCCCCATAGCTTCGATTTCCACCACCATCACCTGGACCGCTGTACTCTGCATTTTTAGTACTCACACCATCTCCAACTCCATAACAGTTCCTTGCAAAGTGACCTACTTGCCCACAGTTATGGCACTCTACTCCCCTTCCTGCATTTCTCTGGCTACTACCACCGCCGCGTTCACGATAACCTCTACCGTACCCCCTCCTACCACCGCCTCCTCTAACACCACCACGACCTCCTCCTGCTCCGGGTAAAGCGACTACATCAGCAGCCTTGCTCCTGCCATCTTCGCTAGAATTAACGAGGAACTCAACTCGCTTACCTTCTCGAAGAGTTCGAAACCCTTCAGTTCTGATTTCTGTCTGGTGAACAAAAAGATCATCACCACCATCATCCGGAGCAATAAACCCAAAGCCCTTTTGCCCGCTGAACCACTTGACTATGCCAGTTAACTTCTTAACTTGTTGATCTGCCATTGAGTTTTTCTTGAAAATTAGTATTCAGCTAACAACACTGAAGACTGAGTTTCAGATTACCATTTTTCTTTTTAAGAAAACAAAGTATATCAATACAAGGAACAGTATCTCCTATGTGTTTTTCATAAAAGAGAGAGATGAGGTGCAGTAACAAATGTGTGTGTCAGAAGATTTGGTTTTTAGGATTGGGTGAGTGGGACCTCATTAGGCATTCATTGGCGGCGGGAAATCTGCTTAGGAGAACCGCTGGTTCTTGATCTGTGGCACTGGCTTAGTTTATATTGTAATCGAAGACATGCAAGTCGGCAAAAACTTTATCCATATCTTTTTCACGCCTAACCTCACATACTTGAGCTCTCCAATGAATGGTTGATGCTTAAAATGACCCTACTCATTGTTATGGTTCACTATCTTTTCCTTTTAGTTATTTACATATTGTGTGAACTTCAATTTTTCCTCTATTTATAACTATATATATTTACTTAATTATGTGCATTGCACTATATTTGATTAAATATAATACCATGCATTATAATCCCCGTCTTGTAATCAGACATGGTTTGAAAGTCTCTTGTCATCGTTTTAGTCTCACGTCAATTTATAAACCATCGGTCATATCTTTTATTCATTTCAATCATTAGTATCACTCCATTATGAATTACACAAATGCTTCTATGAACAATATTTCATTGGAGGATGATGAAGAAGGAGGACTCTTTGGAGGCGGAGGAACCGGTGGAAGTCAACAATTATTCTTTTGGGTTTGATGCCAAACTTTGTGTGGTGTTTAAGTGTATTTTAAGAGTATCGTTTGCAGGGAAGGACTGATAACAACAGCAACCTCGAGTCTTTTATTTCTTACAGTTAAGAAGTGTGGAGAAAAATTTGTGTTGTGTGATTATCAACTAATTAAACTAAAAAATAACTAAAAAATATATAATATATTTGAGAGAAAACAATCTAAGAGTAAGGGTTTTTCAATGGCTATAATAAATGTCCAATTTGTGTTCTTGTTTTGTTAAACACAATCCTTCTAATGTTTATAAAATTATCTCCCAAGGTAGATAATAGTGCCTACAACTATCCTTTGAACGCCACTCCCATGATCATACAAAATACAATTATAGACTATTGAAAACCAAGGTTTATCAGTTTCACTATTCTTATATCAATCTCCCGATTTAATACTTAAACAGTGTCTATCATATCATATATTAGAATTACCAATCCTCTCCCGATTCACTATGGATACAATCAAAGGTTCGCGACTCCCTTAATTGTGTTAAGTCATCAATGACAAATTAACAATCACAAGAAAATCACAATATAAATAAACAAACAGAACAATTCATTCCTTCATCCTCATCAACTACCCAGCTCTTGAATAAAGGGATTAACTACTCATGATATAATAAATCAAACATGTATTAATATCACAAACCATGAGCTAAGAATTTAAGTACAAAGAATATAACTTGAAAAATTTCTTTGAAATCTGGACGAATCACTTTGAACCTTGTCCCAACTTTACTTTCAACCTGCTTCTATCCCTTCTCTCAAGAGTTAGAAAATATCTCTATTATATTCTACAATACGTTCTGTATACCATCTCTAAAACCTAATATAAACGAGTTTTAATGCTTTCCAAGAAAATATAAATATTTTCCCAAAATAAATTTGATTCTAATGTAAAATTCGAAGTCTATTTTACAGGCCTTATTTTGGGCTTCTCCTGTTAGAATCTTGATGTTGGACCACTTCTAAATTGTAGATTATTTTGTTAGCTTCACATGGGCTGTAAGATATCCCAATTCTGATGTCTAGAACTCAAGTTACGGCCTAAAGAGTGATGTAAGCGCGTGCAACCAATAAATCCGAATTTTCTTATGATATAAGTCCAAATAAGCCCAATACATCTAAAGCTGGAAATTCTTTATTTTCTGTCATAAAATATTAAACTCTAATTAATAATATCCAATTAATATTATAATATTATAAATATGAGAATAAAATCTTTTAAAATATATATAAAGATATACTTTGTCATGTGGTCGCTCATTTCATCTCGGAAGGCCACGTAGATTTCCAGGCCATGCAACAAACATTGTCGGCTCTTTGGAGACCAGGGTTGGGTGTTTACATCAAGGATCTAGAAGCCAATCTTTTTCTTTTCCAGTTCTATCACGAGGTTGATGTTAAAAGAGTAATGGAAGGTTGTCCATGGTCGTTTAACATGAGAGCTCTGATAATGGCTCGAACGAAGGAAGGTGATAACCCTCGTAGCGTGGATTTGAATAAAATGGATTTATGGGTTCAAGTTTATGATCTCAAGACAGGGTTCATGACTGAGAGGATTATCATAGAGGTTGGTAACTACATTGGCACGTAAGTAAGTTCGTGTTCTTCTAATTTTGTTGGTTTTTGGAGGGACTGCCTCCGAGTTAGAGTTACAATCGATGTTTTAAACCCTTAAAATGAAGAATGAAGGTGAGAAAAGCTAGAGAGAAGTGGGATTGGATAAACTTCAAGTATGAGAACGTTCCCACCTTTTGTTTTATTTGTAGATTATCAAGGCACTCTGATAAAATCTGTAGCAGTTTATTGTTACAAATGGGAGCGATATTGTCAGACCGTACGGTGAATGGATGTGTGCACCCTTCAGACGACAAGTAAAGCCTATTGGTGCCAAGTGGTTATGCAATGGAAGTGATGGTACTGACCGGAGATCAACCAGAGATGGATCTCAGAATCTGTTCGGAGAGAGGGCCAGTAATTATGATCTATGTTTTATTCCTGTAACGGGAACAGATATTCATGGATTGAGTGATAGCGGGAAAGTTGTTCAATCTTTTCAAAAGAGCGGGATAGTAGCGATAATAGAAACTCACAGCCTTGAATTGAATATCACGCCAGTAAACATAAGGAAAGAAGTTATTATGATTGAGTCCAAAAAGCGTAGGACTGAGAGTAATATAGATGACCCAATGGGCCTTACCACTGAAGTTATGATGCATTCAGAAGAGGAGGAAAACGCAATCAAGCAGAAGACATGCCCAGAAAATAAAATGGTTCCAAAAAACATGTTAGAGGCGAGTACTCGAGGGGGTACTCGCCTAAAATTATGAGTATTATCAGCTGGAATTTCCTTGAGATTTACAATTCCTAAAAGAGATTGTGCTGCAAAAGAAACCCGACTTTGTTTTTTTGTGCGAAATTATTTGTAAAAAAGATACAGTTGGGAGAGTCAGAAATATTTTAGCTTTTGAAGGCATGGTGACTGTAGAGTCGCATGGTCATAGTGGAGGAGTGGCGTTATTATGAAAAACATAAGGATGATGTAGTATTAAAATCTCTGAATAAAAATTATATTGAAGTGGTTATTAAGTCGCAAGAAGGTCATGAATATAGATTGACTGGTATTTACGGGGAACCGGATAGGTCGAAGAGAAAAGAAACATGGCATTTGATAAGAAAGTTGTCGTCAACCAACACTCTACCATTGTGTTTGATCGGTGACTTGAAAAACGTCATATCTCAACGTGATAAGAGAGGAGGTAGACTTTATCCTCAGTTTATGTTACAGGACTTTCAAGACATTCTTAATGACTACAACTTAACATATATGGATCTTTGTGCGTATCAGTACACGTGGAAGCGAGGCTCATGTACATAAAATAGTATATAGATTCCAGTTAGACAGAGCATTAGTGAATCAAGTTTTTATTAGTTTGTTTACAAATGCCAGACTCACAAATTTAGAAGTTTCTACTTCTGATCATTGCCCTATATGGTTGGAACCTCGGATTATTGTTTTCACAGAGTTAACTAAAACTTTTTGGTTCGAAAATGCTTGGTTAAGGGAACTTATGTGCTACCAGCTTGTCGAGGATATGTGGAATCACGATCCAGATCAAACTTCCTTTTACAAGCTTTTGCAGTGTTCAGAAGTGCTGTCAGCTTGGGGTCAAGAGGTCACATGAAGTTTTAAAACGCGTATAAATGTTAGGAATATATGTGCATTAGTTTGATGATATATTTAACAAAACACTTAAGTAGAAATTTAGTGTCTGTAGCCTCAACGGATAAGACCACTTTGGCTATCCGTTGATGGTGTAGCTTTACTTAGAAATAAGTCTAGTATTGTAGCATATTTCAGTCTCTGAATTTAAAATGTAATTCTTAGAAGTTGAGAGAAACTATGAGTCATGTTGACTACTAGATGATATGCAGATAGGAAGGCCAATTGTAAATATTTCATGCCTTGTAATTTTGTATAAATGAAGTGGTATCAACGGATGACTTAAAGACCTTCAATGGATGAGAAGCTAAGCTTCAACGGATGTCTCTAAAAGCTTCAACGGATAACATCCTTCAACGGATGAGAGCATCAACGGATGAAAGCTTCAACGGATAACATCCTTCAACGGATGAAGTCATCAACGGATGAAAGCTTCAACGGATGTTCTGCTAATTAGCCGTTGATAAGTGGTAGTTGTACCTACAAACAGAGGCACATGGGTTGTCAGAGAAAACTGAGATGTGGTAGCCGAATTTCAGGATCAACAGAAAAAGCAGCCGTTCTTCTTTAGTACAAAGATGCAATAGTCAACAAAGTACTTGATTGAACAGGAAAAGAAGCAAGTGAAGAACTTATTTTACTATTGTAATTTTATATTGTTTTTCACTTGTACACTTGGTAATATATAAACCAAGAAGAAGCTAGTAATTAGAGAGAGATTTTCCAGAGCTGTTAAGAAATATCTTGAGAGAAAATTCATCTAGTTTGTACTAGGATGCAGCTGTGATCAACATTGTTGAACACAGATTTTCTAATATACCATCTCTGGTGGAACAACAAATCCACCAGAAAAGTTTTTAAAGTTTGTTGTGTTCTTTACATTTTGTGTTTGAATATATATCTGTCTGCATTAGCTCAAAGCAATTCATACACTTGTTCATCTTGAACACACTGCTTTAATAAACTTCTCAAAACCTGAAAAAGTTTTGAGATTTACATTCAACCCCCCTTCTGTAAATCTCATTGTTAGTCCTCTAGGAATAACAATTGGTATCAGAGCAAGCTCTTGACACATAAAGAGTTTAAAGATCTTGGAATCTAACAAAGATGAGTAAGAAGGATATTGGAGTAAAGATCCCAGTTCTTGACAAAGACAGTTATCACCACTGGAAGGTGAAAATGCACCTTCATCTACTCTCCCAAGATGAAGGTTATGTAAACTGCATTGAGAATGGTCCTCACATTCCCCACAAAGTAGCCACAGTTGCTACGGCCACAATTGCTGTTGGTCAATCCATTCCAAAACCTAGAGCAGAATGGACAATGGAAGACACAGAAGAAGTCCACAAGGATAAGAAGGCTATGAACATTTTGTTTAATGGTCTTGACAAGGATATGTTTGATAATGTGATAAATTGTTCAACTGCCAAAGAGGTTTGGGACACAGTTCAGCTGCTGTGTGAAGGTACAGAACAAGTAAAAGAGAACAAAATGCAGCTTCTCATTCAACAGTATGAGTACTTTCATTTTGAAGAGAATGAATCTTTAAATGACACATTCAATAGATTCCAAAAGCTGTTGAATGGACTGAAGCTGTATGGTAGAGTGTACCAGGTGAAGGATTCAAATCTTAAATTTTTGAGATCCTTACCAAAGGAATGGAAACCCATGACTGTTTCCTTAAGAAACTCTCAGGATTATAAGGACTTTACTCTTGAAAGATTATATGGAATCTTGAAGACTTATGAACTAGAGTTGGAACAGGATGAGGTATTGGAGAGGGGGAGAAAGAAAGGAGGTTCAGTTGCATTGGTAGCTGAAAATGAGAAAGCATGCAGAAAAGAAACTGTGAGATCTACATCAAGCTCCAAAGATGGTGTAAGAAATCCAGAATCAGACAAGGGTAAAGAGCAAGTTGCTGAAAATGAAGCCAACTCCAGTCAAGATGACTCTGATGGTATTGATGAGCATCTTGCATTTCTGTCCAGGAGATTTGCAAAGATGAAGTTCAGGAAAAACACTAGAGCCACTAAACCCTATAAGAACATGGTGGACAAATCCAAGTTCAAGTGTTTTAATTGTGGTATAAGTGGACACTTTGCAAGTGAGTGCAGAAAGCCAACCTCTGAAAAGAAGAAATTTGAACAAGTAGATTACAAAAAGAAATATTTTGATCTGCTCAAACAGAAGGAAAGGGCTTTCATTACTCAAGAAAAGGACTGGGCAGCTGATGGAGATGAAGAGGATGAAGATGTGGATTATGTCAACCTTGCTCTCATGGCTGATTCTGAAGAAAACGAAGTTAGTTCATCAAGCAATCAGGTAATCACTACTGATTTAACACAGCTTACTAAAGAAGAGTGCAATGATGCTTTCAATGACATGTCTACTGAATTGTATCATTTGCGTGTGTCTCTTAAATCCCTTGCTAAAGAAAATAGTAGGATCAAAGAGAACAATCTGTTTTTAAGCAATAGAAATACTGTGTTAGAAAATAAGTTGATTGACCTAGAGAAAACCAAATTGCATTGTATATCTGTTGAGAATGAACTAGCTGAATCTGTTAAGAAAGTAGAAATACTTTCCAATCAATTAGAGAAAGAGCAAGAGGTGATTAAAGCCTGGAAAACATCTAGGGATGTAAGTGCTCAAATTGCCAAAGTCCAAGGAATTGAATCATTCTGTGAAACTGCCTGGGATAAAAATAAAAAGAAACTGGAATTAATTGATGGACTGTCAACGGATGTGGAATCAACGGATGATGAAAGTTATCCGTTGAAGGAAGAAAAGGAACATCCGTTGAAGGTTCCTCAATTAAAACAGGCAGATGTTTCTAAAAGAGAAAATCTAAAGAAACTCAACAAAAAGTTTGGTTCAACTTCAAAGAACTTTGTCAAAGAAGAAGCAAGCACATCCAAAGATGTCAGAAAGGTGAATGTAGGGCACATGACCTTAGAACAGTTAAACAATAGGCTCAAGATGGTTGAGGATAAAAAGGAATCCAAAAGGAAATCCAACAGAAATGGGAAGGTAGGAGTTAACAAACATAACAATTACACACCTGATAAGTATGCTCCTAGAAAAAGCTGTGTGCATTGTAGTAGTGTTAATCATCTATCTGCTAATTGTAAATCTATTAAGAAATCTCCCATAACTGTACCCTCTTCCATGCCTAACATGTCTGTATCACCTCTACATGCTATGCCTGTTATGTCTCAACAAAATCCTTATGCACATTTTGCAAACATGCCATATTTTAACAATCCTTATCTTGCTGCATTCAGTATGCCTCAAATGCCATACAATATGCCAATGTGGAATAACATGTATGCACAATCCATGCCTAATAATTCTATAAATGTGCTGGATAATGTTGTGACTAACCCTACACCTCAACCAACCACATCTAAGACCAAGGTTGACTCAAACTCACCTAAGTCTAAAGATGCAGGAGGAATGAAGTCTAGGAGAAAGGCTAACAAGAATGGACCCAAGGAAACTTGGGTACCAAAATCAAATTGATTGATTTTGTGGTGTGCAGGAAAATAGAAGAAATCTATGGTACTTGGACAGTGGCTGTTCAAGACACATGACTGGAGATTTCTCCCTGCTCACAGAGTTTAAAGAGAGAGATGGCCCCAGCATAACCTTTGGAGATGACAGCAAAGGGTTTATTATGGGATATGGCTTGATTTCAACAAGGAATGTCATCATTGAAGAAGTTGCATTAGTTGATGGTCTCAAGCACAACTTACTGAGCATCAGTCAACTATGTGATAGAGGGAATACAGTTTCCTTCAATTCTGAAGCCTGTGTTGTCACTAGTAAGAAAGACAACAAAGTGGTTCTAACTGGAGTTAGAAAAGGAAATGTGTACTTAGCTGACTTCAACTCTACAGATGCAGAATCTATTACTTGTCTCTTCAGCAAAGCAAGTTCAGTTGAGAGTTGGCTATGGCACAAGAAGCTATCCCATTTGAATTTCAAGACAATGAATGATCTAGTCAAAAAGGACTTAGTAAGAGGAATTCCTCTTGTTGAATTCTCAAGGGATGGTCTGTGTGATGCTTGTCAGAAAGGCAAACAAAGGAAAGCATCATTTCAGAAGAAGCTTGAAACAACAATTGATGAACCATTACAGCTGCTACATATGGATTTGTTTGGACCAGTCAATGTATTGTCAATAGCAAGAAAAAGATATTGCTTAGTGATTGTAGATGATTTCTCAAAGTTCTCATGGGTCTATTTTCTTGGATCAAAGGCTGAAGCAAGTGAAATCATTATCAATCACATCAGGCAAGTCAATAATCATCCTGACTTGAAGGTAAGAAACATCAGGAGTGACAATGGAACTGAGTTCAAGAATTTGACATTAAGGCTGTTCTGTGAAGAAAATGGAATCATGCATGAGTTCTCAGCTCCAAGAACACCTCAGCAAAATGGGGTAGTTGAAAGAAAGAACAGATCTTTAATTGAGGCTGCCAGAACAATGCTTGAAGAATCAAAGTTACCAACATATTTTTGGGCT
Organism: Apium graveolens; assembly: GCF_009905375.1. Lineage (NCBI taxonomy): Eukaryota > Viridiplantae > Streptophyta > Magnoliopsida > Apiales > Apiaceae > Apium > Apium graveolens. The sequence continues at coordinate 145,048,451 of NC_133650.1, forward strand.
GAAGCTGTTAATTGTGCCTGTTTCATTCAAAATATTTCTTTGATCAATCAAGCTAAAGGCATGACTCCTTATCAGTTGTTCAAGAAAAGAAAACCAACTCTAAACTTTCTTCATGTCTTTGGATGTAAATGTTTTATACTGAGGAATCAATCTGACCATAAAGGGAAGTTTGATGCAAAGGCTGATGAAGGAATATTTGTTGGTTATTCAGCTGGAAAATCTTATAGGGTCTACAATCTAAGAACCAACATTGTTATGGAATCTGTGCATGTTGTGTTTGATGATAAAAAGATTGATGGACTAACAGATGAGGAACATTATGAGAGACTCAAATTTGACAATATTGAAATATATTGTGATGATAGTGAAGAAGAGATTGATGGAGACGACACTTCAAAAGGAATACAAAATTTGCCCCTGAATAATGCACAAAATTCAGCATCCGTTGAAAGACATTGTGCATCATCCGTTGAAGTACTTAATGAAGCATTCGTTGATCATAGCTCATCAACTGATAATCAATTTACATCATTAATTGATGGAACTCCAAGTTCCCTGCAAAGGACCAACAACTCAGGGGGAGTTTCAACAAATCAAAACGCTGTCTCACATCATGACAATACTGAGATCACCTCATCTAGAGCTCATCTTCCACCTCAAAGGAAATGGACCAAAAATCATCCCTTTGAACTGATCATTGGTGATGCATCATCTAAAGTGCAAACAAGAAGAGCTACTCAAGATGAATGTCTGTATAGTAGTTTTCTATCTCAGGAGGAACCTAAGAAAGTGGAAGAAGCCTTATTGGATCCAGATTGGATATTAGCTATGCAGGAAGAGCTAAACCAATTTGAGAAAAACCAAGTTTGGAAGCTGGTACCCAAACCAAAGAACAAGAGTCCTATTGATACAAAATGGGTATTCAGAAATAAGATGGATGAAAATGGCATTATCATAAGGAATAAAGCCAGATTGGTTGCTAAAGGCTATTCTCAGCAAGAGGGAATAGATTTTGATGAGACATATGCTCCTGTTGCAAGACTTGAAGCTATCAGAATCTTTCTAGCCTATGCAGCCCATGCCAATTTCAAAGTCTATCAAATGGATGTCAAGAGTGCATTTCTAAATGGAAAATTAGAGGAAGAAGTCTATGTAAGTCAACCTCCAGGATTTGAAGATCCAAATTTTCCAGACTATGTGTATTATCTGTTGAAAGCACTCTATGGACTGAAGCAAGCACCTAGAGCCTGGTATGAAACATTATCAAAATTTCTTTTGGAGAATCACTTCACTAGAGGTACTGTTGATAAAACTCTCTTCTTTAGAAATGTTAATGGCTCTAGTATACTTGTTCAAATTTATGTAGATGACATAATATTTGGTTCTAAAGATAATAAACTTTGTAAAAAGTTTGCTAAGCTAATGCAAAGTAATTATGAAATGAGCCTAATGGGAGAACTAACCTATTTTCTTGGTTTACAAATTAAACAAGTTAGTAATGGAATTTTCATTAGTCAAACTAAATATATTCATGATCTTTTAAAGAAGTTTGACTTAATGGAATGTTCATCTGCAAAAACTCCCATGGCCACTGCCACCAAACTTGAATTAAATAAGACTGAAAGGTCTGTAGACATTACAAGTTATAGAGGCATGGTTGGTTCACTTTTATATTTAACTGCTAGCAGACCAGATATAATGTTTGCTACATGTCTGTGTGCTAGATTTCAAGCTGATCCTAGGGAGTCTCACTTAACTGCTATCAAGAGAATTTTCAGATATCTCAAGGGTACACCAAATTTAGGAATTTGGTATCCTAGAGAATCTGGCTTTGATCTAATTGGTTATTCAGATGCAGACTATGCAGGTTGCAAAATAGACAGGAAAAGTACAACAGGCTCCTGCCAATTCCTGGGAAACAAGCTTGTATCATGGTTTAGCAAAAAGCAAAATTCAGTCTCTACTTCTACAGCTGAGGCTGAATACATTGCTGCTGGAAGTTGCTGTTCTCAAATGTTATGGATGAGGAATCAACTCCTTGATTATGGACTTCATGTTGATAGAATACCTATCTTTTGTGACAACACAAGTGCCATAGCCATAACAGAGAATCATGTGCAGCACTCAAGGACCAAGCACATTGATATTAAGTACCACTTCATCAGGGAGCATGTCATGAATGGTACAGTGGAACTACATTTTGTTCCAAGTGAACAACAAATTGCTGACATATTTACCAAGCCACTTGATGAATCAACATTCACAAGATTGGTAAGTGAGCTAGGTATGCTTAATTACTCTTAAAATTCATGTCTTCTTTGCAATTTGAAGTGAAGCCTGAAGTATATTAGTTGCTAGAACAAATTTGACTTTTAACAAAGTTTATTCCATCAACGGATGTTCCCTATCCGTTGAAAGTCAAAATTGCTCTATCAACGGATATTCATTATCCGTTGAAAGACAAGTATATTTCTGGAACTTTTATCTGTCAACGGATAAAACTGAAGTACCTTTCAACGGATGACAATTTACATTATCCGTTGAAATGTCACATCAGACGTTTGAGGTGTTTCACAGCCGTTGATTCTATTTTCTTAACCGTTGATACCATACATACATCTGTATGTATTGGTTTTAAAGGTAGTTATTAGAATACTTACAGTTTATTCTTAAACGGCTGAAATTCACTAACACCTATTTACTGATTAATCCTTTATTTATTTCTTTTTCTTTGAAAGAATATAAGCCCTTCTGATTGTTCATTATTACTTTACGCTTTCTTAGAATTTCAAGCATTTACCATTTTCTCTCTGCAAAACCTTCAAGTTATTCTCTGCAATTTCTACTCACAACAATGGCACCAGTCGTGAAGATTATGTCTCAATCTGGGTTCATCTACGAGAAGAACAATTTCATAGCTCTGGTAGAAAAGAATGAAGCCCACTCAGATTATCACAAAATGATGGACTTCATCAAAAACTGTAAACTTAGCTATGCAATGCTGGAAGCCCCAACGATTTTCTGTGAAGTAGTTGAGGAGATTTGGACAACTGCTGAGTTCAACTCCATGGATATGACTATCTCCTTCACTCTCAAAGGTAAAAATCACTGTATTAACTGTGATGACTTACAAGCATGTTTTAAATTACCTGAGAACAATGCCATGACACCACACACTGATAGTGATGTATCCAGCATGTTAGATTCCATAGGTTACTCTCTTAACTCTGCTAATTTAGGGGGTATTAGACGAAAAGGCCTTAGGAAAGAATGGAGTTTTCTTGGGGATGCCTTCATAAAGGTTTTCTCTGGGAAAATTAGTAATTTTGATGCCATAACTTCATCTCTTGTTAATATGTTCTATATGCTTGTTTCTGATAGGTACTTTAACTTTAGCAACTATGTGATGCTAGAATTAGGTACTAGATTAGGTAACAAAGCTAATAGACCTAATAACATCTATTATGCTAGATTCTTTATGTTATTGGCTAACCATGTTGCTGAAAATTTAGTCATTATCAATGAGAATAATAAACTCAAGTGCTGGGCACAAGAGAAAAGAGTTCTTGCAGACTTATTGAGAATGGATCTCAACAGCAGTGTGCAATTGGTATATTTACCAATCATGAATGCACCCCAGGTAGGTGAGGTAATTGCTTCTATAACTCCTACTTCTTCCAACCCCTCTATTTCTTTATCTTCTAGTGTGGCCATGAAATCTGTGTCAATGCCCCAACAGATTTCTACCAAGGTCACCAAATCTAAACTTTCAAAATCCAAGACAAAGAAAACCACCTCTGTTGTTTCTCAAAAGACAACAGTTGTAACAACAACCATTAACCCTGAGGGAAGTGAACAGGGTGTGAGTGGTGAGGGGAGGGGTGAACATCAAAGAAACCCCCAGGATAAGGAAGGAGAGTTGAGTGCTTCCCAAGCTAGCCAAGCCCCAGTTTCTCAAAAAGCTGTGGTGGTTGAAAAGGTTTCTAGCACATCCCTAGTAGCATCCTCCCAAAAGGATGTTACTATTGAAAAGAGTTCCCAACCAGGAACACAGAACAAAAGAGGGAGGGACACTAAAGCCAAACACTCACCTACAAAAGCTTTTATTAGAAGAAAGAAGGCTAGAACCCAATCTTCTATACAGGGTGCACACACTGCACAGATACATCCATCTGTCTCTGTGCCTTCTCAAACTCAGTTTGATGTGACTCCAATAAATGTGGAGTCACAGCCCCATTCTCTCACAATAACTACACATCAATCACCAAATACTTCTTCACCATCTCTGGATGTGGATATGTTATTCCCATCAATTCCTGATTCTCCCTCTTTACAACTCAGGGAGGAGCCCCACTCAAATACAGGTGATCATCATCTTTTAGATGATTTGTTGGATCACCCGCAAATTCTTTCAGATATAATTGAAGGATCTGTATCAACACATATCAAATCAATCTATACAGATTCAACAGTTATATCACTTTCAATTTCATCTTCTTTTCCCTCTTCAACGGATATCACTCATCCGTTGACAAGTGGTTGCTCTTCAACGGATAAGCTTAACAGCAGTTATCCGTTGATAACAACAGTTTCACCTTCAACGGATATTCCACATCCGTTGATAGTCTCTACACAAATAACTGAAATGATTCCAAGTGTAGAAGACATGAATACTGTGCAATCACTTTTAGGATTGAGGGCAGGGACTGAAAATTTGAGTGAGAGGCTGGGTTGCTCCCAGGCAAAAGGAGAGATTGAGAGCACAAAAATGCATGCTATTTCTTCCAGCATGGCAAAAGTCAGTGAGTGGAGTACCACCTTAGAAGGTGAAGGTGAGGGAGTGAGATGTGTGAGCCAGGGGGAGCCCCTGATGCAAGAACATAGAGAAAAAGAGAGAAAAGCAGGTACAGTTGATACAAGGGTGGAACCAGCCATTGCTCATGAGTCAATGATTGTGGATGATGCTGAAAAGGAAAGACAATTTCAGCAACATTACAAAGCTGTAATTGATAACATTTCCTTGGATGCTGACACTTTTACTCATCCTGTGACAGCCTATCAAATGTTGGCTGCTCAGGGCAATGAGGAGGCAGAAAGGACACTACATCTAGTGCACTCAACAGAATCTCTTCAAAGGGATAAAGCTGCTATTAACAGGATGCCTTCTACAACTGGTGAGCCATCTGAAGAATTTGGAGTAAATTCTGATGATGATGACTCTATTTCTTCTGATGGAAGCATGAACATAGGGGGAGATGTAGACCCTAGTTCCATTCCTAATCTACCTAAATGGGCCTTGACTAAGGAGCATAGAACAGGTGAATTCAATGTCCACTTGGTCAAACAAATCATCACTATTCAAAAGGCCATTCAGAACACTTCAAATGCAAATATCAAGGCTATCCTCCAAGCTCACCTGGACTCACTGCATCTCATAAAGTTGCAGCAAGTAAAGCAAAATTTGAGTCTGGATGATCTCAGGAAAGATATTGCTGACTTGAAATCCTTCACTTCAGAAAAATTGGATTCAGTCATGCCCTATGGTACTTTGCAGGACTTGGTTTCGAGATTGAAAAAGGAATCAGTTACTGAACAAAGGCTGGCCAAGTTGGAAGACAGAGTTCAAGGAATTGAAGATTCTGTGGCCACCCTTCTTCTCAACCAACAATCTCAAACCAATCTCCTAATGCAGCTGGCAAAAGCACAAGGCTTGACCCCTCTCCTTGATGATAACAAAAAGGGGGAGAATAAAAGGGAAGGGGAAGGAGAGCCCTCTACAAAGATTCAGATATCTAAAGTGCTAGTTCCTGCCATCACTACCTCTCCAATCATTCAAATCAAGGGAAAACCTGATGGAATTGATTTGATTCAGCTAGCAGCAGCTGAAATACAAATGAAAGAACAATGGAGGAGAATTGATGAAAGGTTGCAATTGGTGTTTGGTTCTACACAAAATAAATCAACATCTGTGAAATTTAGCACAAAGATTGAACCAATCAACATGGAGCTCAAGCCAGTAGGGAGAAATAAGGTTGGAGAGACTTCTTTCAAGAATTTAAAACCTATGGTTCTAAAGCCTAACACTAGATCCAGTATGGACTCCACAAAGAATCCCCTAGACTTTGCTCAGATGCAGGAAGTAGACTTTCCTCTTCCAAAACCTGATGGAGACAAATTTCTAAGTGCAAGCATCATAAAGAAGAAGGAGACCAAGGACAAGGGTGAGAGAATGAACATGGCCTTTATCTATAGAGAGGGAAAGAGTATCTGTGTGATGCAAGGACATCCCAAATTTCTAAAGGCTAAAAGGGAAGAAACCAGAAGGTTGAAGAAAGAAGCTGTAAAACTCAAGGCTGACAAAAGAGCACAAGCAAAGCTTGAAAAACAGCTAAAGTCAAGCCAAGTTGAAGAAATGAAAGGAATTGAAGTCAGGGGTGAAGAAAAGATTGCTAACTTAGATGAGGTTCTTGGGAGCATATTTGGTGAAAATATGGAAGAAAGAGAGGAATGGCAGAAGGGAAACAGAAGAAAGGCCAAGGCACACAGAAGGAGTGAAGATAACCCTGAAGATACCAAATCTATATCTAAACCACTACCTTCCATACCTGAACCTTTTGTTGCTGATCCCTCTATAAATATCCATGGTGAACCAATCATTCCAAAAGAGGAACCTATTGATTGGGACAACATCACATTGCCTACCTTTTTAACCACTCTACCACTACCAAAGAAACAGAAAAGAAAATCTAAATCTACACCTCCCCTAACCTCTAAGAAATTCACTCAAAAACAAAAACCTAACCCTAAGCCACCCATTTCTAAAGATGATTATGTTCACATCTGTGACATAAAAGAAGCTTCAGACATTAATCTCTATCTGGATGAGCTGGAGGAAGTAAGGGGAATAGCTGCCTACAGACAGCTACCAGAGAGATTGGTGTTCAGATATAAGGGAGCTGGGGAAAGAACATGGCCTCTCTACAGGATTCTAAATGAAGGCTACTCTACCTTGATCAGAGTCTTTTCAGCCATCAAAAAGGATTCTGGCTTTACCAGAACAGCCAAGACTGAAATTCTCAACAAGATTGCCAACATAAGGAAGACTTGGAGGGAACCAAATGCTTTGCCCAGAACCTTACTCATACAAGAAAGGGGAACTGAAATTCACAAATCACCTCATTGGTTGATGGAATTTAGAGATGACAAAGGAGTCAGAAGATTTTTCAGACTTGAAGACCAACTCAAGATTGCCAGCAATGAAACTCTCAAGGAAATGCAATCTAAGTTGGATATCAGTGATGAAGATGAAGCTGAATTCTTCAGACAACTCCAACTCCAAATTGAGGAAAATGACAAAGGGCTAGGAAAGAAAACCAGGGAACAAAGAAGAAAATGATGATTTGCTCAGGCTAGAGGAGCACCCTTGGAAATACTGTAAATCTTCAATTACCTCCTAGTACATACACTTTTGCAGCACTTTTATATTTCTACTTAGTTTCAATTCAAATATTTGTTAAGTGTTTTGTTATCATCAAGTTAACCCTGAATTTATGCCTACAATTCTTATAGACATAAATAGGGGGAGATTGTTAGGAATATATGTGCATTAGTTTGATGATATATTTAACAAAACACTTAAGTAGAAATTTAGTGTCTGTAGCCTCAACGGATAAGACCACTTTGGCTATCCGTTGATGGTGTAGCTTTACTTAGAAATAAGTCTAGTATTGTAGCATATTTCAGTCTCTGAATTTAAAATGTAATTCTTAGAAGTTGAGAGAAACTATGAGTCATGTTGACTACTAGATGATATGCAGATAGGAAGGCCAATTGTAAATATTTCATGCCTTGTAATTTTGTATAAATGAAGTGGTATCAACGGATGACTTAAAGACCTTCAATGGATGAGAAGCTAAGCTTCAACGGATGTCTCTAAAAGCTTCAACGGATAACATCCTTCAACGGATGAGAGCATCAACGGATGAAAGCTTCAACGGATAACATCCTTCAACGGATGAAGTCATCAACGGATGAAAGCTTCAACGGATGTTCTGCTAATTAGCCGTTGATAAGTGGTAGTTGTACCTACAAACAGAGGCACATGGGTTGTCAGAGAAAACTGAGATGTGGTAGCCGAATTTCAGGATCAACCGAAAAAGCAGCCGTTCTTCTTTAGTACAAAGATGCAATAGTCAACAAAGTACTTGATTGAACAGGAAAAGAAGCAAGTGAAGAACTTATTTTACTATTGTAATTTTATATTGTTTTTCACTTGTACACTTGGTAATATATAAACTAAGAAGAAGCTAGTAATTAGAGAGAGATTTTCCAGAGCTGTTAAGAAATATCTTGAGAGAAAATTCATCTAGTTTGTACTAGGATGCAGCTGTGATCAACATTGTTGAACACAGATTTTCTAATATACCATCTCTGGTGGAACAACAAATCCACCAGAAAAGTTTTTAAAGTTTGTTGTGTTCTTTACATTTTGTGTTTGAATATATATCTGTCTGCATTAGCTCAAAGCAATTCATACACTTGTTCATCTAGAACACACTGCTTTAATAAACTTCTCAAAACCTGAAAAAGTTTTGAGATTTACATTCAACCCCCCTTCTGTAAATCTCATTGTTAGTCCTCTAGGAATAACAATAAACTAGTGCAAAAAATTATGAAAACTCTTAAAGGAAGGCGAGATGCAGACTTTCTAAAAGTTGTTTCTAAAGAAAAGAAGAATTTATCTGAAATCTATGTACAACAAGAAGTTTTCTGTCGGCGAAAGTCTAAGAAACTTTGGCTCTGCGAAGGATGTAAGAACCCTGATTTTTGTAATATTTTAAAACTTCAGTGAATAGTAACTAGAACTAGTTATGTAATACGTATGGAGTTCATCACAGATATGAATAGTGGAATTTTGGAAATCCGAGATCATATTCTTGTTTATCGAGGAAAATAAGTGAATGTAAAAGCCGTCGAAATTCGAAGATTCACGATTATACTACGTGTTTTCATATCCGTAAGGAATGGCGTAGAACCGAGAATGTTACGTGAAATAAATATTATATCATGGTGTTTCTATGATCAAGAGAAAGGAATAAAATTGGTTAAAGGATTATAAGCGATAAAAGAATTCACTGCGAAATGAAATATTATACGATTAAACTATCGGAATGGAACGACAATCGCGTGTACGATAAATAATCAATGAGAAATAAATTCCATGCAAGTTGGCCATGCAAAACCAAGTTAACTAGTAGTTAGGAGATCTAACTAGGGAATTAGAAGCTAACTAGAATAGTTAGTGGAATAGTAAGTGAATAGTAAGTGAATAGTGATTGGGAGACAATGAAATACAAGGCCATACCTCTTCATTTCTACTCATCTAATTTGTCAACCAAGCCATTTTTTTTTCTGAATATTATGCCCATATATACACACTATCAAGCACATATTATACACTCACACACTTCAACCAAAAATCAAGCCAAACCCCCCCATCCCCTTTTGCTCTCGGTCTGGTTGTGCAGAAAAGGAGAGAGAGCTCTCTTCTTCACTTCACTTCTCCATCCTTCCCTCTATTATAAATTCTATAAAAATTCACAAAGCTTCCTTACATCCTAGTAAAGGTATTCTATGATTTCATGGACAAATTCTTAATGTTTTGTGAGAAACAAATTCTTGAAGTTCAAGAACTTTAGGGACTGTTTTGACTAACTTGGTTTCTTGGTTTTGTTTCTTGGTTTTGTTTCTTAAGGATCTAGCCCTTTTAAGTGTTTTTCAAGCAAACCAAGCCCTAATCATCTTATTAATAACCCTCCTAGTGCTCAAGAAGGTATAACTTCCAACTCTTTAAAGTTTTAAGGGTGAGTTTAAGAGTTATTTATGATGTAGTGTCAAGATCCAAGAGTTTGTGTATGTGTAAAGTTGTTTTACTCATAATCTTGCTAAGTACTTGAGTTTTTGAGTTGTAATGCTTGTATGTGATGCTATATAAAGTATATAAGGTGTATGTGGGTGGATCTTGAGACGTAAGAAGTGTTGTGTTGGTCATAAGTAGTGATTGTGTCAAGAACAAGTAGTAGAAATGGAATGTGGAGCCTATTGCACTTGGTCTGCCTTCTGCAGTATATCCGGCCATGTAAATATTTAAAATTTGTGAGTCACTAGCCATGACTTGGTATATCTTGATTTGTAGTTTCTGTACATGTAAGGATCGTCGCGAGGGGATTTACGATTTAGAAGTTATGACAATTTTAGTGTAGAGCGTTCATACGAAAAGCCAACTGCACATAGGCCACTTGCTTGATAATTTTGAAAGGCTAAAAATGATTTTAAAAATTTATAAAAATCATGATAATTAAATAATGCAGCAAGGAAGACTGTCCAAAAAGAATTTTAAGAAAATATTAATATTTCGATTTTATAAAAATGTTTTAGTGAAGCGAATCGATAATCACGTACAAACTAAGATCGTTGGTTATTGATTTTAGATCGCTAACAAAAGCCCCGAGACCATACCACTCCTAGCACTCGAGGAAAGTTTACGAAACCCTAACACAAATTATCCATGCTATATATACTGTTGTGATATTGATGCCATGATTTACAGTTTGAAAATATATGCTTGTCTGTGATATCAATACATTCCAATTATGCGATTGTTTACGAAAACAAACTTCGTTTTATACGAGTATGAAAAATTGAAACGTAATTTTAATATAATACAAGATAGTGGGAGTCGGAGATATTTTTAAATCGATTTAATCCCGGAACGAGCCGGACGCGGAAGATTTCGATTATAATAAACAAAGTACTTTCGCGTAACATACATATTAAGCGCACGATTGAGATTTGATTTATAACTAAAAGAGATAATCGAATATTCACTCAAGGGATATCCTACTTGATTATTTATTTATAAGTAATACCTAAAGAGTTACTACAATATCCGGAAAATACTTAAAGAGATATTGAAAAGTTTTTAAATCAATTCGCTCTATCTAAAACGTATGTAACCATTCGAAGGATAATTATAAGATGTCAATCTTGTCTTAAGTATTTAATTAAGATTTTTATCAATTCATTGAACCTTATTGAGAAACATTTTGTACTTAAGGTTTTATCAATTCATTGAACCCTTCTTAAAAATATTATGAGATATTAAATATTTAATATTCCGTACTTCTAAAAATCATTTAAAAATAGACATAGTTCCCAAGGATACTTTCTAAATTATTCAAAATTCTCGGAAGAGATCAATCATCTGAAACTTATCAAAACCTTAGGGAACTTAGTCTAGAAGCATAAGGGTTTTGCTTCCTCGCTCAATGAAAAACAAGTGAACAATATATGTAAAACTCTACTACAATTAAGGGTTTGAAAATGATTTTTAAATTCAAAACTCGGACAACTCCCAAGGATCAATTGTATTAAAAGTGATGAATAAATTATCTTATTTAAAGGTCAACTCAGAATGATCTATTCCTTCGATAAAGGATTTTATGTAAATGATATAATTGTTTTGGGACTGGAATGTGGCCTACCCGGCACGGAGAGGTATCGGGTAGTGACCAAGCGCGGAGTGGCACAGTATACAGTTATATGGTCTCTGTGACCATTGACTTTCGAACTTGCACGGAAATGGGCAACCATCGTGTAATGTCTTGATAAGCCCAAAGGCGGCTAGGTTCGTATTCCTTCTACTAGTAGAGAAAATTTCGTATTCGGCTGATCACCGGTACGTGGTTTATTCCAGTATAGTCCCTTTCCTCCACTTTGGAATAATTGTTGTGAAACCTACATCAGAAGACCGATAAGGCTGAGTTTTAAATAAGGTTATTGATGAATATATATATCACATCCATTCGAGAATCTTCGTTCAAGAATCATATTGAGATTTTGAGATGAAATGAGTACGAGTATAAACTGATTAAACTGATACATTTAAAGTTGAGTTTTTCATAAAATTGACAAGCATATAAACTTTTAGAAACCTTGGATATACAATGTTTAATGGTTGTTTTTCCCTAAATGATTATATTTAGATATTGGATATCTATATCTTGTTGAGCATTAGTGCTCACTCTTGCTTTTATAAATATCATATCACAACAGAATACCAGCATGGCCCGAACCAGGACGACTGCCCGCAAGCAGGTAGGGGACGCACGTGAGTACCGTAGACTGTTCGTCCGCCAGCCACCTCAGGTAGATGAATAGAGATAGTTTCCTTTTGAGTACTTGATCAAGACCATTTGTGACCCGAGCCAGTCTCATGTAGAGCTGTTCTCGGCGTTCACTCTTTTCAGATAATTTCCTTTGGTCTGTAATAACTTAAATACTTTAACGTTAATTTAGTAATGTTTCTGAGCATATAACCTGTGTGTGTGAGTTTGGTTAAAAGGTCGAGTAATGAGGTAAATAGAGGATTAATTATTTAATAGACAATATTAAGTGATCGTAACAACCCGAATTCCCGACCTTGAATTTGGGGGTGTTACAGAAATGGTATCAGAGCTGAAAGGCATATGTCATAGCCTATTTGTTTATTCGAGGATTTAACTCAACTCAAAGAAGAATGTAACAAGTAAATAGTGGATCTACCGTCAAAGAGATCTCACAAAGTAACATCCGTCAAAGGATTCAGAAACAAGGTTCATCTACAGATTTGAGGAATTACTTCACTGGAAGAAGTTCAAGAAATTGATCAAGCCTCAGTGATATAAATCAAGATTGTGGATTTAATCAAGTGACATAGATCTTGTCAGGGTATCAGATAATTATAGGAATTTAATCTGAAGAAAATCAAGTGATCAAAGTCAAGACATGAAGAAACGTCACGGAAGTTAGTCACTCATTGTAACACCCCCAAATCCGGGGTCGGGGATCTGGGTTGTCACGAGTTCCAATTCCCATAACAATTCTTAATCTTAATAAACAACCAACTACTGCGCACTGTGACCCCACAATAAACACACACACACCACAAGTTATAGTCTCAGAGATGAATACCAAAAATAACACAAGTCATTTTATTCCAAAATTATAAGTCATTATACCACAAAAGGGTTTCTGAATAAATTTACATTTCCTTGCCATTATTATAATTCATATAGATACATAAGTCTGGTGCATCAAAAGTTGAAAGCCTAGCCTATTGGTTATTCCTACCTCAGCTACTGCGGCATCAACGCCTCCAGAAAACTGCGGGACGTTTCCTAACCGCTTGCGAATTGGGAGCTTGGTCATGTTCATCTTTTCTATATGTTGTTGTGTGATGAAAGAAGAAAGCAAGGGTGAGCAACATGCCCACCGAAATAATATGTATAATGATTTTCAATATGTGAGCATCCTCATAGTACTCATAAAAGTCTTGGACAATTAAAAATGAACCAAATTTGATATCTTATCGCGACCAAGTCACAAAATATTCAGTATATATGTATATATACTTTTAAAAATCTTGGAAGTCCTCTTCCATGCATAATATACACAGAGTTCCAGTTTATAACTGTATAAAAATATCGTTGCAAGGTGATCTCATATATCTAACCTTGTCTCAACGTTTTTGTGAAAATCTTTGTCATGCATAAGATAATCATTAACCAGATATAAGTTGAAAAGATGAAGTTACAAGATACTCCAATATACTTATATCTTTTCCGAATACTACTTGAACTACCACCGTTCAAGGTATAATCAGTTTCAAAAGTTCATCAAATAGATGAGACTACAAGAAAAGATTTGGATAGATTCAATCTTTGAAATATCATTATAAATAATGAAGTTACGAGATACTTCATTAAGTCCCGATATATATATACACCTATATATATACATTTTATACACTCCTTGAAAACCTCTGTTATGAAAATTATAAACAGAGTTGCAATATCCAATGAATTTGGAAAGGAGAAAACCTTGGCATAAACCTGATATCTTGCTGATCAGGCAAAGATACCAATAAGTAACATTTTCAACTAGTAGATGGACGAATTCCCCACTGGTCATCACCCTGGCCACATTAGGACCTATGGTGGACTGCCACTCAGCCACTTACGCATTGATGGACTCCCACTGAGCCACTTACACTTTCATGGACGCCCACTGAGCCCATGTTGCTTATGCCGACTCAAATAGATGGACTTACTTCCCGAACGTTGGGCAGTAATCAAAATGTTTTCTCAAAATAGCAACCTTGTTGCGAATATAAAATACACCACAGAGCCGGATCCCTCAGGTTTTGAGCGAGTATTTAAATCCCCTTCGAAAGGAAGATCTTAAATCAAAAATATGAGTTTTGGGATCCGCTCTAACTTTTAAAAATCATTTTGAAGACTCGAAAATATTTTAAAGAATGTTTAGAGTAACGCTGATATAATCAAATAAATCAGTCCCGATATGTTGGAGAAAATATCTGAATATTATTACTTAAATAATATTCCCATAAAGGATAATCCTTATAAAAATAATTGAAGTAGAAGTTTTAAAACTCATACTTGAAATGAATAATAAATAACTAAAGATATACTTATACGAAAGCACGATCTTTATTTGAATAATCGAAAATAAGTTTGATTATCGAAACATTATTCTTTAATAAAATAAAGAATATTATTTAATAAAATAAACGGAGTCATAAGTCCTTGAATGAATATTCAAAAATAATATTCATTAAATAAAGTAAGCGGAGTCATAAGTCCTCGAATGAATATTCAAAATAATATTCATTAAAAAAAATAAAGTTATCGAATAAACCTTATTCGATTAATAGTTTTGAAAACTATATCAATATATATATATATATAAATATATATTATACTCGGGAACATCGACTCCCGGTTTAGAAAATGTTCACCTTTGGCTCCCCTATACTAAGGGCATACGCAAGCAACTACTGCTTATCTCTAGCATAGGTATTATGCAACTTATAAGCATTTGAATCAACAATTAGATATCAAGATTACGAAACAGAATGCATATATACAATATCAGCATGCTCCAATAAATCGCAAAATTTGCTAATAACAATCATGCACTTATCACAAGATAATGCATATACATATATTTACATCACAACAACAGTATAATGGGTAGAAAACTTGCCTGAGTATTCCCGGAAAGACTTAAGCTTAGAGTGGGTCTGATAACCTATGAACAACAACATAAGTCGGAATTAAACCCCGTTCTCTTAAGAAACTAGACTTTAACCAATTGAACGTTAATGTTCGCTTAAGGTCACTTCTACGCTTAACGAATCACATCAGTCGTTCGAGTACCCTCGGCTCCACCATTTTTAATAAATTACTAATTAAGAATTTTAAGGCGATTCTTTTGCGAGTACCCTACCAACTGCCTAATCCACTTTATATAATTGTTTCATACTCCAATTAGTCATTTAAGGGCCTTAACCAAGGTTTCAAAGTAAGGAGAGGGGTTATGGTTTGTTCGCGAAATGCCGTTACTTAAAACGGTCGTTTCTCCTAAACCGTAAATCGGATTCAAGCGAACCACATATCAAAACGAAGCTCGTAACATGAACTATCTAAACATGGCAATGGTAAGACTCTTACAGTGAGTTCATGGGTCCTGAAGTTAAGTACTAAAATAGTCTAAGATAAATCGTTCATTACGACGGCTTACGCGATTACCAAAATTTAAACTACTCCAATCAATCCACAAATCAACCCACAATCAACATCACAACCAAAATCCATCCATACTTAATTACAACAGTCCCAAAATCTCAAGATTTTCCAATTTATACTACCCCTAAACATGAACTAAAGCTATACTTATGTTTATTAACCAATAATCAAGATTTATAACTTCAAACTCATTACAAATCCAACCATACTCTAAGTATACAAGAATCATGCTTCTCATGAACCATACCAAACATAAAAACTCTAAATATTCAAATGTAGGGCTAGGGTATGAGGTTATACCTTCTTTGGTGAGTAGAAGTAACTAAGGAGCTTGGAACCACCCTTGAAAATCCTTACAAAAGCTATATCTAAAGAAAAACACAAGATCAAAATTTTCAAGATCTTGAAAACACTATTCACCCTCTTCTTCCATGAATTATTGGAAGAGATTGTGAAGGAAATGGAAGCTTAGATTCATAGGATAGCCATATATATGCATAAGGAACCTTGGATAATTACCTCACAAATTATCAAAGCTTGGATCCTGGAAATTGATTTTCTTTTCTTTGAAAATGAGAAAGGGCCGAGAGCTTGCTTTCTTGAAATGAAAAGTCAAGTTTTGTGTTATGATTTGCTTGGCTTGGTTGATATTGTTTTGTTTTTTAATTAACTTTTTACCATGGTAAAAACTGAATGGCTCACAATCAACCAACCAATCCCTCCATTTGTCATACTTAAGTCATCATGCTTATGTCATCTTCTTACACTTGTCTTCTTCTTGTTGGTGTGATGACATCATCATCCACTAACCTCTTTGATTAACTCCTAATTACTTGGCTAATGATCCCTTATCTGTTATACGGTTCGCTTAACTTTCGTTCTCGTTTATCATTTGAGGGATCATACCCGGGATCTTATTACTTGGGTTCCCCTAAACCTTTCTCAATATTTTATATTCCTTTTTATGATCCTCTCTTAAAATCCTTGAATTTAAATCCTTTTTATCAGGTTACCTTATACTCAATTCTTTCTGTATCTGGTGGATTTTCGGGAAAAATCCAAGTGTTCGAATTTGAATTCTGACGATCTTTACATACACTTATATACCACATAGAGTACCACTAAAATCTCAGAATATCAATAAAAGAACCCCTACATAGTGTGGCATGAAAAGTTTTCTTATTCAGCATAATCAACAAAATCACTATTCATAAGGGTTACAAAAAGTCCAAAATTTTGGGGTTACACTCATGAACCAGACAGTACATCGAGTGTCAACATTGAAGTGGTGGAATTGATTCATAATTGACAGTGATTTTCAGAAGATTTTCAGAAGAATGATTATTGTTCAAGAGTAGTATTAATTCTCTATTAATTAATTAAGTCACATAATTTAATTAAGAAAATAAATTAAATCTGCAAAGATTAATTTATTGATTAATTGAATTAATTGATTAATTAATTCTGAATTAATGTTAAGAATTTTCAGAATTATTATTGGATTAAAATCAGTTTTAACTCAGTAAGACAATTGAGATTGAACTAGCATGACAATCTGGATTGTTATACCGATTGTCATGCCAGGCCATTTTCAATAGTCTCACCGAAAGTTATACTGGAAGGAGATAGTCTTGCCAGTTCAGTTTGATAGTCCTGCTAGTTCAACAGATACTCATACCGATTGTCTTGCTAGTACAAGTGATTGTCATGCCGATTGTCATGCTAGTTCTAGTGGATTCTATTGATTGATTTATTTAAAAAGATAGAAGTAACAGAAGTCATTCATCATCCAAAAACCCACTCAAGAACAGAAGCAGAAGCCGAGCACAATATTTTATTTTCATCTGCTAAATTCAAGATCACAATTTCTAGTAATTAAAGTTAAATCCAAACAACTAGAAATCATTCTCTTGTTTTTGTGTAACTATCTAGCGGATCAAAATCCCTAGAAATTAATCTCAAATTGCGTTTAGCATTTGATTCTTTTTATTGCAAAAATAGAAAAAGTTCATGTCGAATTTATTCTCGATTTGTGATAATTAATTTGAGATTAATCCCTTGTAATCGATACCGTTGTTGTAACACCTTTCAAATTTAATAATATTTTTATTTAACTTGAATTTTGTTTCAATTTTTATTTCGCACTAAATTCGATTATACGGTATAGTTTTTATTCAACCCCCCTTCTACAAACACATTGGGACCTAACAAGAGCCCTAGGTTATAAGTCTCAGAAACATTAGGGTGAATCAACTAAACCAATGAACTAGAGCTCACATAGAGTTCGTAGTAGGGCTACGACGGAAGCACTGACATTAAGAACCCTTAGGGGTGATTTAAGTATCCAAGGATAGTAATGCGTGTGTTAAATGACTTGTAGGTACCCGATGTGTTAGACCCTGAGGCTGTAGAGGCGTACGAGAGAGAGCATGATGAGGCCCTTTTAGCTGAGGCCGAGGTAGCTGACCCTGCCCCCACTATGGGCTTAGAGGTATTCGAGTACCCGGAGACTGACCCTGTGGAGGACCCGGAGGAGGACCCCACTGAGCCAGACACTGAGATAGCCCCTCCTGAGGATATTCCATACGGCAGCACGGAGGCTCCATCTCCAGAGATGATGAGGGTGGATGTGCATCAGAGGTCGATAGAGCGTTTGTTAGATCGGATCTCAGCAGCCCAGGCTCGAGTCACTGAGCTTGAGAACGAGACGGGAGTAGCAGATTTGATGGATAGGATGATAGCTCTGCAGGCCAGAGTGACTACACTGATTGAGGAGTTAGAGGCGGAGTTAGGGGCAACCACCCCAGTGAGGACACCCACCCCGCCCCCTGTACCAGTTAGTCCCACACGGATTGAGACCGACGACGGCATGTACCCTATTCTTGACGGTGTGGCAATGACTCCTACAGATTACCCACTTCCACCACCCATACCAGTCATATCCCTAATAGTTCACGATTGGGTGGTAGGTCACTATGCTACTGATCTGACAGCGGCTGAGGCCCGTATTTCCGAGCTGAGGGACCAGCTTTCCATCGAGCGGCACATGAGGATAAAGGCCCAAGGCAGGCGAGGATACCCCAGCGCCCGATGCGTGCGCATGACTATTTGCCGCATAGAGCAGAGGACCATCGGTAGAATTCACCGCTTATCCCCACAGCATGACTTGGTGAGTAGGCGCGAGGTTATCAGGGTTGTGGTCCGCGCTATGAGGCGGATTCGTGATGTTGCTCGTGGCTAGTGGACACTGTTAGTAGTTGGTTGTTGTTCGTCAGCGGTGGTACTTAGTTGTTTTGTGATAGTTGTTTTGGTTGTTATCTTTGATAGTGCCACCAGCTAAGGATTATTGTATTAAGGTAGATTGTACTTTATTATTCAGTATGTTGTACCCAGACCTGGCGTATGGCCAAATTATGTATAATTATCGTGTTGATTAGTTGCGATTTCTAGATTGTGGTTTAATCTTCTTTCATACCTGCATAATTACATACTGTCATAACAAATCAGGAAGCATGAGGATTGGCAAATGAAAACAACCTAAATAAGTTTATGTAACAAGAAAATGCCGCCAAGGAGAATAGCAACAAGAACTCGCCCGACTGCATCTGGCGGCCAGGGCAGTAATAATGAACAAGGGCATCGAGCACAGACCCCACCATTAAGAATTAACGAAGAACGAAATGAGTATGATGAGGACTATGAAGAGTCAGAGGCTGAAGATACTCAGGGGATGGAAATGCCCGTGAACCCTATGAAGCAGTTTGTAGAACTTCTGAGGCAAAACCTGCAATAGTAACGACCACCCCAGAAACCCCAACAGGCCATGGCTAATGCATTTAAATCATTCAAGTCGGTCAAGCCCCTAGAGTTTCACGGTGTTACTGACCCAGTTCAGGCCAGGGCTTGGCTAAAAGAGGTATAAAAGACCTTTGAGAGAATTGGCACTGAGGAAGCCCACAAGACTAATTTTGCCACTTATCTCTTAAAGGGTGAGGCTAACTATTGGTGGGAAGCCAAGAAAAATATGGAGCCCCAAGGGATTGTTACTTGGGAAAGATTCACTGAGTTGTTTTTAAAGAAGTATGTCCCGAAGTTTATAAAGGTTTAGATGCAGCGAAAGTTCCTAGAGCTGAAACAAGAAAATATGAGCGTAGCGGAATATGAAGCTAAGTTCACATAATTGTCGAGGTTTGTGCCACAGCTGGTGGGCACCGAAGAGCAAAAGGCTGAGAGATTTCAACAGGGATTGAAGCAGTGGATTCAGAATAAGCTGGCAATTCCGAAGATAACTGATTATGCCACCCTAGTACAGAACGCCACAATAGATGAAACAGGGAGTGAAATGAGCAAGAAAATGAAGCAAAAAAAGAAACAAAAGTTCGATGGTCGAAGCAGGAGTGTGGGAGGGGAGAGCTTCCCTAGTAAGTTTGTCAGGGGGACGGCCTCCCAACCCAACCGCAGTACAGGATTCGGGGGATCAGGAAACGTGAGTGTGGCCCAGAGCGGGAACCAGACGGGAATATCTTATCATAGCCAACCACGACCTCCTCTTCCAGAATGCAAGAGCTGTGGTAAGAGGCATTCTGGGCAATGTATGCAGAAACCAGTGACATGCTTTAAATGTGGTAAGGTGGGGCACTATGCTACAGCTTGTAACCAGGAAGCGACTAAGTGTTTTCAGTGCGGAAAGACAGGACACATGAAGAAGGACTGCCCTGCGGCAGCCCCAGCTAGCTCGAGGGGTAGTGTAGTTGCATCTAATAGAGTGCCGACTGCTAGGACCTTTAATATGACTGTGAAAGATGCCGTACGGAACACCAATGTTATAGCAGGTACGCTCCTCCTAAACTCCAATTCCGCCAATGTGCTATTTGATTCTAGAGCTACTAAGTCTTTCGTATCTAAGGAATTTGCTGAAAAATTGAACTTAAAAGTGGAACCTTTGAAAGAATCTTTGCAAGTGGAAATAGCTAATCAAGAGATTATCCTTGTAAATCTAGTTTATGTTAACTGCAACCTAGAATTAGGTGGAGTAAGATACCCAGTAGATTTAATTCCCTTTCGACTAGGGGAGTTTGATGTGATATTAGGAATGGATTGGCTATCTAGAAACCATGCCCAGATTGATTGTGAGGGGAAGAAAGTAAAATTAAAAACACCTAGTGGTAAGAGTATAATAGTTAAGGGGCAACGACAAACCAAGAAATTTCTAACTATGGTGCAGACCAATAGACTTTTAAGGCAAGGATGTGAGGCCTACTTGACTCACGTGGTGGATACTAAACGAGAAACCCCTGAGATCCACACCATACCTGTAGTTAATGAGTTTGAGGATGTATTTCCCAAGGAACTTCCCGGACTACCCCCGGATCGGGAAATAGAATTTGCCATTGATTTAGCTCCCGATACGACACTAGTATCAAAGGCCCCGTATCGTTTGGCCCCCGTCAAAATGAAAGAGTTGGCTAATCAACCACAAGATCTATTGGATAAAGGAATGATTAGACCGAGCGTATCCCCGTGGGGTGCACCCGTACTACTTGTGAAGAAGAAGGACGACAGCATGAGACTGTGCATCGATTATCGAGAGCTGAACAAGCTGACCATTAAGAATAAGTAACCACTGCCAAGAATAGATGACCTTTTTGACCAGCTAAAGGATGCAACGTGTTTTTCAAAGATTGACCTTAGGACAGGTTATCATCAACTTGTCATATTGATTTAAGTTCACCTAAATCTATCATGAGCTTGATAAAGATCACATAGGATGGGGCCATAACCAAACACATTTACTTTATTGCACTTTACATTTACTTGTTTATTTAATTTTATATATGAGATATATGCCTATGTTTACCATGCGATGATAGATTTAGGTGAACTTAAATCAATATAAGGCGTGCTCTAGAAAATCTAGAATAGGAATCGTTTCTTGCCTTAACAATATATTATGAATACGATCATGAGATTCTTGTGGTTATGAAACACGTAATTGAATATGAATTTTCAATATTGAGAGAAAGGATGATTCTGTCAACAACAAATTTCTATCTGTAAGAAAGGGTTATTAAGTGACGTCTCTTGACAATGCTTCACCCGATCTGGGAATCATCTGATTATCGATTATTGATTTGAAATATTTAATTTAAAAGGAAGAATATCTTTATAATATGATTATGATTGTAACGTAATATAATCCCTCTAAAATTAAATAATATCAAGTAGTAATTGGCCAATGACACAACGGGCTTGTGTCGGTCATAGCCTTCCAATATGGTAGAAAGTGGTTCTTATTTTTAAATCATTGTCGTTTCGTGCTACAGCCGAGGGCTTTGATTTCAAAATAAGAAATACTTGTCTATTACATAGAGATGTGTACATTGAATTAGAATCTAAAGGTCGGTACGTGCTACAGTCGTGGGCCGTTGGAGACTGATTCAATTGTACGAAATGTTGGGTTAGACATGACTTAGAATATTGAGTTTGTCGTGCCACAGTCGTGACTCAATTATTCAAGAGGCTAAACTTATATTAGGGAATAATATAAGATGTAATTGACAAGAGTTGTCTGCCTATTGAACATCACAAGACGTTTCGTGCCACAGCCGAGGTTGTGTGATGGAATATAGGATCCCTATTCCCACTAGCATTATGATTGCTTAATTTTCACTTAGGGGATTGAAAAAAAATTAGATAAACTAGTGGGAGACACTTATGAATAAAGACCCGATTCATATAGTGTTTTGAAATGAAATTGAATATTTTCTAAGTGTTGTTATGTGTTTATCATTTACAGATTTACTATATTCGTCATGTCTTCTGCACTATCACTCCGGAGCATACTAGATGCTCACAAGTTGACTGGTCCTAATTTAGCTGTTTATTTTCACTGTAACAAGTTGGGGCACTGGAAGAGGAACTGCAAGGTTTATCTTGCAGAATTAAAGAAGAAGGGTAGTAAGACTACCACTTCTGATTTAGGCATGTTCATGATCGAAGTTAATATGTCACTAGGTCAAATTTCTACTTGGGTATTAGATACTGCATGTGGTTCTCATATTTGCAATTCGTTGCAAGGACTAAAGGGAAGTAGGACTCTTGAAAATGATGAGATGATTCTACGTATGTGCAATGGAGCAAGGGTTGCGGCCATATCTGTAGGATGATTTAGTTTATATATGCCTACGGGCAAGACTATTATTTTGAATAATTGTTATTACGTTCCCTCTATTGTGAGGAATATTATTTCTATTCCTATGTTGGATGTGAATGGTTTTTCATTTATTATTAAGAATAATAAATGTTTTCTATCCTTAGAGATAATGTTCTTTTTGGATGTGGCATTTTAAATAATGGTCTGTATGTATGTAACGTAGAGCATGATTTACTTCAGATTGAACAAACTAATAAAAGAAAACGAGATGATGAAAATCTGACCTATTTATGGCACTGTAGGCTAGGTCATATTAGTGAAAATAGACTGCGGACATTGCACAAGGAAGGGTTACTTGACCGACCCCTTTGATTTTGAATCATATCCTACATGCGAGTCTTGTCTATTGGGTAAAATGACCAAATCTCCATTTAGTGGACATGGAGAGAGGGCTGCAGATTTGCTAGGATTGGTACACACAGATGTATGTGGACCAATGTCTACGCAAGCCATGGGTGGATTTTCGTACTTTATTACTTTCATAGATGATAGATCTAGATTCAGATATGTGTATTTGATGAAACACAAGTCTGAAGCCTTTTGAAAAGTTCAAAGAATATAAACATGAAGTGGAGAAACAAACCAAACACAGTATTATAACTCTTCGATCAGATCGAGGTGGTGAATACTTGAATGGAGAGTTTCTAGATTATCTCAAAGAAAATGGTATAGTCTCCCAGTGGACTCCTCCATATACTCCATAGTTAAATTGGTTTTCTGAAAGGAGAAATCGAACTTTATTAGACATGGTTCGGTCTATGATGAGCTATAAGAATCTTCCAGTATTCCTATGGGGTTATGCATTGGAAACCTCAGCATATTTACTGAATAAGGTGCCTTCAAAATCTATTCCTCAAACACCATATGAGATATGGAAAGAAAGGAAACCGAGTCTTAAACACGTTAAGATTTGGGGATGTCCAGCTTATGTCAAGAAAGTTGACCCAGATAAGCTGGAATCTTGATACGTAAAATATAATTTTGTGGGATATCCTAAATAGACTTTGGGATATTACTTTTACACCGATCATCGGGTGTTTGTCTCCAGACATGCTACCTTTTTGGAAAAGGAGTTTATGCTTGAAGGAAACAGTGGGAGCAAAATTGAACTTGATGAAGTTCAAGAAGCACAAACTACTACGGATCAAGTGAAAACACCTGTTCAGACTGAACAGCCTTCTGTGGAACAGCCCATTCGTAGGACAGGGAGAGTATCTCGCCAACCTGAGAGGTATTATGGCCTTCTCATTGAGAATGACAATGAGTTGTCAATCATTGATGATGACGACCCTGTGACCTATAATGAGGCTATGAGTAGTGTTGACTCAGAGAAATGACATAGTGCCATGAAATCCGAAATGGAATCTATGTATACCAACCAAGTATGGACTCTGGTTGAGGCGCCTGAAGGTGTTAATCCTATTGGGTGCAAGTGGGTATACAAAAGAAAGATTGGAGCAGATGGCCAGGTGGAGACCTATAAGGCCAGGCTCGTGGCAAAAGGATTCAAACAAAGGCAAGGGATTGACTTTGATGAAACTTTTTCGCCTGTAGCCCTGTTAAAATCAATTCGGATTTTGCTTGCGATTGCTGCTTACTACAACTATGAGATCTGGCAAATGGACGTGAAAACGGCCTTTCTCAATGGGGAACTTGAGGAGGAAGTGTATATGACACAGCCAGAGGGTTTTCTTTCCAAGGGAAATGAACACCTAGTGTGTAAGCTGCTACGAACCATATATGGTTTAAGGCAAGCTTCTCGTAGATGGAACATCCGTTTTGATGAGACAATCAAAGATTTTGGTTTTATCAAAAACATAGATGAACCATGTGTCTACAAGAAGGTTAGTGGGAGCGCGGTAACATTTCTTGTATTGTATGTGGATGACATACTTCTTATAGGAAATGATATACCGATGCTACAATCAGTCAAAGTATGGCTATCAAAGAACTTCACCATGAAGGACATGGGAGAAGCATCCTACATTCTCGGTATGAAGATCTATAGAGATAGATCTAGAAAAATGATAGGTCTTACCCAGGGTACATACATACAGAAAGTGCTTAAAAGGTTTAGCATGGAAAACTCCAAAAGAGGTCTCATACCGATGAGCCATGGAGTGTCCCTTTCCGAAAAAATTTCTCATAAGACACTTGAGGAAAGAGAGCTGTTAGGTCACACACACTGTAGAGGGGGTGAATACAGTGTAAAATACAATCAAATCGAACTTTTAATGTTTCAAGTAACAGAAAATAAACTTTATTGAAACAATAAACTCTGTTACAATATGGAACTGTTACCTCTCAGTGATGAACAAATATCACGAGAGCTGATAGGGTTACTACGAATAATCTTCTCGAATATGATAACACTTAAAGTGTAAACCCTATGTCTGTGTTTATATACTACACAGTTACAAGATAATCGCTAATTGATATGGAATATAATTCTGCTTCCTAAAATATATCAATCAGATATCTTTTCTTCCAAATATTCTATTCTTCATAGAACTCCTTCTTCATGCATATCTCTTCTTATGTTTATCTCGATCTTCTTTCCTTTAATCAGCTACTGTCCTTATCTGAACGTCCTTCAGCACTTAAGTTCTGATATCCATCTTTTGATGATTATCTCCTGATAATATAAGTACTGATATCCTTAAGTCCTGACTTCCAGTAAGTACTGATTTATCCTGTTTAAGTAAGATCTGAAAACTAAACATAAATCATATTAGCCATGACATTATCAAATATATCTAACAAGAGCGTATGAGTAAGTTCCTTATGCTTCAGCAATAGGATCTATCATGTACGCGATGTTGTGTACAAGGCCTGATGTTGCTTATTCAATTAGTGTGACGAGCAGATATTAGTCCAATCCAGGTGAAGACCACTGGAAAGCAGTGAAAAACATCCTTAAGTACTTGCGAAGGACTTAGGACATTTTTCTTGTTTTTGGTGGTGAATCTGAGTTGAAAATAGAGGGTTATACTAGCTTTAGTTTTCAATCAGAAAGTGATAGCAAATCCATGTCAGGGTACGTGTTTACTCTGAATGGTGGTGCAATTCAGATTGTTGAAAGAGGAGATGTCAACGTCGAGAGAGTTGACACACATAACAACGTAGCAGACCCACTCACAAAGCCACTTTCTCAGAGTCACTTTGATCGTCATACAGACAAGATGGGTATTAGATACCAGAGTGATTGGGTTTAGTACAAGTGGGAGATTGAAAGAGATATGTCCTAAATCCAATCATGTATGAGGATTTAGAAATAACTTTTATGTAATCTGTTTTGATTTCATTGATATTAATAAAAGGCTTGTTTTGTTTTTATTGCGGGCTCTATCTATTTAAATGTTTAAATAAGATATACCACAGTTTAGAGTAAAGCTTTTTATGGATTGTGATGAGATCATAATAATGAGACCTAAAAGATGATAACTCTAAACTTATATAGTTCCTGGTCATAGGATTACTAACTGGTAATTAATAATCCGCAAAGATCGGTACATACTATGCTTTCTTCATTATGAAGGATGTCTGTTCTCATAGACATTTGTGTGGTGACACTATAGCTAGTATGTAGGTGCTTATTATAGAATAAGTTCACTGAACATGACTCACACAACTGAACAACTGATGGAGTTCACTCACGTGTCAGCAGTTGTTCACATAGTGATAGTTGTACAAGTATCCTTAGACTTGAGGTCATCATAGTCATCTTGTGTACACTGAACTATGCTTTGGTTTAGTTCTTAGTCTCAAGGGACAATTATAAGGGCTCTACTGGGTATAGGAATTTGTACACGAAGATAGTGTATGATCAATAAAGGATCTACCCCTTCCAGTGAAGGAAGAGAATGTTCAATGCTGATCCACTTATGCTAGTTTAGGAATCTCTGGCCAGAGTGAATGAAATTAGAAAGGAGTTTCTAATTTACATTAAATAGAACTAAGCATAGTGAATGGGAAAACAAGTGATTAAATAAGATAGGCTTGACACAAGTTCCATGCCTTGTATTTAATCGTGACATTGCAGGGTAGAAGGAATTAATTGTACGGTAACTACTCACTGAATAGGTTCTTGGTATTCTAAGCAGTGAATTCGTATTATCCGGATAGACGCGATATGCTGAGAAGTATCCCTCACGATATAGAATAAGATTAATTAATTAATTAATCATATTTAATGAATTAGAGAATTTATATAAATAATGATAAAATAGTTTTATTATTATTTATTTCTACTACCGGCTTAATATTGAACCTACAGGGTCACACCATAAAAGAGAATGATTTAATGGTGGAGGAATTAATTAATAATGGCTGATAATTATTTATTTATGAAATAAATAATTAATTGGCAAATTTAATAATAGATTAAATGAGATTTAATTGATTATAAATTAATTAAGAAAAGGTTCTTAATATTATTAATTAAGAATTTAATTTTTGGAAATTAAATCAAGTGAGAGAATTATTTCTAAAGAGTTTAGAAAAAGGATTAATAATTAAAAGGTGTTTTAATTATTAGTGAGAATAATAAAGGGTTAATAATAATAATATATTATGGGAAAATTTTCAGCTGAAAATTTTGCCTATAAATATACTATTATAGACCCTATTTTTGCCTCAACTAAAAAGATTTACAAAACCCTAATTCTCTCCATCTCCTCCTCCTTCATTACATCATTTTCTTGGTATTTACCGGTGGAGTGCTTCACACTTGAGGAGCAGCTACTAAGGATCTTCGTTCATCATTTTTAGATCGCCATTAAAGACCTCTATCTTTCCATTAACGTAAAGCTTCTTAAGGTAAACATATTGAACTACGAATTAAATATTATTTTTCGCATGGATCCTGCCGAGGGTTTCGGGTTTTTTAAGATTTAAATTTACATTTTCTCTGCGTTTATGTGCTAAAAACCCTTCACCGTTCGCCCTTGTATTGGGATGAAGTTGGTGAGAGAAAGTTACTAGGTCCTGACTTGGTGCAAAGGACAAGAAACATAGTTCAATTAGTCAGAGGACGCCTAGCAGCAGCCCAAGACCGACAGCGTAAATATGCCAATCTGGCACGGAAGGACAGAGAGTATGAAGTGGGTGACCAGGTATTTCTGAAAGTGTCACCATGGAAAAGATTGATGAGATTTGAGAAGAAGGGGAAGCTGAGCCCCTGTTATATCGGACCTTTCGAGATTCTAAGACGGATAGGACCCGTGGCATACGAGTTAGCTTTACCTCAAAATCTTCAGCAGGTTCATAATGTTTTTCATGTATCAATGTTGAGGAAGTATAATGCGGATGCCAAACATATAGTCGAGCATGAGCAAGTAGACCTTCAACCAGATCTGTCCTATGTTGAGCAGCCAGTCGAAATCATTGACCGAAAAGAGCAAGTACTCCGGAACAAGAGTGTCAATCTAGTCAGAGTCTTATGGAGGCATCACAACGTCGAGGAGTCGACTTGGGAATTAGAGAGTCACATGCAAGAAAAGTACCCCCATCTATTTGTGGATTGATTCCGGGACGAAATCCTTTTAAGGGGGGGGACTGTAAGAACCCTGATTTTTGTAATATTTTAAAACTTCAGTGAATAGTAACTAGAACTAGTTATGTAATACGTATGGAGTTCATCACAAATATGAATAGTGGAATTTTGGAAATCCGAGATCATATTCTTGTTTATCGAGGAAAATAAGTGGATGTAAAAGCGGTCGAAATTCGAAGATTCATGATTATACTACGTGTTTTCATATCTGTAAGGAATGGCGTAGAACCGGGAATATTACGTGAAATAAATATTATATCATGGTGTTTCTATGATCAAGAGAAAGGAATAAAATTAGTTAAAGGATTATAAGCGATAAAAGAATTCACTGCGAAACGAAATATTATACGATTAAACTATCGGAATGGAACGACAATCGCGTGTACGATAAATAATCAATGAGAAATAAATTCCATGAAAGTTGGCCATTCAAAACCAAGTTAACTAGTAGTTAGGAGATGTAACTAGGGAATTCGAAGCTAACTAGAATAGTTAGTGGAATAGTAAGTGAATAGTAAGTGAATAGTGATTGGGAGACAATGAAGTACAAGGCCATACCTCTTCATTTCTACTCATCTAATTTATCAACCAAGCCATTTTTTTTCTGAATATTATGCCCATATATACACACTATCAAGAACATATTATACACTCACACACTTCAACCAAAAATCAAGCAAAACCCCCCCATCCCCTTTGCTCTCGGCCTGGTTGTGCAGAAAAGGAGAGAGAGCTCTCTTCTTCACTTCACTTCTCCATCCTTCCCTCTATTATAAATTCTATAAAAATTCACAAAGCTTCCTTACATCCTAGTAAAGATATGTCTATGATTTCATGGCCAAATTTTAAATGGTTTGTGAGAAACAAATTCTTGAAGTTCAAGAACTTTAGGGACTATTTTGACTAACTTGGTTTCTTGGTTTTGTTTATTAAGGATCTAGCCCTTCTAAGTATTTTTCAAGCAAACCAAGCCCTAATCATCTTAGTACTAACCCTCCTAGTGCTCAAGAAGGTATAACTTCTAACCCTTTAAAGTTTTAAGGGTGAGTTTAAGAGTTATTTATGATGTAGTGTCAAGATCCAAGAGTTTATGTCTGTGTAAGGTTGTTTTGCTCATATTCTTGCTAAGTACTTGAGTTTTTGAGTTTTAATGCTTGTATGTGATGCTATATAAAGTATATAAGGTGTATGTTGGTGGATCTTGAGACGTAAGAAGTGTTGTTTTGGTCATAAGTAGTGATTGTGTCAAGAACAAGTAGTAGAAATGGAATGTGGAGCCTATTGCACTTGGTCTACCTTCTGCAGTGTATTCGTCCATGTAAATGTTTTAAATTTGTGAGTCACTGGCCATGAAAGGGTAGATCTTGATTTTTAGTTTTTGTACATGTGTGGATTGTCGCGAGGGGATTTACGGTTTAGAAGTTATGACCGTTTTAGTGTAGAGCGTTCATACGAAAAGCCAACTGCACATAGGCCACTTGCTTGATAATTTTGAAAGGCTAAAAATGATTTCGAAAATTTGGAAAATTCATGATAATTAAATAATGCAGCAAGGAAGACTGTCCAAAAAGAATTTTAAGAAAATATTAATTAAATAATGCAGCAAGTTTACGAAACCCTAACACAAATTATCCATGCTATATATACTGTTGTGATATTGATGCCATGATTTACAGTTTGAAAATATATGCTTGTCTGTGATATCAATACATTCCAATTATGCGACTGTTTACGAAAACAAACTTCGTTTTATACGAGTATGAGAAATTGAAACGTAATTTTAATATAATACAAGATAGTGGGAGTCGGAGATATTTTGAAATCGATTTAATCCCGGAACTAGCCGGACGCGGAAGATTTTGATTACAATAAACAAAGTACTTTCGCGTAACATACATATTAAGCGCACGATTGAGATTTGATTTATAACTAAAAGAGATAATCGAATATTCACTGAAGGGATATCCTACTTGATTATTTATTTATAAGTAATACCTAAAGAGTTACTAAAATATCCGGAAAATACTTAAAGAGATATTGAAAAGTTTTTAAATCAATTCGCTCTATCTAAAATGTATGTAATCATTCGAAGGATAATTATAAGATGTCAATCATGTCTTAAGTATTTAATTAATATTTTTATCAATTCATTGAACCTTATTGATAAACATTTCGTACTTAAGGTTTTATCAATTCATTGAACCCTTCTTAAAAATATTATGAGACCGTAAATATTTAGTATTCCGTACTTCTAAAAATAATTTAAAAATAGACATAGTTCCCAAGGATACTTTCTAAATTATTCAAAATTCTCGGAAGATATCAGTAATCTGAAACTTATCAAAACCTTAGGGAACTTAGTCTAGAAGCATAAGGGTTTTGCTTCCTCGCTCAATGAAAAACAAGTGAACAATATATGTAAAACTCTACTACAGTTAAGGGTTTGAAAATGATTTTTAAATTCAAAACTCTGACAACTCCCAAGGATCAATTGTATTAAAAGTGATGAATAAATTATCTTATTTAAAGGTCAACTCAAAACGATTTATTCCTTCGATAAAGGATTTTATGTAAATGATATAATTGTTTTGGGACTGGAATGTTGCCTACCCGGCACGGAGAGGTATCGGGTAGTGACCATTGACTTTCAGACTTGCACGGAAATGGGCAACCATCGTTTAATGTCTTGATAAGCCCAAAGGCGGCTAGGTTCGTATTCCTTCTACTAGTAGAGAAAATTTCGTATTCGGCTGATCACCGGTAGGTGGTTTATTCCAGTATAGTCCCTTTCCTCCACTTTGGAATAATTGCTGTGAAACCTACAGCAGAAGGCCGATAATGCTGAGTTTTAAATAAGGTTGTTGATGAATATATATATATCACATCCATTCGAGAATCTTGGTTCAAGCATCATATTGAGATTTTGAGATGAAATGAGTACGAGTATAAACTGATTAAACTGATACATTTAAAGTTGAGTTTTTCATAAAATTGACAAGCATATAAACTTTTAGAAACCTTGGATATACAATGGTTAATGGTTGTTTTTCCCTAAATGATTATATTTAGATATTGGATATCTATATCTTGCTGATCATTAGTGATCACTCTTACTTTTATAAATATCATATCACAACAGATTACCAACATGGCCTGAACTAGGATGACTGCCCGCAAGCGGGTAGAGGACGCACATGAGTACCTTAGACTGTTCGTCCGCCAGCCACCTCAGGTAGACGAATAGAGATAGTTTCCTTTTGAGTACTTGAACCAAGACCATTTGTGACCCGAGCCAGTCTCATGTAGAGCTGTTCTCGGCGTTCACTCTTTTGAGATAATTTCCTTTGGTCTGTAATAACTTAAATACTTTAACGTTAATTTAGTAATGTGTCTGAGCATATAACCTGTGTGTGTGTGTGAGTTTGGTTAAAAGGTCGAGTAATGAGGTAAAAAGAGGATTAATTATTTAATAGACAATATTAGGTGATCGTAACAACCCGAATTCCCGACCTTGAATTTGGGGTTGTTACAAAGGAGACCAAAATAGTAAATTCTTCCACCTTGCAATGATGAAAATAAGGAAGGATAATCAAATATATTTTTTATATAATAACAATGGTGACAAAGTGGAGTCGGGAAATGGCTTGGAACAAACAATGACAGGTTATTTTTCGCATCTATTTACAGCAACTGATACAGAGTGGGAGAGAGTCATTTCTTGTTTGAGAAACAAAGTGAATATGGAGCAAAACATAAGACTGTTAGCTGAAGTTGATGATATGAAGATCAAAGCTACGCTTTTTAACATTGTAATGCCCCCAAACCCGCCCTTTCGCGGATCTAGGTTGTCATGTCATTCAGTGCATCAAAGACCTGTTTTAATATTACAACTTTGATAAAATACAAAAATACATAATCACTTACAACAACTCCCCCACAGATCCAGGGATCCACACACCATCATTTTACAACCTTGCGAACCATATTACACATCTTCACTTTTATTCTACTTATACATATTATTTAACAAGATAGTACGGTAGCCTTAACGAGTACTTCTGGAACGGAGAATTTAACTATCGTCATACGCGCTTTGGAGTGTTCCCTTCCCCTTCTGCTGCCACTTGGTGAGTTTCATCAGTTTCAAGCGTAACTGCTAAAAAGTGTAATAATAGCAATAATCAGCACTTAAAATGCTCAGCAAGTTATCTACTTAACCACTTGGATCAAAAGTCAAAATAAAATATATTGATTGATTAGTTTTGAAAAGATCCATTGTTCAATAATATCACAATTTAATATGGAAACATAAATTCTGAAATTTTAAGTCACAAAAATTTCATAAGAGGAAATCCATCATCACTAGTCTCAAATTCACATGTATTTCACAGGAAGCAGGAAGCAATTTATTATCACTTATCTAAAAATTTAAATCCACATCAATTTCAAAAGAGAAAATCAAATGTCACTTATTTGACCAACACGAAAAGATTTCAAAAGTAATGGTCTTCCATCCCGATACCCCATGGTTCGATCAACTACCGTGTCAAAGTATCGTTCTCCTACAGTCCTTTCCTGGACGTGATCAGTGCCCCCAAGACAAGGCCCGCCTAAAATTTAATTTGCTAGCATAAATAATGGGCATTCACATTAACCCGGCCACACATGAGCCAAAAATCATATACGATCCATCGGATAAAATAATTCACATTGCCATGGTCTTTCGTCATTGACCATGTTGACCAGTTCAGAATAAGAGTCCCCTAAATTTATTTATTTGAGAAATAACACTAGAAATATTTTATTCGGAAAGTTCACTCATCAAGTATGACACACAGTCAGGACTCGTCAAATAAATTATTTTAGCCCAAACAATGGACTAAATGAGAAGTCAATAAATATTTAAATTTGGACGACACGAAAAATGCGCCACCACATCTTCAATAAATTTAATTATCTCAAAATAAGATAATGGTTGAGTTTAAAGAAATTTATTGGTTTTTCCGAATAAAAAAAATAACCGATAATAATAATACCAAATAAAATTATGAGTAGTGTTTAATCAAGATGATAACACGAGTCAATCTCTACGAATTCCCTAACCACATAATCAATCATATATGTTAGGAATATGTTGTAAGCTTGATGATAACTCTAAAAAACACTCTAAGTAGATAAGCTAAATGATTTTGTAGCCATCAAAGAGATGGAGTAGCTTATGTTTAAATAAGTCTATAGCACATTCCTGTACACCACAATATCTTAGAAGTTCAGAATTTGTTAGAAATTCCAAGTCATGTTGACTACTAGCTAGATATATAGAGTAGGCTTGCGAATTGTAAACAGATGATGCATTGTAATTCTGCATAGGTGAAAGAGTATCAAGTGCTAAGGAAACTCTATCAACGGATAATCTGCAAAGCCCTCAACGGATAACTCAAGCCGTCTTCAACGGATAATTCATAAAAAACTCAACGGATAATGTTGAAGTCTAAAAGAACAATCAGATTTGAATAGCAGTTGAAAGTGACTTGAAAGTCATATGGGTTGACTGTATACAAATGGAATGTGGCAGCCTGTAATCAGGATTATGAAGATAAAGAAGCATTTCCATTTTCATTTAAAACAGGGACGTTCAAAGATTGTATATCTATCTGGATTGCATGGGATAGAGAAATAAAGCAACACGTAATTAGACCTAGATAATAGACGTATGCTTTGTCTTATCACGTATGTAACTTGGTGATATATACACCAAGTGTAGCAAGAGTAATTAAGTATCGATTAATAGAGAAAAAGAAAACGAGAACAAGAGAGCATTTGTAAGCTGAATCTTCTAGCACTCTTAAGTTCAAGTTTGTAAAACTCTTGTAAGCAGATGTGTGCATTCTGCATCACAGAGATCTTCTACATTTATATATATCTCTGGTGGAAACAACAATCCACCTGAAAGTTTTTAAACATCCTTATTTATTTACTTTGTGTTTGAATACTTGAATATATCTTATCCGCACTCAGCATATTCATACACAGTTATATTTATATTTATAAGTAGTTCTTAAAATAAAAAAGAAACCAAGAATTACAGTCAACCTCCCTTCTATAATTTTATTTGTTAGATTGTTTGGGAATAACAATTGGTATCAGAGTAAGGTCTTGACACACTAAAAGTTTAAAGATCAAAGCAACTAACAACATGGGCAGGAATGATGTTGGAGTGAATATCCCGTTCTCGGATAAAGACAACTATCACCATTGGAAGGTGAAAATATACATGCATATTCCCTCTGAAGATGAAAGATATGTTGATTGCAATTAGAAAGGCCCTCATGTTCTTCGGAGAGCTGCTACCGATACTGAAGGTACTATAGGAAATGAGCAAAGTGTTCCAAAGCCACAATCAGAATGGACAGTTGAAGACATTGAGCAAGTACACAAAGATAAAAAGCCTATGAACATTCTATTCAATGGTCTTGATGGAGATATGTTTGACAATGTCATCAACTGCAAAACTGCTAAAGATATTTGGGATACAATACAAATCATATATGATGGAACTGAACAAGTGAGGGAAAACAAGATGCAACTTCTTATTCAGCAGTATGAGCACTTTCATTGTGAAGACAATGAATCTCTGAGTGACATATTTAGTAGATTGTTAGGTAATGAATACAACACAGAGGGGGTGAATGTGTTTTAGGTTATTTTTCAGCTTTTTGAGCTGTTACGAATGGTAAACAAAGTAATCTGTCTTGTAGAGATAATATGCTTTAACAGGAATAATAAAACATGCACATGAACTGTTAGGTCACACAATACTGTAGAAGGGGGTTGAATACAGTGTTTATACAATCAAATTGATTTGAACACAAGTATGTAACAAAGATCAAGTATATTCAATAAACTCTGTTATAATATGAACTGCTGTTCTCTCTCAGTGATGAACAAATATCACTAAGAGCTGCTAGGTTACAATGTATAATCTTCTCGATAATGATAACACATATAGTGTTAACCCTAAGTTTGTGTTTATATAGTACACAGTTACAAGATAACTTCTAATTGATATGGAATATAATTCCGTCTCCTAAAATATATCAATCAGATATCTTCTACAAGTCTTCCAGTCTTCTAACTATTTCCATGCATATCTTCTTTTATTTTAGTCTCGATCTTCTCCTGTAAATCAGCTTCATTCCTTATCAGAAAGTCTTCCCGCACTTAAGTTCTGATATGACCTTAAATTCTAATATTAAGCTCCGACTTCCAGTAAGTCATGATTTCTGTAAGTCCTGATTTGTCATGTTGTTAAGTTTTGAAAACTAAACATAAATTATATTAGACATGACATCTCAAATATATCTAACAATCTCCCCCAACTTGTAAATTATGCAAAAATACAAGTTAATAGATTTGATGATGTCAAAAACATTTAAGTAAAAATGCTAATAAGAGATTAACTAGATAACTAACTACAACTTACAGTCGTTGTAGCTTTTACCAATCTCACTGAGTCAATCTGAATCGAAAATGATTCTTCACAAAGTTTGATATCAGCTTTTCTTCATTAATCCTCAGGACTTGAGATAGTGTAGTCTTGACTTGCTTCATCTCTTCATTCTGACTTCCAATCTGGTAGATTGCAGTCCTTAAAGCAGAGATATGGTTTCTTTCTAAACCATTATCCAGTCTTATTACCCTTGGATGAGAAGAATCTTCATTATAGCATAGACATTTCTCTTTTAGTATCATTTCAAGCTTAGCAGAATCCTTCTTCATTGGAATTTCATTTCCATCATCTTCAGTAATATTAAGAATAAATTTTGTAACCCTTGAACCAGAAATTCTAGATTTATCTCTTATGGTCTTTAATATGAAATGTGACCATCTCCTGATAATATCAGACTTTACCTCTAAAAGGTAATGAAAGAATTAAAGTTCTTTCAGTGATTTGTTTAGCATATCTGATTCTAACATCTAATATGTCCTTCCATCTTCAAGAAATAGAATCAAATTTTCCTTGACATTGTGCTTGTCATGAGCATCCAGTACCACTTGAACAGAGATAACCTTATCAAGGTGTTTCTGTGTAACATCTTCAAGAGGTTTGTCAGTTAATAAAAATGGATCTTTAGTAGCAACTTCAACTCCTATCTTGATCTTAGCTTCATCAGAACCTAGTCCAGCCCTGTTTCTTGGTTCTCTAGCATTTAACCCAATAGTCATGAAAGTAGACAGCAATTGGCTTTTCTTTTTATATGATGATTTGACAGTTTTCCACAGAAGTTTCTTTTTATCAGCTACTTCCATCTTGTCTAAATGAACTTCAGCTATGTCAGTGGTTGATGTCTTGATGACTTTGTCAGAACTTGATGTTTCCGTTGTAGCTTGCAGATCTTTACTCTAAACAACTTGAGCCTTGTCAGATGTTGTCTTTGATTCTTCAGAAATCTTCCTTCTTTTCAGATTTTGAACATCTTCATCTTCAGCAAGAGTATCATCAGTAACTTGAACCATTTTTCACACTGGTTTTATCAGGATTTGAGGAATTTTTATCTCCAGTGGCTTGGTTGGTTCATCAACTTTTCCTTTCCCTTTATCTTTGGGATCAATCTCAGTCTGTGATCTAGTCTTGGTCTTTGATGCCTCAGTATTTGACTTCTCCTTGATCACAATGCCTTTTACCTTAGGCCTTGGAGGTTTCTTTGCAACAGAAGCTTTTGGCTTTAGATTTGTCTTTTCAGCTTTAAATATAGCTTCTTCCTCCTTGAGATTTTCTAAATCCATTCCAGGATTATGCTTCAAAAATAATCTTCTAACAATTTCCTCATCAAGTGTCTGAATCTTGGGATCTTTGTAGTAGACTGTAGTCTGCTTCCCCTTTAGCTTCAGAGTTTGCAAAAACTTCTGAGAATCTTGACTTCCACCTTGTATCAGAACATCAGGCTTTGTCATCAGACTTTACTTATCAGAACTTGATATCAGATTTTGAGTTTGAGTAGCTTCAGAACTTGTCTTCTTTTGGATAGAAAATTTGCTTGCATCAGTAATTAGTTTACTTAAAGAAACCTTGCTGATGTGCTCTTTACCTTGAACTTGACCTCTACCCTTGCTAGGGTTTCCCTGGTCATCAGCTTCATCATCTTTCTTCTTCAGTACTTGATCATTAGAGCATTTGGACTTAACTATCTTCTCCCCTTTTTTGGCATCATCAGGTAGTAGGAGAGAGAGAAGAAATTCAACTGAAGATTGGATTTCATCCAATTGAGCTTTCTGAGTGGCTTGATTTTGCACGACCTCAGTAATTTGGGCATGTTGCTTCTCTTGTAATTTCTCAATTGCTTCAACTTTCTTAAGAGTAGGTCTGATAATCCATGTCTTGTCAAGCTTGATCTGCATATCTAGCTTATTAGCTGATTCTTGTAGTTTATCAACCTTTGCTTGAGTTTCAGAGTGTAGACCTTAAAGGCTTTTGGTAATTAGAGCTGTGATTTTAAGTCGAGTCTTGAAATCAGAACTTGTCATCAGCTCATCAGCCTTGGAAATGTGCTCTGTCAGAACTTTAGAGCTTGGAATGAAATCAGTTTCATTCCACTTCTTGGTTCACTCCACACCTCTGTGAGTATCTTCCCAAGGAATAGGATCAGCTTGCTCAACAAATTTCTCAATAAGTGCCTCCTTTCCTAGAATGGGAGCAGGAGTAGCAACAGAAACACTGTCTTCAGAACTTGAAGAAGACTCATTATCTTCTGACAGTACTAGAATGTGTGAAGCAACTGGAGATTCTGGAACAACTTCCTCTAAATTCTGATCATCAGAATTTATCTCCAGAATAGGTTTAGATAGTGTCTCAGCATTTAAGATTGGAGAGTTGATTTTAGATGGCTGAGCTGCTGGTGTTGGAGCTTCCAGATAAAGAACAGTTGGTATATTCGGATTGGGAATATCTATTTCAGAACTTACAGCTTGTTCTTCAACATTATCTGTAGCTTTGTCATGAATAGGAGAGACAAGAGGTGTGAGCACAGTATCTTGAGCTTGAGTTGGAGATAGCAAAGCTTCAAGGACAATTGGCTGTGAGATCAGAGATTCCTGATCCCCTTCATCGGCTTCTTCAGTAGTATCCTCAGATGGAGGCTTAGCCATGTGCCTTTTTGCTCTCATTTTCTTCAATCTCCTTGATAGTGAAGGAGTTGCTTGAGCATCAGAATAACAGTTCTCTTTCTCTTCAAATTACCTGAACCCTCAACTTCAACATTTATCTGTTGGGTTGACCCTTTAGCTTCTGTTTCTTTCTGAAAAACCACAGTTTCAGCTTCAACAGTCACAGGTTCTGATGCATGTACCTGTGCTTCCTCCTCTTCACTATCAGATTCATCCCTGAGAATCATCTTCCTTTTCTTTTGTGGAGGTTGAGGAACAGACTTTGCCCTCTTAGAAGGTTTGGATCTTGATGCTTTAGCAGATGGTTGTTGTTGTGAAGATTAAGCTGATGGTTGGAAGTAAGTTCTGATGGTAGGTTGAGAGGTGGTTAGTTGTGTAGTTGTTGGAGGTACTAATGGAGGTTGGGTTGGTTGGACATCGGGATATAAGGCAGCATAGGTGGCTGGATCAGAATTTACCAAGACTTGTTTGACAGATGTAGGAATTTGGAGGGGTCTCAAAACAGTCTTCTTATTATCAGTAGATAATAAGTCAGTAAAGGCTCTCTTAGCAAGTTTAAATAGTTCAATTAACTCACTTGCTAATTGGGGTGCATCAGAGCAACAGAAACTATAAATAAGCTGACAGAATCTAGCAAAGTAAACTGTATTTCTATCTTCTGTCATCCTATCCCCAATAAATCCTAAAATAGCACTTGCATAATCAAAATGAGTTTGATTAATGAGAGCATACCCGATTTGTTGACTGAGAATTGGGATTGCATCAAAATTAAAACATTTGATGGAAAAGGCCTTTGTGATGCAGTCAAAGAAGAAACTCAATTCCCTCCTTATGTGAGGTCTCTTCAATTGACCCATCTTTGCCAAAGTCTTTTCATACCCCAGATTGGCCATCATCTGTTGAAGAGCTGGATCCTCAACTGTTGAACTGTAGACACAGTTGTCTGGAAAATGTAAAGCCTGTCGAACTGTAGCCAAAGTCACTACATGCTCATCCTCCCTTGTTGAAAAGATAATACTTGGGGACCCATGAGCACCACCATCATCATGCATGCCATTTCTCCAAAACTCCTGCACTTGATTTCCAGAGATTGCTTCTGGTTGAGTCAAAGCATACCCAATCTCAAAGTTAAAAAGGAAGTCCTGAATGAAGTGAAGTTCTGATGGAGCTTCACCCTTGCTAAGAATGGCCAAGTAGTTGTTGGGAACAAACTTAGCTCCATTGAAAACAATGTCTTTTGGCGCCATTTCTGTGAAAAATCAAATGAGAAAAAGTGTGTTTGCAAGATGTTTGATAAAATGCCTGTGTGAAAAATAGCTTCAGAGAATATTAGTGGGTGAGAGAAAATAAGAGAGATGAGAGAATAAGAAAAGTAGGTAAAAGATTAGAAAATCTTTTAACTCTCTTATTTATACAGCCCATGTGATAACAACTATATTTTTGAAGCATGGAAGACAATTTACACCTGGCAACATGTGAACAGTCAGTAAAAAGTTAAATTAGGAGTTAGTGGGCATGAGAACTAAGCATTAATTAATGTGCACATGCAGTTTTTCAAGACAAATACGTTTCCCACTTAACCAAATGATTATGACTGTTTTTATCTCACCTAATTATATTCTGATAAAATATGACCATTTCAGTATTTACCACAAATAAGTCAAGTAAATAAATAATACCACATAAGCATAAGAGTTTCCATCAGGATTTGCATCAGAACTTGACTAACATCAGAATTTAATGGTCATCAGAACATGACTTATGTACTCAAAAAGTGAATGTTTGTATCTGTGATTCTTCATACAAATACTGACTTGTTTCTTTAGAGTTTAATTATCAGAACTTTCATCAGAACTTGTCCTCAGAATTTATGCAAATGACACTTAATTGTTTGTCAAAAACAACTTAATCACCAAAGTAATTTTCATCATTCATATGGAGTG
Source organism: Apium graveolens (assembly GCF_009905375.1). NCBI lineage: Eukaryota > Viridiplantae > Streptophyta > Magnoliopsida > Apiales > Apiaceae > Apium > Apium graveolens. The sequence goes on from NC_133650.1 coordinate 145,088,972, forward strand.
ATAGTGTGTGCATTAGCAAAATATAAGATAAATATTAAAGTCTGATAAACTTCAGTACATCTTAGAAATAATGTATAACTAAGAAAAGTGCTTAAAATCTGTCATTAATTATGAAGTCTACTATAGAACAAATTTATGCAAGAATCCACCTCAACTGTTTATGCTCATTTTATGCATCTTTTGAAATTCCTTTTTATAGTGGCTTCTCAGTGTAAGTGAGTCACAACTGCTATCAGAATATATGCTATTATCGAAGTATTTCTCCGGTAATCAGAGAATGTGAAAAGTCACCAAGAAAAATTTATTTGCTTTTCTAATGTATATAACTTAATACCAGCAATGCACTTGGGTCTTCCCTTCCACATATCTACTCTAGATCTCAAAGGAGTACCTGACTTTAATTTTCTTTTCTTTTCTTATCTTCAGATAAGTGAGGCTTATCAAGCATGTGGTTCATCCTTAAGATTTACTGACATCAGAAATTGACAGATGAGAAGCAAGAATCTAGTTTTTGACTTAGTAATAAGATACACAAAGTAAATTTGACTAAGCTCAACATCAGAATTTGCTTGTGTTTATGAATTTCCACATAAACAACTAATTCAAACATGGGATTTCTAGTATGCTAAAGACTACTAGGTCAGCATCTAGCACAGTTACCCTCATTAGATTGAATAGTCACAGAACATTCAAAACACTATCAGAGTATATAGATCCACATCAGATAATAATCAGTATTTAATATATTACAATTTAAGCATAGATTACATGAAGATAAGAAAATCTATAAACATTAACATAAAGTCTGATGCATGAGAACAAAAACTAAGCAGATTTAGAGAAAGAACATGAAACCATTCCAAGTTCATTTACCAGCCGTGTAAAAGTAGCTTCACATAGTGGTTTTGTGAAGATATCTGCTAGTTGTTGATCTGTTGGAACAAAATGTAATTCCACTGTACCTTCCATCACATGTTCCCTTATGAAATGATACCTAATGCTGATGTGCTTTGTCATTGAGTGTTGTACTGGATTACCTATCATAGCAATTGCACTTTGAGTATCACACTAAATAGGTATTTTAGAAAATTCTAACCCATAGTCCAGTAACTGGTTCTTCATCCATAGAATCTATGCACAACAGCTTCCTGCAGTAATATATTCTGCTTCTGCAGTTGATGTGGAAATTGATTTATGTTTCTTGCTAAACCATGAAACCAATCTGCCTCCAAGAAATTGGCAGCTTCCACTGGTGTTTTTCCTGTCTATTTTGCATCCTGCAAAATCTGCATCTGAGTAACCTATTAGCTTAAAGTCTGATTCTCTAGGATACCACAATCCTAGATCAGCTGTACCCTTAAGGTACTTGAAAATTCTTTTCACATCTATTAAATGAGGTTCTCTTGGATCAGCCTGAAATCTTGCACAAAGACAGGAAGCATACATGATATCAGGTCTACTTGCAGTTAAATAGAGTAAAGAGCCAATCATACCTCTGTCGTTAGTAATATCTACTGATGAACCAGTATCTTTATCTAACTTGGTTGCAGTGGCCATGGGAGTGGATGCAGTTGAACAATCTTGCATTCCAAATTTGTTCAGTAAATTTCTAGTATACTTGGATTGATTGATAAAAGTACCTTCTTCATTTTGCTTGACTTGAAGTCCCAGAAAATAGCTAAGTTCTCCCATAATACTCATTTGATATCTTGACTGCATTAGCTTTGCAAACCTTTCACAAAAAGTAAGTCCTTTCCATGGTTGAGGTAGAACAGTGTTTTATCAATTATACCTCTGTGAAATCCACTTTCCAGAAGGAATTGAGCTAAAGTCTCATACCATGCTCTTGGAGCTAGCTTAAGGCCATAATGTGCTTTATCAAGCCTGTAGACATGATTTGGAAATTTTGAATCTACAAAGCTTGTAGGTTGTTCAACATATACCTCTTCTTCCAATTCTCCATTGAGAAAAGCACTTTTCACATCCATTTGAAAGACTTTGAACTTTTTGTGAGCATCATAAGCCAAAAAGATTCTTATGGCTTCCAATCTAGCAACTGGTGCAAATGTTTCATCATAATCAATACCCTCTTGTTGAGAGTAGCCTTTGGCAACCAGCCTTGCTTTGTTTCTTGTAATTATGCTATCACTGTCAGTTTTGTTTCTGAACACCCATTTTGTGCCAACAATTGATCTATTCTTCGGTCTTGACATTTGGGTCTAGACTTTATATCTTTCAAATTCATTTAACTCATCCTGCATTGCTTGCACCCAATCAGCATCTTGAAGAGCTTACTCCACTTTCTTTGGTTCAGTCTGAGATAGAAAAGAATGATAGAGACATTTATTTGATGTTGTAGTTCTAGTTCTGACACCTGCTTCAGGATCTCCAATTATTAAGTCAGGTGTATGTGACTTAGTCCACTTCCTTGCAGATGGAAGTTATTCTCTAGAACTGGATCCTCCCCCATGATCCATGCTATCTCCAACAGCATTTTCTGATGCTCCCCCTATTGTTATGCTCTTTGAGACTTCAGAATTTGAGTTGGAACCTTCAGGATTTGAAGAATCAGAGTTTCCAGAATTATCAGAATTTGGCTCATCAGAACTTGATGAATCAGAACTTGAAGAGCCAGTGACAAGTTCTGATGCTTCTTGAGAGTCTTGAGTTGTGGTAGGATTTTCAACTTGCTCCCCCTAGACAGGTGCATTTTCCCTTGGAGTAGTTACCATAGTTTCAATGACATCAGAACTTAACCCGTCAGAACTTACAGGATTAGGATTTAAGTCATCAGAATTTACAGAATCAGAATTTAAATCTTCATTTTCAAATCTCAGCTGATCATGATCAATGAAATCTTCAAGTCCAGTAATCTTCTTTTTATCAAAAGATACATTGATAGATTCCATGACAACCCTTGTTCTTAAATAGTAGACTCTGAAGGCTTTTATGAAAAGTGGATATCCAACAAAAATTCCTTCATCAGCTTTTAAATAAAATTTTGACAATTGTTCAGGATGAGTCTTAAGAACAAAACACTTGCAACCAAATACATGAAAGTATTTCATATTTGGCTTCTTTTTCTTCACCATCTCATATGGTGTTTTTCCATGCTTGTTTATGAGTGTAGCATTCTATGTAAAACAAGCAGTCTGCACAACTTCAGCCCAAAAGTAGGTTGGTAGCTTTGCTTCATCAAGCATAGTTCGTGCAGCTTCAATGAGAATCCTGTTCTTTCTTTCTACAACTCCATTTTGTTGTGGAGTTCCAGGTGCAGAAAATTCATGTTTAATTCCATTCCCTTTGTAGAATTCTTCCATGATTGAATTCTTGAACTCAGTGCCATTATCACTTCTTATAATCTTGACAGAATCTTTGACCAATTTATCCAGCTGTCTGACATGATCAGTTAGAGTAGATGCAGTCTTCTTGTGCAAGAAAGACACCCAAGTGTACCTTGTGAACTCATCCACTATAACCATTGCATATTTGTTCTTTGCAATAGACATGACATTGAATGGACCAAATAGATCAACATGCAGTAGGTGATAAGGTACAAGAATTGAAGATTCAGTTTTGCTCTTGAATGAAGATTTTCTCTGTTTTGCCTTTTGACATGAATCACAAAGGCCATCAGGAGCAAACACTGATTTTGGCAGTCCTCTCACAAAATCTTTCTTTACTAGCTCATTTATGTTGTTGAAATTTAAATGAGAGAGTCTTTTGTGCCAATTCCAGCTTTCTTCAATTGATGCTTTACTTAACAGATAAATTGCAGAACCATCAGAACTTGTTGAAAGTCTGGCTTCATAAATGTTACCATGCCTGTAACCTTTCAGAACCACTTTGCCTGTAGAATTGCTTACAAATTCACAGTGTTCTTCAAAGAAATCCACATGATAACCTCTGTCATAAATTTGACTCACACTTAGCAGATTGTGTTTAAGTCCTGAGACAAGAGCTACTGTTTCAATGATGACATTCCCAAGATTGATATTTCCATATCCCAGAGTTTTTCCCATATTTCCATCTCCATAAGAAACTCTTAGGCCAGCTTTCTCCACAAAGTCTTATAGCAGGGCTTTATTTCCAGTCATATTTTTCATGTTGCCCTGCAATCACAAAGACCATAATTGGTTAATTTTAAAGACCCAGACTTTCTTGGATCTTTTGGCCTTTTTAAGTTTGTTAGCATTTGCAGCAGATTTAATTTCAAAGTTTATCCTAACATGTTGTTCATCAGAACTTATATCAGACTTTGCATCAGACTTTACACTAGAAGGAATAATACTAACTTTCTTCAAAGAAGGTTTTATTTGATAATAATCATAGTACATACTATGATATTCCTTATAAGTATAAATGAAATGCCATAAACTACCACAATGAAAACAAGGATTTTGTGGCTTAAACCTAACAGAATGACTTTTAACTCTTGATTTAGGAGGTAAAGAGTTTATATCTTTATTTTTCCTGCAAAAAGAAGCAATATGGTTAGAGTTTCCACAATTATAACATTTCTTTCTAGGAGCATTAGGAACAGGCATGTAATTATTGCTTATATTCACACCTTCCTTTCCATTCCTATTTTTCCTAGCTTCCTTTACCTTATTCATATTTCTAATCTCTTTCAGCTTATGCTGAAGCTGCTTCTTTATCATTAAGCCTATGTTTAAATCAGCTGGTTTATCCTGTTTTAATTTGTCAGAAGTTGACTTTTCTTTGACTTTTGTCCTAGACTCTTTCATCTTTTCAGAATCAGACTTTATAGTATTTGCTACAAACTTAACAGGATTTACCTTAGGCTTAGCAGTCTGTTTAACAACAATTGGCTCAATTTGTTCAGTTCCTTTATCACTTTTATCATCTCCATAACCTAAGCCCTCTTTCCAGTTTCCACTACTTAGTAAATTCTGAGTTGTTCTGCCAGAGTTAGACCAAGTTCTGATAATCTCTTTTTCCTTTTCTAAGTCAGCTTTTAGGGATTCATTCAATTTTAGCACTTCATCTCTAACATACAAAGCATCATCTCCTTCTTTCTTAGTTTGATGAAGAAAAACTAACTCTTTTTCTAAATAGTCATTTCTCTTTTTAAAAGCAAGATTTTCAGATGTTAATCTTTCACATGTTAAAGTCGGATCTCTATAACTAATGAACATGGTTTTAAGATATAATCTCAACTCATTAATATCATCAGTATGAAAAGCATAAGTTATTTGAGGTACCTTCAATTCAGCAGTTTCAGTACTTCTATCAGCATTTGCCATCAAGGCATAGTTCACCTCATATTCAGAATCTAAAGTGTCTGTCCAGCTTTTCTTCTTTATGACAAGTGCCTTTCCTTTGTCACTTTTTCCTTTCTTGCAGTCAGGAGATATGTGGCCTCTTTCACCACAATTGTAGCATTTGACACTTGAGTTATCTCCTCTATCGGACTTTCCTGCTTTGCCTTCAGACTTTTTGAATCCTTTCTTATCAGAACTTCCACCTTTCCTGGAAAACTTCCTTCCCTTTCTGAATTTCCTGTAGGCTATCTTTGTGATACCCTTCACCATAAGAGCACACAGTTTCATCATCTCTTCATCAACATCCATTTCAGGTAAACTTTCAGTTTCTGAATCATCATCATCAGAATATGATGACTCTGAATCAGACTTTATGATGAGAGCCTTTTCTTTTCCCTTCTTTGAGGCAACCACTTTAGGAGATTCCTCCTCAGCTTTAAGAGCAATTGTCTTTGACTTTCTTCCATGCCTCTTTCTCCTTTGATCCATCTCAAGTTCATAAGTCTTGAGCATACCATAAATTTCATCAAGAGTAGTTTCAGTAAGGTCATAGTTGACTCTTATGGCAGTAGACTTCAAATCCTAATTTTCAGGAAGAGCTAAAAGGAATTTTAGATTTGAATCTTCAAGATCATATTCCTTGTCCACCAGTAACAGATCATTCAAGAGTTTGACAAACCTGTCATATAAGTCAGTTAATGACTCATCATCTTTTGAGTCAAAGTGCTCATACTCTTGAGTGAGTATAGTCCTCATGTTCTTCTTGATTGCATCAGTTCCCTAGCATATTGTCTCCAAAGCATCCCATATCTCCTTTGCAGTCTTGCAATGAATTACCCTATTTGACACGACATTATCAATGGCACTATGCAACAATTCCCTTACCCTTGCATCCTTGGCAATAGATGAGATGTCTTCAGCTGTGTAATCACCTTTCTCCTTTGGTATGGACTTTGCTGGTTGATCAGCAACTGCAACAGAGAGCTTGGTAGGCTTATATGGTCCTTCATTAATCCTATCAAGGTATTTTGGATCTGTAGCTTTCAGAAACATAGCCATCTTCACTTTCCAGATGGGATACTCAGAAGGTCTCAGAATGGGAACCCTAATACTCTCATATCGACTGTGGGTTTGAGTGTTTTGAGTTTCTTGAGTTTTGATGAGCTTGGTTGGAGTTTGTGTTTCTTCAAACATGATTGTTTGGATCTTTACAGTATGTGTGTTAACAGAAAAGCTCTGATACCAATTATTAGGTCACACAACACTTTAGAAGGGGGTTGAATACAGTGTTTATACAATTAAATCGATTTGAACACAACTATGTAATAAAGATCAAGTATATTCAATAAACTCTGTTACAATATGAACTGTTGTTCTCTCTCAGTGATGAACAAATATCACTAAGAGCTGTTAGGTTACAATGTATAATCTTCTCGATAATGATAACACATATAGTGTAAACCCCAAGTCAGTGTTTATATAGTACACAGTTACAAGATAACTTCTAATTGATATGGAATATAATTCTGTCTCCTAAAATATATCAATCAGATATCTTCTACAAGTCTTCCAGTCTTCTAAATCTTTACATGCATATTTTCTTTTGTTTTAGTCTCGATCTTCTCCTGTAAATCAGCTTCATTCCTTATCTGAAAGCCTTCCCGCACTTAAGTTCTGATATGACCTTAAGTTCTGATACTAAGCTCTGACTTCCAGTAAGTCATGATTTCAGTAAGTCCTGATTTGTCCTGTTGTTAAGTTCTGAAAACTAAACACAAATCATATTAGACATGACATCTCAAATATATCTAACATGAACACACTATCTTTCAAAACTCACTTAATTTTATATTAAAATCAAGTATGTCTTGCTAAAAAATTTCTGGGTTCTTTACTGATAAAGAACTCAGCTTCTCTCTTGAGAGTTACAAGATTTTTAGATCTATTCTGTTACACTAAAATAGCTTCTCTCTTGAGAGTTACAAGATTTTTAGATCTATTCTGTTACACTAAAATAAAGCATCCAGTGTTTACTTTATAGAGTAAACACAGGTTTTACACAGCATGCAATAGCATGTACTAAACCCTAATTTAAGTTAACTAAAATTTTCTATTTCCGGCTTGGTGTATCTTTAAAAATCGTGCATGTCTGTGAATTTACTTTGTCAGTTAATCTTGGCCTTTGATCTTGTACTCTTCAAGATGCATTTTGTAGACTTTTCAAATCAGTGGTTGATTTGTTTGTTGATTGATAATCTTAGATATTTAACTGATCTGCATTCTGTACTTTGAGTTTTATATCGAGATCTCCAGTTTGTTATATGGAGAACTCGACATCTCGATAAGTGTAATGGCTTATCGAGATCTCTTAATACTCTATAGTTGTTATGACTATTGAAGTCTCTGAGTTCTCTATAAGAGAATTCGGCTTGTCGAGGTCTCTAATCTTCATGTCTTCATTTTGGTTTATCGATATCTCTGAATTCTCTAATGAATTAATGACTTGTCGATCTCTCAGAGTTCTCTAGTGATAATTAGACTTATTGATATCTCAGAGATCTCTAGTGACATTTTGACTTATCGATATATCTGAGATCTCTAGTGATATTTTTACTTATCGATATCTCTGAGATCTCTAGTGATATTTTGACTTGTCGATATCTCCAATCTTCATGTCATCATTTTGGCTTGTCGATATCTCTGAGACTTCCCTTTAAGCTTTTCTTGACTTCTCGATAAGTCATTCTGGAGTTCTCGAATGACTTCTCTATAAGACTTAATCTGTGACTTGTAGATTTCTTGACTTAGAATGTTTTTCCCAAAACAGGTTTATTCAACTCCAAGCTTCTTCACATTGTCGTTGAGGAACGATCTTAATGATCTTCTTCTAGAGTTTATTCTTAGGCTTGAGATTGTTTACAGAAAAATACTCCAGTCTAATATATTTACACTTTTACAGACTTAAGTGATACAATACAAAATATAAATTTAGATGATCATACAACTTACTTAGGGTTGTCACTTTGACTTAGTCTTGTTATAGTATAGGCATGTCTTGCACAACAATCTCCCCCAATTTGTGAGAAGATTGCTTATCATAAATTTATGCCTGTTAACAAGACTAACCCTAAACTACAATGAACAATAAGACTTTACATAAAAAAAATTGACAGAAGTACAATATTTAACATTGAGAGGTTATAGAAGTTTTAGCAATGAATTCATTACACAAAATCCGCATAGCTTGGCTCCTTTCTAATGATATCCTTAAGAGTTACTAACACTTCCATTTCTTCTAAGATTTTAGTTCCTCTTAAAGCTTCCACAAACTTGAGCCACTCATCTAATAAATAACCATTTAGGTTACCAGCTCTAAATCTGGAGAATCTGCCAACTTTTATGTTCACAAAATGTCCATCTTTAGAAAGGCTGCTCATCCCTTTTGCTTTAAGCTCATTTGATCTTTTCTTAATTCTTTCAAGTTCTTCTGCATACTTCTTATCTCTTTCTTCCTTTTCAGCCTTTGCCCTTTCAATTTTCTCATCCCTTTCTTTCACCCATACACAACATACATCTCTCCAGAACCTTGTGATTGTATCATTATCCTTCATCAAACTGATCACTCTTTTAAATTCTGTGGTTGAAAGTGTGTACATCAGGTTGCTTCCAAGTAAGGTGAAAGAGCCATCATCATAATATATTATGGTTTTTTATATAATAAACCTAGAATTTGACTATTTCTTCAGCTAGCTGTTGAAAATATTCTTGATCTGTGAGGCACCAATTTAGTGGCAGAAAGTCAGATTGATCATAACAATCCCAGAGAGATCTTTCAGTAACTTGCAGTTGCTTTTTTTCTCCCAACAGATTTAAAGTGGATCTTGGTTGGTGGTTCAAATGAAGGTAGGTTTGAGATTTTCTTTAGGTTGGTTTGGCTGGTAGTGATTGAAATTTTGAGAAGAGAGTTTGCAGTTAGCTTATATAAGAATTTTGGCTTTGTGGTGAAGGATGATTGAGTGTTTGAGCTGAAAGGTTTAGTGGGTTGAGCTTGGTTGATTTGGATTGGTAGGGATTCTTTTTATGGTCCTGAACCATCTTCCTTCTTCTTTCTCATTCTCTCTTCTCATCTCTTCTTATCACATCCCTTCTTCTCCGTCCGCTTTTCATCTTTGCTGTCAGTTGCTCTAGAGGATTGACTTGAATTTGAGCCAGAAGGTGGTTGATCATCTTGCTTTTGCTCATCATCATCTTTGTCATCCTTTAAGTTATAATCTATAGTTTGTAACATGGTCTCTACATTCTGAAGATATCTCCCTAAGATTCTGATCATTTCCTCATCTTCAAGTTTCTTGTTTATCTTGGTCTTTAGATCAGTCTCAAGGGTCATTATCAATCTCAAGTTATTTCTTACTCAATTCTTTGGAACTGTGAAGAATCTGCATTTCTTGGTTTGTGAACAAATATAGGCAATTCCCCTGCTTGGATAGAGATAGGCTTCAGGAAAAGCAGCTGTCTGTGCATTTTTTAGTTCCTTTAGCAGTTGGGTGTCCCCTGAAATTACTGCATGCACTTTATCAATTACCACATCCAGCTAAGATTCTCTCAGTTTTTAAAGATTGGTGAGAGACACCTGGAAGTTGGCAACCTTAACTATCACCACACTAATAAAGTTTATGTTGTTGGCCAAAGCTTTCTTGTATGTGAAGTAGTTGTTGTGGAGAGACACCTTCAAGACTGTCAGAAGTTCATTGAATTCTTGATCTTGACAAGGTCCTTCTACAGCTTTTAGAAGTCTTTCATTTCCTACATCTTTAGAAATTTGAGCTTTTGAAGAGCTTGGAGCAATCTAAGTGATAGAAGTAGGCTTCTTTCACTTACCAGCATCCCTGGATTGTTAAATCCTAGCTTCTATCTCCCCCTTAGTCTTGGGAACAGGCATGATGGGGGAAATTGGTAGTTCTGGCCTTACAGACTCAGGTAGTGCAGGCAATGGAATGTTGAGCTTGCCCATGATGGCTCCTAAGGCAACAGAATTTTGCATTTGTAAGTGCTATTGGGAGTCCACCAAGGCTTTAATGTCTGCCTGTTGACTCTGCACTAGAATAGTGAGAGCTTGTACTCTAGCTGTGAGTTGATCATTGGAGGACTGCAAGGTTGAAACTTGGCCTTGAAGAGCTTGAATTTGGAGATTTGTAAAGGTACAGGAAGGTTGTTGAGAGTTTGAAGGAATAGAAGGTCCAACGGTGTCTTCCACAGCCTGTTTAATACCCTCCATTAGCAGTGCAAAAGGCTTATATCTACTTTGGTGGAGTTGATTCAACTTGAGCTTTGTGTCATTTGATCTTGTTATTTGTTGTTGAACCACCTCATGCAGAGCAATAAAAGATTGTATGAGATTCTTGACATCTTTTTTAATAGAAGTCAGATCAAATCTTACCATTTGGTCAGCAAAAGTTTGAAATTTAAAAGTGATCTTGACTTGAGAATGTATGATCTATTCCTTCTTCTCTCTTACTAGCTTTATGATCTTGTCCTCATGACCAATCATCTTTAATAACAGAGCTTTACCAAACAGGTGAAAATCCTTGAGTTGAGCTTTGTATAATTCGTTGATTACATCATAAACATCTTGTAGAGTCAGGACCTTGGCATTGCTCCCCAGAATAGTGACATACTCATTTCTAAATCTAGCCAAGACCTGGCCATCTCCAAAGCAAAGTCCTTAGAAAACAAAGCATCTGCATTTCCATCTTGCTCAACTTCATTAACAATATTCAGCTTCTATTTTTCAACTTCATCATTGTATGTTAGCAGAATAGCTTGATAATCCTGATTGCCCATATCTGAAGTAAGCAGATGCTGTGAAATATTGGGTAGTCCAGAAATTTGCTCAACAAGAAGATCATCTACAGTTGTAGGTTGAGAGTCAGTTTCTTACAGCCATTGTAAGATGAGGTGAGGCCGTTGAGGTTGAGAAAAAGAAGGTTGATTGGATGGGTGTGAAGGTGACAAGGTAACAGAACCACCTGTGATAGGAGTCATAGTTTGACTCACAGTTTGCACTGTGTTTATGACAGGGTGTTGTCCTCCACTTGTGGTGGGAACCTCTTATTGAATTGGAGGGGATTTGGTTGGGTTACTGTCATGTGCACCAGCCTCAAACCCTTATGCTTCTTGCAAAGCACTGTCACACGAATGTGATGTTCTTGCCTCTCCCAAAGCAGGGTCATTGGAAATTGTACTCCCAGCTTCAATTGTTAGTGCAATTTCAGCTAGGGTTTTAAGAGGAGTTGTTCCCGTGACAGGACCCTCCAGATGAAATGGAGAGGATTTAGATAGCTCCCAGTACTACCCTCAAACCTGACAACTTGTGAAGGTTGATTTGCACATGAAGGTGCATTTGTAATCACCATGGGGTATTCAGTAAAAACTGATGAATCCCCCATGTTTGTGATAATGTCGTCAAGTTCTACCCCGACTAGTAGGCTCTCACTATCTAAATTTGGTTTCTGGGTGGTGAACAAGGTTTCTTGAACCAGGTCACCTGAGTGGGATTGCACTTGAGAATTGGATTCAAGTGCTGTGTAAGAAGAAGAAATTTTGGAGATAAGAATTTGTTATTCAAAAGTGAGTGTTTGCAGCTCCCCCTGAATAGATGAGGGAGTTTCAAAGGATGTGCTCTTCTTGTGTGTGTCATCCTTATTTCCCCTTCCATACACTTGTATTTGTTCAAGTGATGGTTTTGCAGACTCGGTACAATATGCATTTGGGTTATTGCTCTTTTCAATAGAGACACCCTTTTGAGAGGGTACCTCTAGAGTCTGTTTAAGTCCCTTGTTTAAAAATACATCCTTTTGAGAGGATGCAGAGGTGGCTTGAGTGGTCAGCTCTAAGTTTTTAGCCTTCTTTGGTTTTCTTTTGACCAATGGTGACTCAGGTTCTATTTGTTCCTCACCACTCTCATTGATAATTGGTAAAGGTGCCTGTTTTCTCTTCTTTTTACTCACTTCACCCTTTTGAGAAGATGAAGTGGTGGGCTTCCTAGCAGCTACTGGTATAGAAGAAGGGGTCTCGGCATTGGAAGGTCCCTGTTGGTGTTCCTGTGTTTGTACTTTCACAAGTTCACAGACCATTGATGTACTATATTGAGCATTTGTCCTCATGTCAGGCATGGGGTAGGGGTAAGTCTTAAACCTCTCCATCATGAATGGAGTGATTTTGAGACTTACAGTTACCTTATTCTTTGTAACTAGTGATCCAAAAAGAATTTTGGACACTTCCTTACAATTGCTTATTAATGATCTATCTACACCATCTATCAAATGTATGTCATTTACTTTATACTTCAAATCAGACATAATGAATCTAGGAAGAAAAATTTCTTTACCTCTTGATATTAATGGCATTGTTAGCCTGATGCTCAACTCCTCCAAGATGTAGTGTCCTACATTTATCTGTTTGTTGTGAGCCGTTGACTAGACCAGCTTCTGGAAAACAGTAGAGATGTTGTCAAACCCAAAATTTCTGCAGGTGAAAGCTCTTATCACTGAATCAAAGAGAAAAGACCATTCCCTCCTCAGGTTCTTCTTGTTCATGCTTGACATATTAATCTTTTCAGAATAATTGATGAAGTCCATGAATTCATAAAGCTCATCGTGAGTTGGAGCCTCCACTAGCTTGTCAGTAGGTATGCCCAATGCCATATTGACATCATTCTCAAAAATCTCCACCTATTGGCCCTTGATTGTATAGTTTATCACAATTGATGTAGCTTGGTTCTCATGCTGTATTCCAGAAGTCCCTTAACACATCTAAGTAGAGTACAGGATTAGCAGTTAGAGCTCCCACAAAGTATGTTTCAGACAAAACTTTCACAAAGCTTTTGAAAGCTTTAGGAGCTTGATTTGCATTCAGAAATGCAAGAAAGTTTGTTTCCTTTGGAATAAAGGGTACAATAATGTTTATTGCCATTGGGAAGAGTATGAAGTTTATTGGGTAAGAAAAATTGAAGAGAAAGAGTTCGAAACGAGAGAGAAATCGGTTTTGATTTGAAAATTCTAGGTCACTTAAAGTTCTCGAAGGCGTAAGTATGTGTATGTAGAGATCTTTGAGTATTTATAGTAAAAGAAAATGACTTATTGAGAACTTAAAAATAAATGTTTGGAATTTGCTTATCGAGAAGGAATTTTGAAAAGAAAATCACATATCGAGAAGTCATTTTAATTTATTCTTTTAGAGTACTAAAACTGACTTGTCGAGATGTCAAATAAATACTCAGTTTGTCCAAAGTGGACTAAATTGTTTCCAATTTTTATTTGAATAAATCCAAATAAAATTAGAATAAATTTATCAAGAGTAATTTACCAAAATAATTTATTGAATTAAATTATTTCAGTTTTGAGTTATTTATAAGTCTAAAATTGTACTTGTAGAGAACTCTGTGAGTTAATACTTATAGAGGACTCTATAATGACTTATCGATAATTCATAATAAAGCTTATCGAGAAGTCCCTCGAGAAGCCAAAAAAATGACTTGTCGAGAACTCACTCGAGAAGTCTTAAAATGACTTGTCGATAAGTCAATTAGACTTATCGAGAACTCAGTTCTCAATATACTCTTGATCACTTTGATTGTGCCTTGTGCTAATTGTACATATTGAAAATGTAAATCAATATTTAGACAGTTTTCTTAGAATTGAAAAATTCCAAGCTAAATTTTAAATTTTGAAAAATAAATATACAGAGATTTATGAAATAATTATAATTCATATTTCAGTTAATTTCCAATTAATCAAATGAATTTTGATCTATTAGAAATTAATCCGCCGAAAAACATTAGCTAAGTTCTTGCCTTAGGATGAAAAATTAAGCATTCCAATTTCACCTACAAGTCTAGTAAAAGTTGTTTCATCCAAAGGTTTAGTAAAAATGTCAGCTAATTATTTTTCTATTGGAACAGAAATGAGCTCAATGGTACCATTTATAGCATGTTCTCTAATAAAATGGTACCTTACATTAATGTGATTTATTCTAGAATGATTAACTGGATTAGACACAATAGATATAGCAATAGTATTGTCACACGTAATTCGAATTTTGTGTAACAATAGGCCATAGTCCATTAGCTTATTTCTAATCCAAAGCACTTGAGCACAACAACTTCCAGCAACTATGTACTTAGCCTCAGCTGTGGAAGTTGATACAGATTGTTGTTTCTTGCTATACTAGGATACAAGTCTTTGTCCAAGAAACTGACAGCTTCCACTAGTGCTCTTTCTGTCAACCCTGCATCAAGCAAAATCTGCATCTGTGTATCCAACAGCTTCAAAACCAGTTCCCTTAGAATACCATAATCCCAAGTTTGGAGTCCCTTCAAGTATCTGAAAATCCTCTTCACAGCCATCAAATGTGATTCTTTTGGATTGGCTTAAAATCTTGCACACAGACATGTTGTAAACATGATGTCTGATCTACTTGCACTTAAGTACAACAAAGAACCAATCATTCCTCTATAGCTTGAGATATCTACATTCTTGCCTTTTTTATCTTCATCCAACTTTGTAGATGTAGACATAGGTGTAGATGCAGGTGAACAATCAACCATACCAAAATTTTTCAATAAATCTTTGACATACATAATTTGGCTGATGAAGATTCCATCATTTCTTTGACTGACTTGAAGTCCAAGAAAGTAACTTAATTCCCCCATCATACTCATTTTATATTCACTCTGCATAATCTTAGAGAATATTTGGCAAAGCTTTTCATTTATAGAGCCAAAGATAATATCATCCACATAGATCTGAACTAGGATCATATCATCACCATACTTCTTGTAGAAGAGAGTCTTGTCAATAGTAACTCTAATGAATTCATGTTTAATAAAAAATTATGGCAGTGTGTCATACCAAGCTCTAGGTGCTTGTGTAAGTCCATAGAGAGTCTTGAGTAGCTTATATACAAAACTTGGAAATTCTGGATCATCAAAGCCAGGTGGCTGTTGCACATAAACCTCTTCTTCCAATTCATCATTAAGGAATGCACTCTTCACATCCATTTGATATACCTAGAAATTTGAATGTAAAATAAATGCAAGAAAAATCCTTATTGCTTCAAGTCTTGCAACTGGATCAAAAGTTTCATCATAATCAATTTCTTCTTCCTGTGAGTAGCCTTTCACAACCAACCTTGCTTTATTTCTGGTGACTATTACATTTTCATCCATTTTGTTCCTGAACACCCACTTTGTTCCAATTGTACTTTTGTTCTTTGCTGCAGGAACCAATTTCCAAACTTTGTTTCTCTCAAACTGATTTGGTTCTTCTTGCATAGCAGATATCCAACCAGGATCAAGAAGAGCTTCATCAGTTTTCTTTAGCTCAACTTATGACAGAATACATGCATAAAAGCATTCATTTGCAGTTGCACTTCTTGTCCTCACTCCAGCAGTTGGATCACGAATAATTGTTTCTCTAGTGTGACTTCCATCCCACTTTCTGGTGTGAGTTTGTTGACTTGAGTTTTATGTGTTTTCTTCACCATTGGAATGACTTGCAGAACCTTCCTCTCTTTCTCCCCCTGAGTTTGTGCTATCAAATTTAGGTTCATGAGATGAGCTTCCATTCTCATGATTCACTTGTTCAGTTGAATCTTCATCTGTTCTGTGCTTTGTGTTGACTTCAGCTTCACCATCAGAATCATTATAAATGTTGAGATTTTCAAACTTTAGGGCTTCTGCTTCATTTTAATCAAGGCACTCCAAGCCTAGGCACCTGTTATCATAAAAAGTAACATAAGTGCTTTCCATAATTTTCTTTTGTTCAAGCACATAGACCATGTAGGCAGTTCTTTCCAATGAATATCCCAAAAAAATTGCCTCAAAAACTTTAGATTAAAATTTTCCCACATATCCAGAGTTGTCCTTTAAAATATAGCACTTGTTTCCAAACACATGAAGATGCTTCACAGTAGGCTTCCTTTTAGACAAGATTGAGTAGGGTGGTTTGCCAAGATTCTTGCTAATGAGATATTTGTTCTGGGTATAGCATGCAGTGTTTACAGCTTCTTCCCAAAAATTAGTTGGCAACTTTGCATGTTGCAGCATTGTTCTAGCAACCTCTACTATTGTTCTATTATTTCTCTCAACTACCCCATTTTGTTGAGGTGTTCTAGCAGCTGAGAATTCTTAAACAATGCCTTTGTCTTTGCGGAATTCAGTTAAGGTTGCATTCCTGAATTCTGTTCCATTATCACTCCTCAATCTTTTCACACAATTTTGATCTTCAACCTGCTTCTCAATCTTCTTGATGTGCTCAATTATAATGTGTGGAGTTTCATCTTTAGAGTGTATAAATTCTACCCATATATTCTTGAGTAGTCATCCACCATCACAAGTGCATATCTTTTTCTTAAAATTTACTTGACATTTACTCAACCAAAAAAATCCATGTGAATGAGTTGCAAAGGTGCACTTATAGAATTTATAGTTTTACTCTTGTGACTTGATCTTTTTATTTTTCCCTTTTGACAAGCATCACGGACTTCATCTTGAGCAAACTCCAGATTGGGCATGTCTCTCACTAACTCCTTTTTGACTAGAGTATTGATTGCCTTGAAATTCAAGTGGGACAGCTTCTTATGTCATAGTTTGCTTTTCTCTACAGATGCCTAGGTGTAAAAGCAGCAAATTCCATCCTCATTTGCTGAGTCCAAGTCTGCAACAAATAAGCTTTATTTCCTTGCCCCTTTCAAAGTAATTTCACCAGTTTTCTTGCTGATAAAAGTTCATTATTCTTTGTTAAATAAACTTTGAAACCTTTGTCTGCAAATTGGCTGACACTAAGAAGATTCACTTCAAGACCAGCTACCAGTGCTATATCTTCAATGACAATATTTCCAAAAATCAATTTTCCATATCCCATTGTGAAACCTTTATTGTTATCTCTACAAGTCACTAATGGGTCAGCCTTCTCCTCAAACTGTGATAGCAGGGCCATATCACCTGTGATATGTCTTGAGCATCCACTGTCTATGATCCATATGACTTTATTCTTTTTGCCCTACACATAATGAGTTTAAGTGTGTTTAGCAACCCAAATATTGTTGTGTACTTTCTTCTTGTTAACAGATTTGATAGAGGTAGAGTTTGATGATTTAGAAAGAATAGAATTCATTGAGTAATGTGTATTGTCCTTCTTAGCTGAATATTCAATATTGATTTCCTTATGATCAACTCTCAGCTTGTGGTAACTTGTCATTACTTTCATGTTGCACGATATGCAATCAAACTTGTCACAGAATGAGTAGGGATCTTCAGTTTTTGCTTTATTATACTTTCACGCTCCCACTCCTGGCTTACTAACAACCTTTTTGCAAAGGTGACTTAGATGATTAACAGAGCCACATTTCTGATATTGTTTTCTGGGAGCATCTGCAACATAAGCAAAGTTGTTGCTCTTGTTTATCCCAATCTTTCTATTTTTATTCTTATTCTTCTTTATTGCATCTTCAGTTATTATTTCCTTGACAAGTGTCTTGGAATCTTGGTTGACCATGAGCTTCTTTTCTGCTTTAGAAGTTGGAGTTGTTTCTGTATTTTCATTTTCTGTTCTTTTTACTTTATCACCTACAACTTTCTTGTTGCTATTCAAGGCATCATAATCAAGACCAATAGCTATGTTAGCAAATGTCTTGTTCTTCTCATGGTACTGACCAACCAACTTAGATGTATTTCTGAATGATTTTGGTTTCACCTCATTCTTCTCAATCTTTTCTCTTAACATAGATTCAATCGCACTTGCACACTTCAACTTATTTTTCAGATACTCATTTTCTTGCTTGACTGATTCAAGCTACACAAGTAGTAGATCCATCTTCTGCTTCTCACTCTCAAGCTTCTCATTAGCTTTCATTAGCCTACTGACATCCTCAGTAGCTGCTACTAAGCTAGTGTGTATATGAAACATCCCCATAGTCATTTTTTCCTTAGTTTTTTTATATTGACCAGCATTTAAATCAATGGTGGTTAGAGTTGGTACCTTTGATTTTGAAGTGGATGCTTCTCCATGCTCAAATGCCATAAGTGCAAAGTTTCTAACCTCTTTATCCTCATCATCAACATCAGTATCATCCCAACTCTTTCCTTCTGCAATATAAGCTTTTCCAGACGGCTTCTTCAAGAGAGCTTCATAATTTGCTTTCAGTTCCAAGTAAGCTTTATCCTTCTTCACCTTCTTAGGCTTTCTACATTCAGTATCAAAGTGACCCAACTCATCAAAATTGAAGCACCTTATCTTTGATCTGTCCACAGATCCTGTTTTGTAGCCACCTTTGCTAGTTAAATTATACTGAGCTTTTGGTTTCCAATTGTTGTGGTTGGAAAATTGTCATTTGCTTTTGAAGAAGCTTAGCTTCTTGACTCTTATGTTAGAAAATTTCCTAGCCAAATAAGCCATGGATTGATCCCCTTCATCTAGATCATCCAGAGCGTAATATTCATCTTCCTCCAGCTCCAACACAACTTGTTTCTGAGACCCTTTATTCTTCTGTTCCATGGCTTGAACAACTAGAACTTGATCATCTTACTCATCTTCACTTTCTTCTCTGTCATTCAAAATCAAAGCACCTGAACCATCAACAACATAACCATGGTGTGCTTTCAATGACTTTCTTTGTAGCGTTTCAAGTTCAAAAATTTTCAAGATTCCATAAAGAACTTCCAAAGTCATTCTGCTTAAATCTGTTCCTTCTCTAATAGCTAATATTTTTTGTTGAAGATGGTTAGGAAGAGCTAGAAGGAACTTTAGGTTAACCTCCTTAGATTCATAGTATTTATCATGTAGCTGCAAGTCATTTATCAATTTATTGAACCTTTCAAAAACTTCAGTGATTCTTAATTTTGCTTTTGCAATACACCCCTCATAATGAGAAACCAGAGAATCCTCCTTTGGTTTGACCTAACTTCCTCTTTTCCTTCACATAAGATCGCTATTTTCTCCCAGATCTGTATGGCTGTGTCACAGTTGACAATGTTATTGTACATTACATTGTCAAGTGACTCTATTAAGATTAGCTGCAAGGTACTATCAAGAGAGACTTTTTCCTTTTCAGGTTCAGTATATTCTAAATAATCTTTAGGAGCATAATATGTTGAAATGACCATGTCCCCATCTGTAGATTCCTCAACTCTTACCATGAGAGTGAAAGGCCCATTCTTGAGGATCTGAATATATAATAGATTGGCCATCCTGATGAACAGCAACATTTTCTTTTTCCATAGTGTGTAGTTAGATCTGTCAAAGGTAGGAATTTTGATACAGCTAAGCTTCTGTGTATTCATTCTTCTAAGATCTTTAATCTGTTTGCTTTCAGATTTTGCTCTGATACCACTTTTTAGGTAATGAATACAACACATGGGGGTGAATATATTTTAGGTTATTTTTTAGCTTTTTGAACTATTATGAATGGTGAACAAAGTAATTTATCTGGTACAGATAATATGCTTTAACATGAATAATAAAACATGCGCTTGAACACACTATCTTTCAAAACTCACTTAATTTTATATTAAAATCAAGTATGTCTTGCTACAAAATTTCTGGGTTCTTTGTTGATAAAGAACTCAGCTTCTCTCTTGAGAGTTACAAGATTTCTAGATCTATTTTGTTACACTAAAACAAAGCATCAAGTGTTTACTTTATAGAACAATAAACACAGGTTTTACACAGCATGCAATAACATGTATTAAACCCTACTTTAAGTTAACTAAAATTTTCTATTTCTAGCTTAGTGTATCTTTGCAAATTGTACATGTGTGTGACTTTACTTTGTTAGTTAATCTTGGTCTTTGATCTTGTACTCTTCAAGATGCTTTTTGTAGAATTTTCAAATAAGGGGTTTGATTTGTTTATTGATTGATAATCTTGGATATTTAACTGATCTGCATTCTGTACTTTGAGTTTTACATCGAGATCTCCAGTTTGTTATATAGAGAACTCGACATCTCGATAAATGTAAAGGCTTATCGAGATCTCTTATTACCTTATATTTGTATTGACTTATTGAAGTCTCTGAGTTCTCTATAAGAGAATTCGGTTTGTCAAGGCCTCTAATCTTCATGTCTTCATTTTGGCTTATCGATATCTCTGAATTCTCTAATGAATTAATGACTTGTCGATCTCTCAGAGTTCTCTAGTGATAATTAGACTTATTGATATCTCAGAGATCTCTAGTGACATTTTGACTTATCGATATCTCTGAGATCTCTAGTGATATTTTGACTTATTGATATCTCTAAGATCTCTAGTGATATTTTAACTTGGCGATATCTCCAATCTTCACGTCTTCATTTTGGCTCGTCGATATCTCGGAGACTTCTTTATAAGCTTTTCTTGACTTCTCGATAAGTCATTATGGAGTTCTCGAATGACTTCTCTATAAGACTTAATATGTGACTTGTAGATTTCTTGGCTTAGAATGTTTTTCCCAAAACAGGTTTATTCAACTCCAAGCTTCTTCACATTGTCTCTGAGGCATGATCTTCATGATCTTCTTCCAGAGTTTATTCATAGGCTTGAGACTGTTTACAGAAAAGTACTCCAGTGTAATCTATTTACACTTTTACAGACTTAAGTGATACAATACAAAATGCAAATTTAGATTATCATACAACTTACTTAGGGTTGTCAATTTGACTTAGCCTTGTTATAGTACAGGCATATGCAGCACAACATAGATATTAAAAGCTACTAAATGCACAAAAACTGCATGGAAGAGTCTATAAAATAAAAGATTCAAACATAAAATTCCTTAGATCTCTACCAAAAGAGTGGAAGCCCATGACTGTCTCTCTTAGAAATTCTCAAGATTACAAGGAATTTACTTTGGAGAGACTGTATGGCATACTAAAAACTTTTGAGCTTGAGATGAAACAAGATGAGCAGATAGAGAAAGAAAGGAAGAAGGGATGATCTATAGCTTTGGTGGCTGAACAAGAGAGAGTAAAAGAGATAAAGGTTGAAGCTGTGGAATATGTACTAAACTCCAGGGTTTGAGAAGGAAAAGGAAAAGGGCTAGTGGTTGAGAATGAAGAACATCTCAGTCAGGATGAAATGGAAGATATAGATGAACATATTACTTTTCCATCAAGAAGGTTTTCCAAGCTCAATTCAAAAAGAATTTTTGTGCAACCAAGCCAAATAGAAACATGGTGGATAAATCCGAATTCAAATGTTTCAAATGTGGCTTGAGTGGTCATTTTGCAAGTGAATACAGAAAGCCTGATTCTGAAAGAAAGAAGTTTGATCCTGTGGATTATAAGAAGAAATACTTTGAATTGCTCAAATAAAAGTAATGGGCTTTCTTGACTCAAGAAAATGACTGGGTAACCGATGGGGTAGATAAAGATGAAGAAACAAGCTATGTCAATCTAGCTTTAATGGCCAGATCATATGAAGTAGAGGCCAGTTCTTCAAGCTATCAGGTAATCACTATTAATCTAGCACACCTTATTAAGGATGAGTGCAATGATGTTATAAATAACATGTCAACGGAATTATATCACTTTCATGTTACACTTAAATCTCTCACTAAAGAAAACACAAAAGTTAAGGAAAATAATTTGTTTTCAAGTAAAAGAAATATTGTGTTAGAAACTCAATTTGTAGAGTTTAAGAAAGTGAAGATAGAGTGTAGAATTGCTAAAGAGGAACTGATAGAATCTTTGAAGAAAGAAGAGATTTTAATAAAGCAGCTTGAACGAGAGTAAGAGGTAATCAGGGCCTAGAAGTCATCAAGAGATGTCCATACCCAAATTGCTAAAGTTCAAGGTATAGAGTCATTCTGTGAAGAATCCTGGAAAAAGAGCAAGGAGAAACTGAATCCCGATTTGGTAGAAGGACTTTCAAGGGATGTGGATTCAACGGATAATGAAGATATCTGTCGAAAGAAAAAAAGAATTATCCATCGAAAGACAAAGAACCACATCCATCGAATGAGAAAAATCAATTAGCAAAGCCAGGCTAGTTAAACTCAATGAGAAATATGGATCAGTTTCCAAGAACTTTGTTACTGGAGAATCAAGTCAAGCCAAGAAGAATGAAAGAGTAAATATGGGGCATCTGTCAATAAAGCAGTTGAATGATAGAATGGAAAAATTGAGGTCAAGGCAGATTCTAAAAGGAAGAACAAAAGGAATCGGAAAGTAGGAATTAACAAATATAACAACTACACACCTGACAAATATGCACCAAGAAAAATCTGTGTTAAGTGTGGTAGTGTTAATCATTTGTCTGTTAATTGCAAATCTGCTATGTCTGCACCCATGTGTGCACCTCCCTCATTTTCCGACATGTCCACATTACAAATGAATGCAATGCCTATTATACTTGCACATAATTTAAATGCATAATTTGCTAATATGCCATTTGCACAAAATCCTTACTATACTGCATATAGTATGCCTCAAATGCCATTTAGCATGCCATACTGGAATAACATGTTTACACATAATATGCCATTTCATGCTAATCAACATGTGCATGATAATTCTGCAATTATGAATAGTTTTCAAAGCCCTACTCTAATGACCAAGGTTGAATCTCAATCACCTAAGTCAAATGAGGACAAGCTTAAGAAACCTAAGAAAAAGGCTAACAAGGTAGGACCCTAGGAAACTTGGGTACCAAAATAAACTTGATTTGATTTTGATGTGTGCAGGGAAACAGAAAGAATCTTTGGTATCTGGATAGTGGTTGCTCAAGGCACATGACTAGAGATTCTACGATGCTCACTGAGTTCAAGAAGAAAGTTGGCCAAAGTATTACCTTTAGAGATAATAGCAAATGATATACTTTGGGATATGACTTGATTTCAAAAGATAATGTCATCATTGAAGAAGTTGCTCTAGTGGATGGACTCAAACACAATCTTTTGAGTTTCAGCCAGCTTTGTGACAAGGGCAACTCTGTAACATCAACTCAGAAGCCTGTGTTGTTACTGAAAAAAAGAACAACAATGTAGTTCTCACTAGAGTGAGAAAACGAAATTTGTATCTAGCTGACTTCAACTCATCAAGCGCAAATTCTATCACTCGTCTTTTCAGCAAAGCAAGTCAAGATGAAAGTTGGCTATTCCACAAGAAACTGTCCCATCTGAACTTCAAGATTATGAATGAATTAGTCAGGAAAGATCTTGTAAGAGGTATTCCTCAAGTTGAGTTCTCAAAGGATGGACTGTGTGATGCCTATCAGAAAGGAAAGCAAATCAAGGAATCATTCAAAAAGAAGTTTTAATCTACAATTGAAGAATCACTACAACTACTGCACATGGATTTGTTTGGACCAGTCAATGTGTTGTCAATCTCAAAGAAAAGATAATGCCTAATGATTGTTGATGATTTCTCAAAGTTCACTTGGGCATATTTTCTAAAATCTAAATATGAATCTAGTGAAATCATTATTAATCATATAAAGTAAGCCGACAATCATCCTGATCTCAAAGTTAGAAGAATCAGGAGTGACAATGGAACTGAGTTGAAGAATTCTGTTATGAGGTTATTTTGTGAAGAAAATGGAATTATGCTTGAATTTTCATCAGAAAGGACTCCACTACAAAATGGAGTGGTGGAAATAAAGAATAGATCTCTTATTGAAGCTGCAAGGACAATGCTAGAAGAATCAAAGTTACCAACATACTTTTGGGCAGAAGCTATAAACACGACATGCTACACTCATAATATCTCTTTGGTCAATCAAGCTAAATGTATGAATCCTTATCAATTATTCAAGAACAGGAAACCAACACTAAACTTTCTTCATGTCTTTGGCTGCAAATGCTATATTCTAAGGAATTAAACTGAGCAGCATGGAAAGTTTGATGTCAAAGCAGATGAAGGTATTTTTGTTGGGTATGCATATGGAAAAGCATACAAAGTCTACAATCTCAGAACCAACATTGTTATGGAATCTATACATATTGTGTTTGATGATAAGAAGATTGAAGGACTGCAAGATGAAGGTTTCCATGAAAGCCTCAAATTTAATATTGTTGAGATAAATTATGATTATAGTGATGATGAAAGTGATCAAGAAATAATCGCTAAGGACAATGCAGAAAAATCTGCAACAAATGAAGCACATAATTCAACATCCGTCGAGAGACAAAGTGCATCATCCGTTGAGAGACAATCTGCATCATCCGTTAAAAGGAAAAACATCCGTTGAGCCATCAATAGGAGTTGAAAGTCAATTCAGATCACACACAAAAATGACCCCAACTTCAGGTCAAAGATCCACAAACTCAGGGGGGGTTTCTTCTAATTAAAACTCAGTCACACATCAAGACAACTATGAGTCCTCTTCATCTAGAGCTAATTTACAACAACAAAGAAAATGGACTAGAGATCACCCATTTGAACTGATTATTGGTGATGCATCTTCAAGAGTGCAAACAAAAAAGTAACTAAAGAAGAATGTCTTTACAGCAGCTTCCTGTCTCAGGAAGCGCCAAAGAAGGTAGAAGAAACTTTGTTGGATCCTGATTGAGTTTTAGGTATGCAGGAATAGTTAAACCAATTTGAAAGGAATAAGGTATGGAAGCTGGTACCCAAACCTAAAGGCAAGAATTCTATTGACACCAAATGGGTATTCAGAAATAAGATGGATGAAAATGGCATAGTAGTCAGGAACAAAGCTAGATTGGTTGCTAAGGGCTATTGTCAATAAGAAGGAATAGATTTTTATGAAA
Organism: Apium graveolens; assembly: GCF_009905375.1. NCBI lineage: Eukaryota > Viridiplantae > Streptophyta > Magnoliopsida > Apiales > Apiaceae > Apium > Apium graveolens. Next base: position 145,114,000 of record NC_133650.1, read on the forward strand.
CCTTTGCTCCTGAGCAAGACTTGAAGCCATCAGAATCTTTCTAGTCTATGCAGCCCATGCCAATTTCAAGGTCTATCAAATGGATGTTAAAAGTGCATTTCTGAATGTAGATTTGGAGGAGGAAGCCTATGTCAGTCAGCCTCCCAGTTTTGAAGACCCCAACTTTTTAGATTATGTCTACTATCTTTTGAAAGCACTTTATGGATTGAAGCAAGCACCTAGATCCTGGTATAATACTCTGTCAAAATTCCTTTTGGAAAATCATTTCACAAGAGGTACTGTTGACAAAACCCTTTCTTTAGAAATGTTAATGGCTCTAGTATCCTTGTTCATATTTATGTAGATGACATAATATTTGGCTCTACAGATGAGAAACTTTGTAAAAAGTTTTCCAAACTAATGCAGAGTAAGTATGAAATGAGCATAATGGGAGAACTAACTTACTTTCTGAAAGGAATATGTCCTAAGTCCAATCATGTATGAGGATTTAGGAATAACTTTTATGTAATCTGTTTTGATTTCATTGATATTAATAAAAGACTTGTTTTGTTTTTATTACGGGCTTTATCTATTTAAGTGTTTAAATAAGATATACCATAGTTTAGAGTAAAGCTTTTTATGGATTATGATGAGATCATAATAGTGAGACCTAAAAGATGATAACTCTAAACTTAAATAGTTCCTGGTCGTCGGATTACTAACTGGTAATTAATAATCCGCAAAGATCGGTACATACTATGCTTGCTTCATTATGAAGGAAGTCTGTTCTCATAGACATTTGTGTGGTGACACTATAACTAGTATGTAGGTGCTTATTATAGAATAAGTTCACTGAACATGACTTGCCCAGCTGAACAACTGATGGAGTTCACTCACATGTCAGCAGTTGTTCACATAGTGATAGTTGTACAAGTATCCTTAGACTTGAGGTCATCATAGTCATCTTGTGTATACTGAACTATGCTTTGGTTTAGTTCTTAGTCTCCAGGGACAATTATTAGGGCTCTACTGGGTATAGGAATTTTTACACGAAGATAGTGTATGATCAATAAATGATCTACCCCTTCCAGTGAAGGAAGCGAATGTTCAAGGCTGATCCACTTATGCTAGTTCAGGAATCTCTGGCCAGAGTGAATGAAATTAGAAAGGAGTTTCTAATTTGCATAGAACTATGCATAGTAAATGGTAAGCAAGTGATTAAATTAGATAGGCTTGACACGAGATCCATGCCTTGTATTTAATCGGGACATTGTAGGGTAGAAGGAGTTTATTATACGGTAACTATTCACTGAATAGGTTCTTGGTATTCTAAGCAGTGAATTCATATTATCCGGATAGTCGCGATATGCTGAGAAGTATCCACGATGTAGAATAAATGTGATTAATTAATTAATCATATTTAATAAATTAGAGAATTTATATAAATAATGATAAAATAGTTTTATTATTATTTATTTCTACTACCGGCTTAATATTGAACCTACAGGGTCAGACCATAAAAAGAGAATGATTTAATGGTGGAGGAATTAATTAATAATGGCTAATAATTATTTATTTGTGAAATAAATAATTAATTGGCAAATTTAATAATTGATTAAATGAGATTTAATTGATTATAAATTAATTAAGAAAAGTTCTTAATATTATTAATTAAGGATTTAATTTTTTGAAATTAAATCAAGAGAGAGAATTATTTCTAAAGTGTTTAGAAAAAGAATTAATAATTAAAAGGTGTTTTAATTATTAATGAGAATAATAAATGGGATAGTAATAATATTATTTATGGGAAAATTTCAGCTGAAATTTTTGCCTATAAATATACTATTATAGACCCTATTTTTATGAGTACCCCAAAACCCAAAAAGTTTGGAAAACCCAATTCTCTCCACCTCCTTCCTCCTCCTTAACATCGTTTTCTTGGTGGATACCGGTGGAGTGCTTCACACTTGAGGAGCAACTGCTAAAGATCTCTGATCGTTGTCTCCGAATTATTTTAAAGGTTAGATTCGATCCCTATGTTTTTACCACGATTTATATGCTTTTATTTGGATTTTATTTGTGTAAAAGTGTTTTGCCATGCCCCGCTGCGATTAAAAATCCAACACTTTCTTGGTTTACAAGTTAAGCAAGTTAGTGATGGAATATTCATTAGTCAAACCAAATATATTAATGATCTTTTAAAGATGTTTGACTTAATGGATTACACATCTGCAAAAACTCCCATGGCCACTGCTACTAAGCTTGAATTGAACGCTACTGAAAAGTCTGCAGACATTTCAAGTTATAGAGGCATGGTTGGCTCACTTTTGTATTTAACAGCCAGTAGGCCAAATATAATGTTTGCTACTTGTCTTTGTGCTAGATTTCAGGTAGATCATAGAGAATCTCATTTAGTAGCTATTAAGAGAATTTTCAAATATCTCAAGGGAACACCAAAACTTGGCATTTGGTATCCTAGAAATTCTGGTTTTGATCTAATTGGTTATTTAGATGCAAATTATGCAGGTTGTAAAATAGACAAAAAAAGTACAACAGGAAGCTGTTAGTTTCTAGGAAACAAGCTTGTGTCCTGATTCAGTATCAAATATAATCAGTCTCCACCTCTACAGCTGAAGCTAAATATATTGCTGCAGGTAGATGTTGTGCACAGATTTTGTGGATGAAAAATCAACTATTGGATTATGGTCTGCATGTAGACAAGATCCCAATTTTCTGTGATTGTCACACCCCCAACTTAACTAACAAAATAAATATGACTATTACAATATTTAAAAGAAAGTAATCATAACGGAATCCAAGATCTTACAGTTTAGGGTTTGGAACAGCCCAACACTACCATCTATTACAACTGATTTTAATATCGAGTCTTCACATAAAACTATCTCTTATTCAACCTGAGCTCGGAAATACGCATCAGGGTCACAGGTCTTACGTGCTGTCTGCTTGAATCTAACCATAGCTGCTAGCTGTAATATCAGGGTAAAGCAAGGAGTGAGCCAAATGCTCAACAAGTGCTAAACAATACGGTACAAAGCATAAATCGAGATATATATAAAAGAATGACAATGTGAAGACATAACCAATAATAACAAGAGATAAAACTTTGGGTGATGGCATCATTTGCTTGATTCAAAACATTTTTCAAAATCATTTCTTAATCAAAATCATTGTATGACGCTACGGATTACAGCCGGTGATCAGCCGCGATGTAATCCCGAACCTCGCTGGGTTCTAAAACATTAATGGGATCCCTAGGAAACTTTTAAGCCTACAATATAAATGTGGAAAGGACTCGCGTCTCAGTCCAGATCCACTATCCAAGAAAACATTTATCCCCCTTTGGGATTAAAAATCCATATTTTTATTATTTCAAAAACTGATGCCGATTAATAATAAAATCTCTTAAGTAGTAAACATTTTTATTAAGGGATTATAGATCAAATTTAAATCACTGGAAATATGTCACAAAATATCAGGGCCATGATCCATTAGACTTTACTTTATTTAGGGTAATTGAAAAGTTTCCATGTACAAGAACTTTGACAAGGTGTTCTAGTAAGGATATTGGATAATATGAAAGAGTAATGCCGGGCTAGGTTTAAAGCAAGGATTGTAGACAAGGTATAGGTATTATAACATCAAGAAGATAAGCATCAAGGGTTACAAGCAAACCAGAGGTGTTAAGGTATAAAGAAAGTGATCATTAGCTTAAGGTATATCAGGATGTCAAACTTTAGGGTAAGGACAGGGTTATCAAACAATCATGAACAACTCCAAAGAATATCTAGTTTTTAAGTATCAGGGTAAGGTTTCTATTAGGGTTCAAGCATTAGGGTGAGATGTCAAGATTTTAGGAATCAATAGTATGTTGATCAAGAGGATCAAACAAGTATTATAATAAATCTTTATTTTTATCATGGCATTCCAATTACTTTGATATACTAGCATGATACGACCTTCGATCTACTTTCAATATGAAATTGAGGGTTCATGGCATTTCTATATAATACGAAGATAGATTTAAGAATCACTTGGTTCTAGTATATCAAGATTACTCAGGATACTCGCATCAATATATGAACTAATTAACACATATTTGCAGTGTAAACGAAAAACAGGTTGAATCACTTGCCTTGAGAAAGGCTGGTCTGGTCTGGCTGGTAGGAGCAACTGGAAGCTTTACTCGACCTTTATGGCAGGTTTACCCTCGTCTCGAGATCCTAAATAAATAATAATAATAATCCTCATTATAATATATTCTCACCAACTTAACCTATTTACATCCCGAAATTATACACAAATGGCACTTAGGCCTATATGCACTCAATTTATATTCACCTTATAAATATAATAGTACACATAGCCAAATATACTCACATATCATATTTTAATAACAGATAATATCACACATACCATAATGCACACTTGGCTTGGATCATCTCGACCCACAACTTAAGTCAGTTAATCGCTAAACTAGACAAAGTCTCCAAATTTGGCCTCCTAACTCGATGTGCCTTTACTAAACTATCCAAAACCTATTGACCCTCACTTGGCCTTTTACTCTAATGGCTTTATACTATCTTTCAACCATAATGGTCAACCTAGGTCTCACTCATAAGTGCTCTAAAACTATGTGGTAAGTGAAAGTGCTCACTCGAGTAAATTTCAGAATGACATCTATGGTTTCTTGAGCGCATTAGACACTCTTAAACTACAAGTTTACCTCCAAAACTTCTACACTAGACTCTTCTGACCATAAGGCATCTTCCAAACTTGATGTGGCTCAAGGGCCGAGCTTGGGCCTCCTTGGGCCTAAGCTCAAAGTCCATGGTTCCCCAGTTTTTCTGGGCAGAAAACGCCCTGACTTGAACTAACTTTTAACACATGGTTCTAACTCATATCCTATTAAATATGGTTGAAAAAACTCCTCTGACACTCCCTCTAACTAAGGCCCAACAGGGCCTAAGGAGGGCCTACCCATGACATGGTCAAAACTTCCTATTTCTAAGTTGCAACAAAACTGTCCCCTGCTGGACAGATTTTGCGATTCCACTCGTGCACCTAACCAAACGACTTATAAACCTCCAACAAACACCTAAAAACTTTTATATACTCCTAATTCTAGGTTCTGGTGGCTTGGGCCTCAAAGTGCTCAACAATGACATGGTCAAAACTCACTGTAAACCTCAGGGTACCAAACTGAATTTCTGCAGAAACTAAGACTCTCCTTTCTCCAAGGTTCTAAATCAACAACCCAACCACCAACAACCAAAATACCCAAACCATAACTTGACTATGGTGATCTACTGAACTAACTCCCTTAGACTCAAAATTGACTTAGTGGAGATCATCCTTACCTAAAGTGCAACATAGCAAAACAAAGGAAATCACATTACGCAAATTACAAGTCATCAAGGTTTCAAGGACAACAACTTTAACCTTCATGATAAATATAAATGAAATAACATCACATTTTAAGGAGCACAATTCTTAATTAATTTCTTAACTTAACTACAATTAAGGTTTACTAACAAAATATCAATCCGAATGATCAAGAACTTCCAAAATTTTTAAGAGTAATCTACATGCATGCATGACTTCGAGTCTTACAAACCAAAACAACATGTTTTCCAAATAAATTTTCATTTTAATTCAACATGCAAGCCTATCATGGATTATATCTAAATGACCACCTAGTATGCAAAGGTTTTTACCAAGATTTCACTAAGATTTTCATGTTATCATTACAAAAACACACAAAATGCAACAAGGCAACCAAAACACCATCAATCGGCTCCTATCAAGTCATGGTCAAATGGATTAGGGTGAAAACAACATTTGCATGAGTGTAGCATACTCATGTCTAGTCATTCTCAACCCTTTGATACTATAACTCATGGTGAAAGCCTTGAATTCACAAGAATCAAGGATATTCACTTGGAGTTTAACAAAAACACCACCATGCAAGGTCAACACATAAGTTTTCTACTCTAAACTCTTTAAGATATACAAGAACAACATGTAAGGAGTAAGATTACTTGATTATAGGATGATTTTTTAAGGGAAGAAATGAAGAAAGAAGGGGATGGGGCTCGGTTTTTGGAATTGCCGAGAGGGGAGGGGGAGAAAGCCGAGAGGGAGGGGGAGGAAGAAGAGGAGAGTGAAGTGGTGGGGTAAAGTGAAGTGGTGATCACTTCCTTGGTTTGTTTTTATGTCTTGATTTGACTATAATGTGAGTGGGTTTGAGAAATGACAAGGGTATCCTTCTAGCTAGAGTTAGGCTATCTTGCATGCAAGGTCAAGGAGGTAATTTGGCTAATAATTCATGAGTTAGTGGGTTTGGAAATGTCCTCTTTGTCCTTGAAAAGAATGGAAGGGTGGTTTGCATGCAAGGGCTTTCTTGTAATTTTCTAATTATCACAACTAAAATTTATAAAGATTTATTTTTATAAAATAAAATACAAGTTCAAAAATTATAAAATTTATACCAAAAAATAACTTGGATTTTTAGAAATTTTATAAAACCACTTTTGAAATTTGTGAACAAAATAACTTTTAAAAAGAAATTTATTCAAGGTTTAGAATATTCCTTATAAATTTAAAATATAAGAAATAAATAAACTTTTGCTTTGAAAAATCATATACCACATAAAGCAAATTTAGGACGCAGAAATTTTCATTCACACAAGTATTCAATAATTGAATATATTGGCATTCGGCTTTAAAATTGCACCAAATTCACAAATAATATTACAAGAAAATGCCGATTGTAACATCCTGTCCCCCTTAAGGGATTCTGTCCCCAGAATCTAAGAGAACATATGAGGATACCGGGAACGCATATCAGACTCTAACTTCCAAGTTGATTCTTCGACCTTGGGGTTCCTCCAAAGTACTTTCACTAACTTTACCGACTTATTCCTAAGACTCTTTACTTTCCAGTCGAGTATTTTGACAGGTTGCTCCACAAATGACAGGTCTGCCTGAATTTCTACAGGTTCATATTCTATCACATGGCTGGCGTCAGGATTGTACTTTTTAAGCAACGACACATGGAACACATTATGCACATGCTGATATTGAGGTGGTAAGGCTAACTCGTAGGCCACCTTCCCCAGTTGACTCAAAATTTCAAAAGGACCTATATATCTAGGTGCTAACTTCCCTTTCTTGCCAAATCTAGACAACCCTTTTCTTGGTGACACCTTCAACAAAATGAATTTGCCTACTTGGAATCGGACATCCTTACGCGCTGGATCCGCATACTTCCTCTGTCTATCTTGAGCATCAAGCAACCTTCTCTGAATTAACTTGATTGTCTCATGCAGCTGTTGTACCAATTCTGAGCCTAGAATCCTTCCTTCTCCTACTTCATCCCAACTTGTCGGTGATCTACACTTTCGTCCGTACAAGGCTTCGTATGGTGGCATGTCAATACTGGAGTGATAGTTGTTGTTGTAAGAGAATTCAATCAATGGCAAGTGGTTGTCTCAACTTCTTGCAAAATCGATTGCACAACTGCGCAACATGTCCTCGATTGTTTGAATTGTCCTTTCGCTCTGACCATCAGTCTGCGGGTGGTATGCCATACTCATGTTCAACTTCGTGCCAAGACTTTCTTGAAATTGCTTCCAGAATCTCGAGTTAAATCGGGGATCTTTGTCTGAAACTATTGATACGGGTACTCCATGCCTTAGTATGATTTCACGCACATAAAGATGAACCAATTTATCCAATGACGACTTCTCATTAATTGGAAGGAAATGCGCCGACTTTGTAAGACGATCAACTATAACCCATATAGCGTCATGTCCGGATTTCATTCGCGGTAGTCCCACTATAAAGTCCATAGCAATATTTTCCCATTTCCATTCTGGAATCTTTAGGGGTTGAATTAATCCGCTTGGTCGTTGATGTTCTGCCTTCATTTTCTGATAAGTATAACACTTTGCAACCCATTCTGCCACGTCTCGCTTCATATTTGGCCACCAAAAATTCTGCTTTAAGTCCCGATACATCTTGGTGCTTCCCGGGTGGATTGAAAATCTTGAATTGTGGGCTTCTTGTAGGATCTCATTCTTCAATTCAGGTACATGAGGAATCCAAATTCTTGAGGAAAACCTTAGTATACCTTGCTCATCCCTTTGAGTGCCAATCTCTTCTCCAGTTAGCTGATTCTTCTCTTTCTCCATTACTTTTTCCTGATATTTCCTTATCTTTTCCACTAGTGTTGGCTGAAAAGTCTTTGCAGGACAAATTTCTTCAACTATTCCACAATCACAAAGTTCTAATCCAAATTTCTTAATCTCTTCAGACAATTCCTTTGGTGTTGCCATCATATTCAATCTCTCCTTCCTACTTAAAGCATCGGCTAACACATTCGCCTTTCCAGGATGATAATTTATTGAGCAATCGTAGTCCTTGATCAATTCTAACCATCTCCTTTGCCTCATATTGAGCTCCTTCTAAGTGAAAATGTACTTTAAACTCTTGTGTTCTGTGTAGATTTCACACTTTTCTCCGTAGAGGTAATGTCTCCAAATCTTAAGTATGAACACTATGGCGGCTAGTTCCAAATCATGCGTCGGGTACTTCAACTCATGCAGTTTTAACTGTCTTGATGCATACGCGATCACCTTAGTGTGTTGCATTAGCACACAGCCCAATCCCTTATGTGAAGCGTCGCTGAATATCACAAAGTTTCCTTGGTCATCTGGTAGTACTAACACCGGAGCCGTTACCAATCTATGTTTCAACTCTTGAAAGCTATCCTCACATTCTACACTCCATTTGAACTTCTGATTCTTCCCGGTTAACTTAGTCAATGGCTTGGCGATTTTTGAAAAATCCTTGACAAACCTTCTATAGTACCTTGCCAATCCTAGAAAACTTCGCACTTCTGTAGGTATTTTTGGCCTCTCCCAACTCATAACCGCCTCAATCTTTGCCGGATCTACTTTAACTCCTTCATTTCCAATGACATGCCCCAAAAATTGAACTTCCTTTAACCAAAACTCACATTTCGAAAACTTGGCATACAACTTCTCTTGCCGAAGTATCTCCAATGCTATCCATAGGTGCTGCTTATGTTCTTCTTCCGACTTAGAATAAATAAGGATGTCATCAATGAATACTACTACGAACTTGTCTAAATACTTTTTAAATACTCGATTCATCAGATCCATAAATGCAGTCGGGGCATTAGTCAATCCAAACGGCATTACTAGGAATTTATAATGTCCGTATCTGGTCCTGAATGATGTCTTGGGAATATCTTCTTCCTTGTTCTTTAATTGATGGTATCCTGATCTCAAGTCAATCTTTGAAAAGCACTTTGCTCCCTTCAGCTGATCAAATAGGTCATCTATTCTTGGTAGTGGGTAGCGGTTCTTGATTGTTACCTTATTCAATTCTCGATAATCTATACATAGCCGCATACTTCCATCTTTCTTCTTTACAAATAGAACATGTGCTCCCCATGGCGACGTACTTGGTCGTATCACTCCTTTGTTCAACAATTCTTGTAGCTGGCTCGCCAACTCCTTCATTTCTGCTGGTGCCATCCTATATGGGGCCTTTGAAACTGGTTCTGTGCCCGGAGCAAGGTTGATCTCGAACTCGATTTGTCGATCTGGCGGTAAGCCCGGTAGTTCATCTGGAAACACATCTGGGAACTCGTTAACTACGGGGATATCTTCTATGCTGGGGTTACCCTTTTCTGAATCCACTACATAAGCTAGAAAAGACTCACAACCTTTTCTAAGTAGCTTCTTAGCCTGAACGATTATAAGAAACAGTTGCTCTTGCCTCTTTCCCTTAAATACTACCTTCCCTCCACTCTTCGTCTTTAAATACACTTTCTTGGTCTTACAATTAATCAGGGAATTATTCTTCCCTAACCAATCCATTCCTAAAATTATATCGAACTCTCCCAACTTGAAGAGTATCAAGTTGGCTGAAAACGTATGACCCGAAATATCGATCTCACACTTTGGACAGAATTGATTCACATGAATCTTCTCTTGGTTCGCAATTACCACATTTACTACCTCGCTCATAATCTCTTTATCACATTGAAGTTTATCAACAAAAGTTTCTGATATGAAAGATCTTGTTGCTCCCGAGTCAATCAATACTTTAGCTTTGACATTATTGAGTTAAAGTGTACCTGCTATCACCTCAGAATTCTGAACGGCGTCCTTCATTTTCAAATTGAATGTCCTTGCTGTTGCTTGCGGAGTTGTTGTAGGTGGTGGAGGTAATGCCAATACCTCGGCTGGCACGCTTGCACTGGTACTTGCCATATTCATTAGAGCTTTGACTGGTCCGGTTGTCTTGCACTCTCTAGCTATGTGTCCAGTCTTCCCACACTTGTAACATGTAACTCCTAGCTTCGGCATCTTGCACTCATTTGCCAAATGTCCCTTCTGGTTGCACCTATAGCATGTCATGCTCAGCTTATTACACACTCCGGGGTGCTTTCTTCCACAGTGCTTGCATTCCGGTTTCTGGAACCTGTTTTCTCCAACTTGTCCTTGGCTTGCCTGGTTGTTCCCCTTCGATTCTTGTCTTTTGCCTAGATTCCCTTTCTTTTGAAAATTTCCGCCCTTATGAAATCCAATCCTCTTTACATTCCGATCTTGTGTATTTCCGGCTTCTGATTTTTCTCCATGAAATGGAACCTTTCTCTTCTTGTTATCCCTTTCCTTTCTGGACTGCATCCCATTATTCTCAATCAGAGCAGCTTTCTGTACTACTCATGCATAAGTATCAAAATCAAACATAGCCACTCTATCTCTGATCCAAGGCTCCAATCCTTGTTGAAATCTCTTTGCTTTTTTCCTCCTCAGTGCTGGTATACTTTGTCACAAACCTTGACAACTCTGTGAACTTCTTCTAATACTCCAGTACCATCATGTTCCCTTGCTTCAACTCAAGAAATTTAAGCTCCATCTGATTCTGCATGTACTTAGGGTAATACTTTTCCAGAAATAACTTCTTAAATCTTTCCCAAGAAACTTGTTGAGTCGCTTCCATAGCTTTTACTGATTCCTACCAATAGATGACTCCGCCCTTCAAGAAGTAAGTAGCATATGGCGTCTTCTACTCGTCCCCTAACTGTACCAACTCAAAAGCCCTTTCCATTTCCTTAATCCATGTGTTAGCTATTATTGGATCAGTGGTATCATGAAATGCATGTGGATTCATATTCTGAAAAGCCTTGAAAGTGACAACCTGTCGAGGTGGTACTGGTGGTTCGGGTGGTTGGTGTGGTTCACGGTTATCTTGGTTTTCAATTCGGTGTCGAAGAGTTAGTTGTTGTTGAGCTATAGCATTGGTTTGTTGTTGCAAAGTTTCCAGTAATCGAAGAATATTTGGGTCTATGGTAGATGTGGTTGTTGGGTTCTTCTTTTTGGGTGGCATGATCCTGAAATAAAAGTTATGTCAAAACAGGTATGAATGATGAAATAATTTGAGGGTATCGCATGGCATTCTTATTTACATATGAGGTCAAGTTTCAAATTAAACAGATATGGTGATGCATATAAAGGCGTAAAATAACAGTTGAGAGCAAATGGAATGATAGTGCATAATATTGGAAATCTAAAGGTCACAATACATCAAGATCAGGATAAAGTCTGATTCTAGGAACAACATGCTTATTTAAAGGAAACAACTGGGAATTCTACGAAATCTGATAATACAACAACATGAAATGTAAATAATGGAAAGCACTAAGGCTCCACTCCATCAGAACGGGGCTTGGTAATCTTCTCCTCTCGAAGCATCTTCACAATGCTCTGGAGCTTATCCGCCACCATCTGAATGATATACTGGTTGGTGCGGTCTCGGTGTGATGGCATCTCCTCAAGCTTAGTATTGACGTACTGAACCAAAGTCTCAAGTCTCGCAGTCATCTGCTCCTTAGGCTTCCCTTCATAGTTTCGGCTGTCTGGGTACACGTTCTTCAGTCGGTCTATCAGTCGGTCATACTTGCCCTGAAGCATGTCAAACTCGCGCCTCAACTCAGCATACACGGAGAAAGCAATAGCATCGTCCGACCCAGAGGATGACGAGGAATGCGCCCTTTGCTGACAACCCAAGAAGAGGAGTATTAATAATAAATTTACTTAAACTACTCTCTCGCATATTATCTATGACCTATACATATATCCTATAACCTATTTGGGCTGTTCAGGGACTCTAAACCGTAGCTCTGATACCAAAACCTGTCACACCCCTAACTTAACAAACAAAATAAATATAACTATTACAATATTTAAAAGAAAGTAATCATAACGGAATCCAAGATCTTACAGTTTAGGGTTTGGAACAGCCCAACACTACCATCTATTACAACTGATTTTAATATCGAGTCCTCACACAAAACTATCTCTTATTCTACCTGAGCTCGGACATACGCATCAGCGTCACAGGTCTTACGTGCTGTCTGCTTGAATCTAACCATAGTTGCTAGCTGTAATATCAGGGTAAAGCAAGGAGTGAGCCAAATGCTCAACAAGTGCAAAACAATATGGTACAAAGCATAAATCGAGATATATATAAAAGAATGACAATGCGAAGACATAACCAATACTAAAAAAAGATAAAACTTTGGGTGATGGCATCATTTGCTTGATTCAAAACATTTTTCAAAATCATTTCTTAATCAAAATCATTTTATGACGCTACGGATTACAGTTGGTGATCAGCCGCGATGTAATCCCGAACCTCGCTGGGTTCTAAAACATTAATGGGATCCCTAGGCAACTTTTAAACCTACAATATAAATGTGGAAAGGACTCGCGTCTCAGTCCAGATCCACTATCCAAGAAAACATTTATCCCCCTTTGGGATTAAAAATCCATATTTTTATTATTTCAAAAACTGATGCCGATTAATAATAAAATCTTTTAAGTAGTAAACATTTTTATCAAGGAATTATAGATCAAATTTGAATCACTGGAAATATGTCACAAAATATCAGGGTCATGATCCATTAGACTTTACTTTATTTAGGGTAATTGAAAAGTTTCCATGTACAAGAACTTTGACAAGGTGTTCTAGCAAGGATATTGGATAATATGAAAGAGTAATGCCGAACTAGGCTTAAAGCAAGGATTGTAGACAAGGTATAGGTATTATAACATCAAGAAGATAAGCATCAAGGGTTACAAGCATACCAGAGGTGTTAAGGTATAAAGAAAGTTATCATTAGCTTAAGGTATATCAGGATGTCAAACTTTAGGGTAAGGACATGGTTATCAAACAATCATGAACAACTCCAAAGAATATCTGGTTTTTAAGTATCAGGGTAAGGTTTCTATTGGGGTTCAAGCATTAGGGTGAGATGTCAAGATTTTAGGAATCAATAGTATGTTCATCAAGAGGATCAAACAAGTATTATAACAAATCTTTATTTTTATCATGGCATTCCAATTACTTTGATGTACTAGCATGATACGACCTCCGATCTACTTGTAATATGAAATTGAGGGTTCATGGCATTTCTATATAATACGAAGATAGATTTAAGAATCACTTGGTTCTAGTATATCAAGATTACTCAGGATACTCGCATCAATATATGAACTAATTAACACACATTTGCAGTGTAAACGAAAAATAGGTTGAATCACTTGCCTTGAGAAAGGCTGGTCTGGTCTAGCTGGTAGGATCAACTGGAAGCTTTACTCGACCTTTATGGAAGGTTTATCCTCGTCTCGAGATCCTACAGAAATAATAATAATCCTTATTATAATATATTCTCACCAACTTAACCTATTTACATACCGAAATTAATCACAAATGACACTTAGGCCTATATGCACTCAATTTATATTCACCTTATAAATATAATAGTACACATAGCCACATATACTCACATATCATATTTTAATATCAGATAATATCACACATAACATAATGCACACTTGGCTTGGATGATCTCGACCCACAACTTAAGTCACTTGATCGCTAAACTAGACAAAGTCTCCAAATTTGGCCTCCTAACTCGATGTGCCTTTACTAAAATATCCAAAACCTATTGACCCTCACTTGGGCCTTTTACTCTAATGGCTTTATACTATCTTGCAACCATAATGGTCAGCCTAGGTCTCACTCATAAGTGCTCTAAAACTATGTGGTAAGTGAAAGTGCTCATTGGAGTAACTTTCAGAATAACATCTATGGTTTCTTGAGCGCATTAGACATTCTTAAACTACAAGTTTACCTCCAAAACTTCTACACTAGACTCTTCTGTCCATAAGGAATCTCCCAAACTTGATGTGGCTCAAGGGCCTAGCTTGGGCCTCCTTGGGCTAAGCTCAAAGTCCATGGTTCCCCTGTTTTTCTGGGCAGAAAACGCCCTGACTTGAACTAACTTGTGACATATGGTTCTAACTCATATCTTATGAACTATGGTTGGAAAAACTCCTCTGACACTCCCTCTAACTAAGGCCCAACAGGGCCTAAGGAGGGCCTACCCATGACATGGTCAAAACTTCTTATTTCTAAGTTGTAACAAAACTATCCCCTGCTGGACAGATATTGCGATTCCACTCGTGCACCTAACCAAACGACTTATAAACCTCCAACAAACATGTAAAAACTTTTATATACTCCTAATTCTAGCTTCTGGTGGCTTTGGCCTCAAAGTTCTCAACAATGACATGGTCAAAACTCACTCTAAACCTCAGGGTACCAAACTGATTTTCTGCAGAAACTAAGACTCTCCTTTTTCCAAGGTTCTCACTCAACAACCCAACCACCAACAACCAAAATACCCAAACCATAACTTGACTATGGTGATCTACTGAACTAACTCCCTTACACTCAAAATTGGCTTAGTGGAGATCATCCTTACCTAAAGTGCAACATAGCAAAACAAAGGAAATCACATTATGCAAATTACAAGTCATCAAGTTTTCAAGGACAACAACTTTAACCTTCATGATAAATATAAACGAAATAACATCACATTTTAAGAAGCACAATTCTTAATTAATTTCTTAACTTAACTACAATTAAGGTTTACTAACAAAATATCAATCCGACTCATCAAGAACTTCCAAAATTTTCAAGAGTAATCTACATGCATGCATGACTTCGAGTCTTACAAACCAAAACAACATGCTTTCCAAATAAATTTTCATTTTAATTTAACATGCAAGCCTATCATGGATTATATCTAAATGACCACCTAGCATGCAAAGGTTTTTACCAAGATTTCACTAAGATTTTCATGTTATCATCACATAAACACACAAAATGAAACAAAAAAACCAAAACACCATCCATTCGGCTCCTATCAAGTCATGGCCGAATGGATTAGGGTGAAAACAACATTTGCATGAGTGTAGCATACTCATGTCTAGCCATTCTCAACCCTTTGATACTATAACTCATGGTGAAAGCCTTGAATTCACAAGAACCAAGGATATTCACTTGGAGTTTAACAAAAACACCACCATGCAAGGTCAACACATAAGTTTTCTACTCTAAACTCTTTAAGATATACAAGAACAACATGTAAGGAGTAAGATTACTTGATTATAGGATGATTGTTTGAGTGAAGAAATGAAGAAAGAAGGGGATGAGGCTCGGTTTTTGGAATTGTCGAGAGGGGAGGGGGAGAAAGCCAAGAGGGAGGAGGAGGAAGAAGAGGAGAGTGAAGTGGTGGGGTGAAGTGGAGTGGTGATCACTTCCTTGATTTGTTTTTATGCCTTGATTTGACTATAATGTGAGTGGGTTTGTGAAATGACAAGGGTATCCTTCTAGCTAGAGTTAGGCTATCTTGCATGCAAGGTCAAGGAGTTAATTTGGCTAATAATTCATGAGTTAGTGGGTTTGGAAATGTCCTCTTTCTCCTTGAAAAGAATGGAAGGGTGGTTTTCATGCAAGGGCTTCCTTGTAATTTGCTAATTATCACAACTAAAATTTATAAAGATTTATTTTTATAAAATAAAGTACAAGTTCAAAAATTATAAAATTTATATCATAAAATAACTTGGATTTTTAGAAATTTTATAAAACCACTTTTGAAATTTGTGAACAAAATAACTTTTAAAAAGAAATTTATTCAAGGTTTAGAATATTCCTTATAAATCAAAAATAAAAGAAATAAATAAACTTTTGCTTTGAAAAATCATATACCACATAAAGCAAATTTAGGACGCATAAATTTTCATTCACATAAGCATACAATAATTGAATATATTGGCATTCGGCTTTAAAATTGCACCAAATTCACAAATAATATAACACGAAAATGCCGGTTGTAATAGTGATAACACAAATGTCATTGCTATCACTGAAAAGCATGTGCAGCACTCAAGGACAAAGCACACAGACATCAAGTACCACTTTATTCGAGAGCATGTCATGAATGGTACTGTGGAACTTTATTTTGTTCCAAGCGAGCAGCAACTTGCAGACATCTTTACCAAGCCACTTGATGAGTCAACCTTCACTAGGTTGGTTAGTGAGTCAACCTTCAAAGGATAAGAATTATCAATTGAAAGTCTAAACATTTATGGGTACCTTATTATCAAATGTATAATAGTTCATATTATTTTCGTTGAGTTGGTTCAATCTTAACTGTTAATTCCAAACCCTAGTCGTCGACTTTACTTACAACGTGTATGTACTTGTCAATGGATCAATTTTGGAATTTCAACAGTCTGCTTTATTTTTAAACGGTTATTTTTGGCAAATCTCATTGGATATTTTATTACATTTCTTTTTACTTTAATTTACCCTTTTCAGAGTTAGTATAAAAGCCCAATTCATTTCTATATTTCACTTTTATCTATAAATTTCTTAAGCAACTTTTACTCTCTTCATCTCCAAGAACCCCTTTCTCTATAACTTCTCCCATATCACAACAATGGCACCCGTATTCAAGATTATGTCTCAGACTGGGTTTGTATATAAGAAGAACAACTTCGTAGCACTGGTGGACAAGAAGATTGCTGCTTCTAAGGACTATCACAAGATGATGGACTTCATTTGCAACTGTAAACTAAGTTATTCTATGCTCCAGTCTCCAATAATCTATTGTGAAGTTGTGGAGTAAATTTGGACCACAGCGGTGTACAACTCCAAAGATAAAACAATTGTTTTCTCTTGGAAAGGTAATGGTTACTGTATTAATTATGATGAAATACAAGCATGCTTTCACTTGCCTGAAAACAACACTACTGTTCCACACACAGACACAGATGTGAGAACCATGCTTAGGTCTATAGGTTATTCTCTCATTCCCACCAGGTTAGGTAAGGTTAGGAGAATGGGCCTTAGAAAAGAATGGAGCTTTCTCTCTGATTCTTTTATCAAAGTATTTACTGGCAAAATTAGCAATTTTGATGCAGTTACTTGTTTCATGGTTAACATGTTTTACATACTTTTGAATGACAAGTACTTTAACTTTAGAAACTCTGTCATGGTGGAATTAAGGTATAAATTAGGAGATATTAAGAAAAGGTCAAAGAAAATATATTATGCTAGATTTTTTATGATGTTGGCTAAGTCCTTTTCTGAGAACCTTGTAATTGAGAACCCAAAAAACAACCTTGACTGTTGGGTTCAAGAAAAGAGAGTACTAGCAGACTTGAGCAGGAACAACTTCAACAATGGAGTGCCCCTCAACTATCTTCAAATCTTTGAGGCACAACATGTAAATGAGGTAACTACTTCTACTCCAATATCTTCTCAACCCATTACTTCTTTGACTTCAATTGTGGCAATGGCATCTGTAATAGTGACCAAACATATGCCTACCCAAGCCACAAAACCTAAATCTAAATCCAAATCTAAGAAGCTAACCTCTGCTGTCTCTCAAAAGATAGCAGTTGAAACAACTACTACTTCACTTGAAGGGAGTGCTCAGGGTAGTCAGATTGTGAGGGAAGGGAAAGAAGCCCCAAGGATAAGGAAGGTGAGGTATGCATGACCCAAACCAGCCACACTACAGTCTCCCAACAGACTATGGTGCTTAATAAGAAAATTAGCTCATTTCTAGGTGCATCATCCCAAAAGGATGTGACTATTGAAACAATAGCTCTCAACCAAGAGCATTAGCCAAAAGGGGAAGGGACATAGATAAAAACCAAACTTATATTAAAAAGAAGAAATCCAAACCAATGGGGGAGTCACAGGTGCACACACAGTGCCAACTGAAGTTAAAGACTCGGTTACTGCACCATCTCAAATTCAGATTGATGTGTCTCCAACAAGTATGGAGTCACAACCAAAATCTCTCATTATCGAAACACCTCATACACAAAACTCTCCCACTATCGCTCTGGATGTGGACATGATAAACACATCAATTCCTGATTCTCCATCTCTTATATTCATGGAGGAGCCAAAATCTAGTGCAACTGAGCATCGTCTTATTGATGATTTTTAGCTCGGTAGCCCATTCTTTCTCAAACTATTGAAGAATCTGTGCACCTAAATTTAAAATCAATCTCCATATATTCAACAATAGTTTCAACTCCTATTTCTATTATTTCTACATTTTCGACAGATATTCCTCATCTATTGATTGGTGATTGTCCTTCGACGGATAAGCCGAACAACAGTCATCCGTTGATACTCACAACTACTACTTCGACGGATATTACTCATCCGTTGACATTCTCTACACCTCCTAATATATCTAAAATTGTTACTAGTGTATATGATTTAGTAGTTGTTCAATCACTCTTAGGCTTGAGGGAAGGGAGTGATATGAGTGAGAGGCTGGGTTGCTCTCAGACAAAAGAAGAGGAAAAGAGTGAACATATGCATGCTATTTTTTCCAGCATGGAAAAAGTGAGTGAGAGGAGTCCCACCTTAGATGATGATGGTGAGAGTGTGAGGATGGTGAGCCAAGGGGAGCCCTTGATGCAAGAAAAGAGAGAAAATGAGAGAAAAGCAGGTATAACTGAAGAATGGGAAGAGCCCATTGTTAGTGAGTTAAAGGATGTCAATGATGCTGAAAAGAAGCAGCTATTCCCATAAGAATATCAAGCTGTTTTAGATTATGTCTCCTTTGATGTTGAGGCATCTACTCATCCCGTGATGCCCTCAATCTCGGGGTTAGGAAATGAGGACCCACACACCTTTAAATTAATAACAAATAAGCATAAACCCCAATTAACTAATAACAGGATCAAACAGGATTAAGTTTGAGACAAGATTACAACTACCAACCAGATAATATATATTACAACCCAAAATAATATTAAATTTACACAATCGATTCCAACTGGGAACCGAAAGATAACCCATTGTATCTTTACAAACTTTCCAACTAAGCGCTTGCTCACACACAATCTGTACTACCTACTCTGGCATCTGGAAGCCTACAATACGGTAGGGGCCACCAGGTGCGCTCTTACGAGAAGTGTGCCTAAGTCTGACCATCCTCTTGCTTAAATGCCATGGTAGAACATAGAAAAATATATGAGTATAAAAACTCAGCAAGTAACTAAATGACAGTTCTATGATGCAATATTAACATTTATCCACAATTACTTTTAAGGCATTCTACTTTAAATCTCTAGGTGGCAGATTTCTATCTTTGGGCTATGAAAGGGTTATGAAGAAATAGTTGGGCTTCCAAGGATCAAGGCTCGAGATAGGGCGAAACCCGACATTCATCACAAAGTATTAACAGGATCTCAAGGATCTTTCGAATGTAAAGCAAGAATCTATTCAACTCTGGGAATCAATTATATGATTGATAACAATCAGAACAAGAATCAGGGTTCTCAAGCTGTAGGCTAAACAATATCACAGTCAACTCATTTCAAATCATTTTAAACCATTTCATTTTCAAAGAAGCAATTTGATAAGGAAATGTATTCATATATATATATAAAGTGATTAGGGAACCCTTGATTGGACTACTTTAACTTTCATAAATATTAATACGGGTGATCAGCCCGTACCGACCTTCATCTGGTCGTTAAGGTACCTATGGCATAATTTCAGCCTTAAATTGGACTAGCCCCGCTAGTCTCTTATATGACTAGACTAGTCCCACTAGTCTCTTACCTCACAATCCAATCCATCAAGAATTCATTTGGAAAACCTTGCGTTGGAAAAGAAAGGTTTTACTAAGTTCATTTTATCATTACCAAAAATATGAAATAATCCAGACTCTTTCAAGTCGAAAATCATTCTTAAGTTCAATTTCAAGAATTCAAAGAAAGTGAACGGATCAAGGTAAGCAAAAATCAATATTAAGAATCTTGATCAAATGATAAACATGGTATACAAGTTAGAGAATCAAAACAGTTTTGAGGATCATTATAGAATAAGGTAAACAAAGGAATGAAGGATTATAACACAACGGAGTTCATAAAGGTTCTTATGAGGTTAACAAGGATTCAAGATATCAAAAGGAATCAATAGGTAATCAGGGTATGAATCAACAGGTTTATAGTAAGGGTTTAAACAATAATCATATCAAGTCATTATAAGAACACTATCAGGGTTTTTCAAGGAATCAATAACATATATGGTACAAGAATCAATATCAGGGTTCGAGATTCAATAAAGGTTATCACAAGTGTTATAAAAGTTCAATACTCTATCATGGCATCATAAATATCCTTTTAATACATAACTTATACAAGTAGGAAGAGTTACTTTCCTGAATTCGTTTTCCTGGTTTACAAGGGTTGATCTATTGCCACCTAGAACACCTTTCAATTTCCTAGCCTGAATGCCTTTACGCTCCGAATCTACAATCCAACAATCAAAACCCTAATTATATTCTCACTCGACGTTCCCATAATGCTTAACAATTATCCCTTATCACAATACCCTAAGAGTACATACTCGATTATATTCACATAGCATGATATACAATATAGTCATATACTTCAAATCAATTAGTCATCAAATCACGTATTGCGACATAACCATAACACATAGCATACAATCCTTATACCCAAACTCTATACTTGAGTTATAATAACGATTGTACAATCCTATATAAAAATGACTCAATCCTTCCTTTTATTTCACATAATTCGAACCAAAACCAACAAATAAACCAAATAATTCTTAGTAATCTTACATTCATTCAATTATTGAAACCCTAGGATTAAATCAACTACTTTTATTAGAAATAAACCCTTTTCCAACTAAGATGCATTCGGCTTTATCACAAAACACAAGCAAGAAATCGAACGATTCTTTTAAATCCTAATCTTGCCAAATACAACACCATTCATTAACATGCAACCACTATTTATCCAAATTTAACCTCAATTCATCATTATAACACATGGGAGCACATAAGCAACACCTTGATCACATAATTCATCTTAATTTCCTATGACTCAAATTATATCATTCGAATTCCCCAAAAACATTACATACAAACATCGATTTGATCTTTAATCCATCAATCTAACTAACTACATCATGATCTCTACTGACAACTACTACAATCATAGAAATACCACATGCATGCTTCACTTTAGATCTTTAAACCACATCTCAACCTAATTTCTAAAAATAATCAACAACAAACCATTTACATCAACAAAAATTCAACTTAATCTTTTCAAAAACCAAGAACCATTCGGCTTTAAGCAAACAACACATGCAACTTTTGAAAACTCAAGTTTTAATAATCTAGAGTTCAGTTTGTACATCATTACTCACCACCAGTTCACCGGAGTTCATCACCGGTGGCGGTGGTTTCACGGTAGTGCCCCCATTCGGGGGTTTCCAACCTTAAACCTCCAATTTTTAACCCAAAAACACAGCAACTAACTCATGCAATACATAATCATCACTAAAATCACAAAAACTCAAGTTGAACATTCAAAAAGAAGCAAGAACTCGCCCCTTGGTTCATTATCGAGCCCAAACACACACACACACACACACTTGCATGCAGGTATCTACACACATGCACAAAATTTAAAGCCCTTATATGGATTAAGAATGAAGTTTCATGGAGGAATTCATAGAAATCAATTGAGGAAGAGGGTTGTACCGAGAGGAAAAGAGAGATAGAGACTTCGAGAGTGAGAGAGAGAAGAGAGATGAGAGAAAACAAAAGAGAGAGAGAAGAGAGCCAGGTGAAGAAAGAAAAAATAAATGAGGAGACTGGGTTTTTATAATAAAAAGGCAGGAGTATTTTAGTAATTATCAAGGTTTCCTTTCTTCCATTCTCTTTTCTCTTTTATTCATAATCTAAAAACGAATTTAAATAATATAAAACTCTCTCAGAAAAGATGGGAATGCAAATAATAATAATTTTAGAACGTAGATGTCGAAATTAGCTTTTCATCCATATTTTTAGAATAAGTTTTGAGCGAACGGTTGATTTAATACGGATTTTACAAGATTATGCTGAAAATAGCATTTTAACTCTATAAATTCATTTTAAAATACACTGATCACCAAATAAATCCATATATCATTTTTTTAAAGTCTCTAGGACTATTTCAAAGATAAAAAAACAAGTTTTATGTCCTGACCATACTCGGATAATTTTATAAAAACATTTAAAGGTTCAATAAACCTTATTTTAAATCAAATAAATCCCTTAAAATTATTTAAAAATAACCAAAGCATATAATCAAGCATATTCTCAAGAAATAGCACATATTCATATATCACGACTCATATTGAAACACATTCTATAATAAAAACTTTCCCATTTTATTCATATTCGCTTTTCGTGTAACGGGTCGCGCCCTGTCTGACGGCCCAACGTTGAGCGTTTTCAATTACACTTCTCAATCATTCTCTTTATATCAACTGACACATCACCGGAATATAATACCCATGCAAACATTCTTATTTCACACAATAACACATAGTTCACATTTAAATACCTTAATCTCTTTTAAAACGGGTTCCGTTCTACCTCACGGCCCGACAACGCAGCTTATCCCCTAAACTGACTCATCAAACTGGAACGGGTCATTTATTTCTCCTGATACCTTGGTGTAGAAGCAACAACCACCATCCTTATTTGCTGAGTCAAAATCTTCAACAAATAAGGTTTCATCCCTTGCTCCTTTCAGAGAAATTTCACCAGTTTTCTTCCTGATAACAGTGCATTCTTCTTGTTGAATAAGACTTGAGACCATGTCTGCAATATGCTAACTCTGAGAAGATTCACTTCAAGATCAGCTACCAGTGCTACATCATTTAAAGATAACATTTTCAGAACAATCTTGCCATATCCCATTTTGAATCCTTTGCTGTTGTCTCCAAAGGTCACCAATGGGCCAACTTTCTCCTCAAACTATGATAGCAGGGCCTAATCACCTGTCATATGTCTGGAACATCCACTGTCAATGATCCATATGACTTTCTTCACTTTGCCCTATACACAATGAGTCTTAAGTGTGTTTGGAAACCCAATTAGTGTTGGGTAGTTTCTTCTTGGTAACTTGTTCAGTAGAAGTAGAATGAGTTGTTTTAGAAGAATCAGAATTCAGTGACTGTTGTACATGTTTTCCTTCTGATGTGGACTCATTTCTTATTTCTTTAAGGTCTACTCTCAGTTTATGGCAACTCTTCATTACTTTCATGTTGCAAGGGATGCAGTCAAACTTGTCACCGAATGAATAGGGATCGTTTGAATTTGCTTAATTATATTTGCAAGTTCCTTTAGCTGGCTTGCTAACAATATTTTTACAAAGGTGAGTTAGATGATTTGTAGAGCCACATTTTTCACACTTCTTTCTAGGAGCATTTGCAAGCAAAATTATTGATTTTGTTTATCCCTATTTTCCTATTTCTATTTTTCTTCTTCATTCTTGCATCTTCAGTTTTGGTTTCTTGAACATGAGTCTTGGGACTTTGTTTGTTCATATGCTTCTCTTCAGTATTAGAAGACTGAACTGATTCTTCAGTTTTCTTCTCTTTATCTTCATCAGTAATTTTTTTGCTTGATATTTAATTCTTCTTCACTGAAATTGACTACACATGCTTTTAATATAGGTGTATTAACCTCTTTCAAAAAGGTTGGAGCATTCTCAGTGTTCTTTGCTTTCCCTTTGTCACCTACAGTCTTATTTTTGTCACTCATGTCATCATAGTCAAGGCCAATAGCAGTGTTTGTATATGGCTTATTCTTCTCATGATACTGTCCAACCAGTTCAGATGCATTTCTGAAAGATTTCATCTTTCCTTCATTATTTTCTAACTTCTCCTTTAACACTGCTTCAATTTCATTTGCACACTTGAGCTTGTTCTTGAGATAATCATTTTCTTGTTTTAAAGCTTCAAGCTCAACCAGCAACAATTCATTTTCTTGCTTCTCACTCTCGAGCTTCTCATTTATCTTTGTTAATCTGCTAACTTCTTCATTAGCAGCAACCATGCTTGTGTGAATGTGAAACATTTCTGTGCTCATCTTTTCAACAGTTTCCATGTATTGATTCACGTTTAAATCAATAGTGGTAAGAGTTGGTGTATGTGCTTTTGATGAGGATGATTCACCTTGCTCCAAAGCCATTAGAGCATAGTTTCCAACTTCCTCATCTTTATCATTATCTGAATAATCCCAACTCTTTCCCTCCACAATGTAAGCTTTGTTTTGTTGCTTTTTCAGAAGAGCTTCATACTTTGCTTCCAGTTCAAAATATGCTTTGTCTTTCTTTTCCTTCTTGGATTTCCTGCATTCTGTAGCAAAGTGGCCTAGTTCATCACAGTTGAAGCACCTTATATTAGATCTATCAACAGATCCAGTTTTGTAACCACTCTTTCTATCAGAATCGTAATTCCCTTTCTCTTTCCAACTGTTGTCTTTGTTGAAAGATTTTCCTTTACTCCTGAGGTACCTTGGCTTCTTTACTCTAATGTTAGAGAATTTTCTAGCTAAATAGGCCATTGACTGATCTAGCTCATCCAGTTCTTTAAGAGTGTAGAACTCATCCTTTTCCAACTCTAGTATGACTTGCTCCTGTGAATCAATTGTTCTCTGCTCACTTGTTGAGGAAACTGGAATATGAGATCTTGGTTCATCATTAGATGTTTGACCTTCATTTAGTATTAAAGCACTTGAGCCATCTACAACATGTCCTTAGCCAGATCTCAATGATTGCCTTTGAATCATTTCTAGTTCATATATTTTGAGAATTCCATATAGAACTTCCAGAGTTATTCTGCTCAAGTCTCTCCCTTCCCTGATTGCTGAGATTTTGTGTTCCAAATGATCAGGAAGAGTAAGCAAGAACTTTATATTCACCTCTTCAGCTTCATAGTATTTGTCATGAAGCTGCAAGTCATTTATCAGCTTATTGAATGTTTCAAACACATCAGTAATGTTTTCCTTAGGCTTAGCCATGAAACCCTCATACTGTGAAATCAGTATCCTTCTTTGATTAGATCTAACCTCCCCAGTTCCTTCACAGAGTATTTCAATCTTCTCCCGTATTTGTTTGGCAGTGTCACATTTAACAATATTGTCGTACATCATATTGTCAAGTGACTCAATCAATATTAATTGCAAGCTGCTATCCAAGGAGACTTTCTCCTTTTCAGGGTTAGAATACTCAGCTGGATCTTTAGGAGCATAATGAGCTGGTATGACCATGTCTCCATCTGTAGATTCCTCAACTCTTACCATAGGAATGAAAGGTCCATTCTCGAGGATCTAAATGGAGAGTGGATTGGCCATCTTGATAAACAGAATCATTTTCTTTTTCCAAAGAGTGTAGTAGCTTTGTCAAAGGTAGGAATTTTGATGTTACTGATTTTCTGTGTATTCATTCTTCCAAGATCTTGAATCTGTTTACTTTCAGATTTTTCTCTGATACCACTTGTTAGGTAATGAATCACACACACAGGGGGGGGGGGTGGATGTGTTTTTCTGATTTTAGGCTTTTCTTGAAAGTTAATGGTTGAACAAAGTAAATTAAATCTTGTATAGAAAAGTGTTCATGCAGAATTTAGACTTGCAGAAACTAAAGAACACATATCTTCAAAACTCACTTAATTTTATATTAAAATTAAGAATGTTTTGCTACAAAATTTCTAAGCTCTTTGATGTTAAAGAGCTCAGCTTCTTCTTGAGAGTGTTACAAGAATTTTTATCTAAATTGTTACAACTAACTAAAGGACCAGTGTTAACTTTATAACTTAGTTAACTGCTGATTTACATAGTGGGTAATAAATATGCTATTAGCTTTTCTAAACTGTCACTTGTCATTTCTATTTATAGAAAAGCAAATCTTCCATTTCTGTCTTAGCATATCTTTAGCATCCCGTGTTCACTTTAATCTTCCTCTATCAGTTAATCTTTGTCATTGATCTTGCACACTCTTCAAGCTTTGTAGACTTGTCAATCCAGCTGTTGGATTATTTGTTGATTGTTTATCTTGGATATTGAACTGATCTGCAATTCTGTACTTTGAGACTGTACCTCGAGATCTCCAGTTTAAATTAATAGAACATTTGACATCTCGATAAGTACATAGGCTTATCGAGATCTCTAACACTCCATATTGAGTTTGGCTTGTAGAGGTCTTCAGCTTGTCGAAATCTCTAGTCTTCACATCTTCATTTTGACTTATCGATAACTCAGAGTTCTCTATTGAATGTACACTTATCGATAACTCTAAGTTCTCTAGTGAAGGAATGACTTGTCGATATCTCCAATCCTCAGTTCTTCAATTTTGCTTGTCGATATCTTCCTGAGTTCTCTAGTAGCTTTCCTGACTTCTCCACTCTAAATTCATTCATTTCTTCCATCTCGGTGGATATTGCTCATCCGTTAAGTAGTGATTGTATCCCGACGGATGTGCTTAACAGCATTCATCTCTCGACTAACCAAACTACTATCCCGATGGATGTTCCTCATCCGTCGGTACTCTCTGCAACTTGAATGACTTCTCGATAAGCCATTCTGGAGTTCTCGAATGACTTCTCTATAACATTAAATCTGTGACTTGTAGAGATCTTGACTTAGAGTATTTTTCTTCAAACAGATTTATTCAACTCCAAGCTTCTTCAAAATTCTTCTGAGGCATGATCTTCTTGATCTTCTTCCAGATAGAATCCTTAGGCTTGATACTGTTTCAGGAAAAAGGCTCCAGTCTGCTCTTTTGCATTTTTACAGACTCTAAGTGTTACAAGTACAAAATACAAATTTAGATAACAATACAACTTACTTAGGATTGACAAATTGTCTTAGTCTTTTTGAAGTACAGGCATGTCTTTTACAACAATCTCCCATAATTTGTGAGAAGATTGTTTAACACAAATTCATGCCTGTTAACAAGACTAACCCCAAGTTTAAAACTAATGGAGGATAAAATTAAAATATAAAGCTTGATAGAATTACAGCTTGTACAACATAAGATTCACCAGGTTCCATGATTACAAGAGTCAGGTAAAAACAGTTTTTACATCTGCTTCTTCTCTAAGTTTATCCTTCAAGTGATCAAGAATTTCAAGTTCTTCTATGATAAGTGTTCCTCTTTGAGCTTCCATAAGTTTTTGTCTTGCTTCCTTAGAGTAACCCTGGTCCAGAAACTCTAAGCTGAATCTTGAGTGTCCACCAGCTCAGATGTTTAGAAATCTACCATCTTTAGAAATTCTGCTCATTCCTTTTGCTTTCAACTCTTCTGATCTTTTTATTAACATAACTATTTCTTCATCATGTCTCCTTCTTCTTTCTTCAGCTTTAGCCTTATCTCTTTTGTTTATTTCCTCCCTTTTAATCAACCATTCAACCAGAGAAGATCTACATGTCCTTGTAACAGTGTCCTTTCCTTTTAACAAACTAAACACTCTCTTAATTTCTGCAGGAGTCAAAGAATCTATTAAATTTTTGTCTAGAAGAGTGAATGTACCATCCTTATAATACACTCTAACTTCTCTCAGGGATACAACCCATATTTTAACAATTTCCTCAGCTGGATATTGGAAATGGTCTTCATCTGAGGTGCACCAATTTAGAGGTAGAAAGTCAGATTCCTTAAATCAGTTACAAATGGCCCTTTCAGTGACTTCCACTTCCTTTGCAAGCTTGACTTTCTTAGGCTTTCTCCCAACAGATTTGAGTTTAAATTTTAGTGAAGGTTTGGCTAAAGGTAGTGTTGTCATTTTCTTGAGATTTGTGTGGCTTGAGGTGTTTCGAATTTTTAGGAAGGAATTAGCAGTTTGTCTATAAAGAAACTTTGGCTTAGATGTTTGGGAAGGTTTGATGTTAGAGATAGTTGATGTTGTGGGTTGAGCTGGGATTTGAGATGATTGTATTTGGATTTTTGAGGTTGTTTGAGTTTCTGAATCATCATGAGGTTTTCTGCTCTTCCTCTCTGCTCTTCTCTTCTTCTCTTCATCTTTCTTGTCATCCTCCTTCTTCTTCTCCCCACCCTTGCTACCAGATGGCTTACTGGACTGACTCGGATTTGAGCCAGAAGGATTTTGATCACTCTTCTTGTGCTCATCATCATCCAAGTCATCATTGTTGAACTGAGTTTTTGGTAAGTTGACTTCTGCATTATCTAGATATCTCCTTAGTAGCTTTATCATTTCCATATCATCATTGTTCTTGTTTTTCTTAGCTTTTAAGCTAGTTCCTAGGATCATTATAAGCTTCTCATTGCTCCTGACACATTGTTTGGGGATATTGAAGAATCTGAATTGTTTGGTGGTTGGGCAGATGTATGTTATACCCTTCCTTGGCTATAGATATGCTTTAGGAAAGGCAGCTACATGAGCATCTCTTAATGTAGTTAATAATGGTATCTTCACGAGTTATAGCTCTAATTTTGCTGATAAAGATATCTAATTCAGATGCCCTCCTTGAGACAAGGCAATTGAGGGACACTTGCATACATCTGTTTGTCCCTGAGTCATTTGCATTAACCACTATCCTATCCTCCAGAAAGTTGTCCTTGTTGACCTTGATCACTCTTATGAAATTGATTGTCTTATCCGAAGCCTTTTTATATGTGAAGTGATTGTTGTTGAGAGAATCTTTTAAGGCATTGAGTAGTTCTACAAACTCTTTGCTCAAACTAGGTCCTTCAGATGACCTAATAAGTCTCTCCTTATCAAGATCAACTTCTTTAGCTTTCTTTCCAGCACCCTGAACTTGATGTTGAGATGACCTTGATTGTGCCAACCTATCCTCTATCTCCCCCTTAGTCTTGTTGGCAGGCATGAGAAGGGAAGTAGGGATTTCAGGCCTTATTTGTTCAGGCAAAGAAGGTAGTGGTATGTTGAGTTTGATGGCTCCTAAAGCTATAGAATTCTGTATTTGAAGATGCTTATGGGAGTCCACTATAGTTTGGATATCTGTTTGTTGGCTCTTGACAAGAGATGTCAAAGCCTCAACTTGTGCACTGAGAGAGGAGTTGGAGTCTTGCAATGTTGTGACTTGACCCTATAGAGACTGAATTTGCAGATTTTTTGAAGTGGATCTAGGCTGATAAGAGCTGCTAGATGTGCCAAAGTGTTCTTCTATAGCCTCTTTGATCCCTTCCATTAGCAAAGCTGAGGGCTTATATTTGCTCTGGTGAGGTTGGTCCAGTTGGACTTTGGTCTCATTTGAGTGAGTAATTTGTTTCTGGATCACTTGATGGAGATTGGAGAAGGATAGTTTGAGGTTCTTGACTTCCTTCTTAATAGAGGCAAGATCCATCCTAGTCATTTGCTCTGAAAAATATTGAATTTAGAAGAGATCTGCTTTTGAGATGGTATGATCTTGTCCATTTTCTCATTCACCAGTTTCCTGATTCTGTCTTCATGGCCAATAAGTTTAATTTCAAGAGCCTTACCAAACAGATGAAATGTTTTGAGCTGAGCTTTGTATACATCTGTAATGGCATCATAGACAGCTTCTGGACTCAAGTCTTTTGCATTGCTTCCTAGAATAGTAACATACTCTTCTCTAAATCTGGCTAGAACTTGATTCATCTCTAAGGCAGAGTCATTAGACAGCCATGAATCCACATTCCCATCTGGCTCAACATCATTGATAATTTTCTCCTTTTGCTCCTCAACCTCTTCATTGTAAGAAAGCATGATAGCTTGATAGTCTTGGTTGATCATGTCTGAAGTTAGAAGATGCTGTGAGATATTGGCCAGTCCAGAGGTCTGCTTTACTAGTAGATCATATACAGAAGTTGGTTGAGAAGCAGATTCTTGTAGCCACTGAGAGAGTATGTGAGGTTGTTGAGGTTGAGAGATGGATGGTTTATCAAAAACTCTTGTGACTGAGATCAAACTCTTGTAGTGGGAACCTTCAATTGAATTGGAGGGGATTTGACTGGGTTACTGTCATGTACACCAGACTCAAACCCTTGTGTGTCTTGCAACATACTGGTACTTGAATGTGCTATGATTACCTCCCCTATGACAGGATCATGGGCAATTGTACTCCTAGCTTTAACTGTAGAGACAATTTCTGCTAGGGTTGTGAAGGGAGTTGTTCCTTCATGAGGAAGCTCCAATTGAATTGGAGAGGATTTAGATAGCTCCCCCTCAGGAGTACTACCCCCAAACCTTTCAGTCTGTGAAGATTGTTTTGCACATGAAGGTGCATTAGAGGTATCCATGGGGTCTTCAGTAAAGATTGATGAACCCCCCATGTTTGTGATGATGTCATCAAGGTCCACCCCAGCATGTAGCCTCTCACCATCAAAATGAGGTGTCTGGGTGGTGAGAAAAGCTTCTTGAGCTAAGTCATTTGATGTTTGGTACACTTGAGAAATGAATTCAAGTGAAATTGGAATAGAAGAAATATTAGATAAAAGAGATGGTTGCTCAGTTGTGAGTGTTGCCAGCTCCCCCTGAATAGATGAGGGAGCTTCAAGGGATGTGCCTTCATAGTGTGTGCCTTCCTTATTTCTCCTACCATACACTTGAATTGCTTCTTGTGCAGGCTGTACAGACTCATTCCTGGTTGTTTTTACAACTGCATCCTGTTGGGAGGATGTAGAGGAGGGTAGAGTGGTCAGCTCAGTTTGTTTACTTCTTTTGGATCTTTTGACCAGAGGTGATTCTCTTTCAGCTCTCTCCTCACCACTCTCAGTTATCACAACTAGGTTTGTCCCCTTTCTCTTCTTTTTATTGACCTCACCCTTTTGAGAAGATGAGGTAGTTAGTATTCAAGCTCCTAAAGGTTGTGAAAGAATGGTTGTATCTTGGGAAGATCCCTGTTGGTGATCCTGTGTTTGTACTTCCACAGATTCAGGAATCATAGTTGTACTAGATTGTGCATTAGATCTCATGTCAGGCATAGGATAAGGATAAGCCCTAAATCTCTCCAATATAAATGGAGTGATTTTCAGACTTACATTGACCTTATTTTTTGTAGTAAGTGAGCCAAATATTATTTTGGACACTTGCTTACAGTTTCCTATTTTAGTACTATCTATACCATTCAGTAGGTGTATATCAGCTACTTTATTATTTAAAGTGGACATAATAAATCTAAGAAAGAAAATTTCCTTACCTCTAGTTGTCAGGGGCATAATCAGCCTGGTTGCAAGTTCTTCCAAGATCAGCATACCAACATTCAGGTATCTGTTGTGGGCAATTGAATACACCCACCTTTGCACAACACTTGAGATATTGTCATATCCTGTTTTTCTGCAGGTTAAGGCCCTTATTACAGAGTCAAAGATGAATGACCACTCCTTCCTTAGATTGGTTCTGTTTAAGCTTGACAGGTTGATTCTCCCACCATAGTTGATAAAGTCCATGAACTCAGTCAGCTCATCAGGAGTTGGTACCTCCACCAGATTCTCAGTTGGCAGCCCCAAAGCTCTATTCACATCTTGGTCATTGAATACTATTCGCGGGCCTCCAATTGTGCATGTCACCACCATATAAAGAGAGTTATTGTTTACATCAGTCATCACTACAGTTGTAGTCCAGAATTCATGCAGTATGTCTAGATACAACACTGGATTTGCAGTCAAGGCTCCTACAAGATAGGATTCAGCCAGCAGCTTCACAAATCCCTTGAAACTATCAGGGGCTTGGTTTGCATCAGTAAAGGCAAGATAGTTGGTTCCTTTCTTTGGGATAGATGTCCTAGCAACATTTTGGGCCATTGTTGATTGATGAGAATGAATGGGTAAGAAAAATTTCTGAGAAAAGATGAAAAATGAGAGACAAAACGGTTTCGGAATGAAAGCTAGGTCACCTAAGATCTCGAAAGTTGTAAGTAAGAGTATGTATCGAGAAGTCTGGGTATTTATAGTAGAAGTAGATGACTTGTCAAGAACTCAAAAATAGACATCTGGAGTTTGTCTATCGAGAAGTCATTTTGAGAAGTGAAGTACATGTCGAGAAGTCATTTTAAATTACTCTTATAGAGAACCCAAACTTGACTTATCGAAGTGTCAAATAAATACCCAGTTTGTCCAAAAAGTGGACTGAACTGATTCTAACTTTTATTTGAATAAGTTTAAAATAAAACTAGAATAAATTTTCCAAAAGTATTTTACCAAAATAATTTATCAATTTAAATTATCTTAGTCCTGAGTTATTGATAAGTAAAAAATTGTACTTGTAGAGAACTCTATGAATGAACACTACTAGAGAACTTCTACAAGGACTTATCATTAAGTCATTTTAATCCTATCGAGAAGTCACTCGAGAAATCATCAAATTGAATATCGAGGACTCACTCGAGAAGTCCTAAAATGACTTGTCGAGAAGTCAATTTATACTTATCGAGAACTCAGTTCTATAAATACTTTTGATTATTACAATTTTGCCTTGTGTTAATTTTACATATTAAGAATGTGAATTAACAGCTGAGCAATTTACTTAGAATTTGAACAATTCCAAGTTAATTGAATTTGAAAAACAAATATGCAGAGATTTATGAAATATTTATAATTCATATTTCAGTTAATTTCCAGTTTAATCCAATTAATTTTTATTTACTGGAGATTAATCTGCTGCAAAATATTAGCTGAGTTATTGCCTTAGGATGAAGAATTAAGCAATCCAATATTACTTACAAAACTAGTGAAAGATGCTTCATCCACAGGTTTAGTAAAAATATCAGCTAATTGTTTTTCTGTTGGTACAAGAATGAGCTTAATGCTATATCAGGATCTAAGTCTTTAAAAGACAAAATTGACAGCTTCCACTGGAATTCTTTTGTCAACCTTCCATCCAGCACCATTTGTATCTATGAGACCAACAGCTCCAAAACTGATTCCCTTGGGATACCATAATCCCAAATTGAGCTCCCTTCCAGTATCTGAAGATCCTCTTTCTCCCCCTGAGGTTGTGCAATCAAACTCAGGTGTATGAGATGAGCTTCCATTTTCATGATTCTCTTGTTGAGTAGTTTCTTCATTCCCTTAATCTGACAGACTTCACAAACTTCAACTTGAGTAAGCTCCATCCTAGTCATGTTTCTTACCAACTCCTTTTTGACAAGGTGTTAATTTCCTTAAAAATCAAGTGAGACGGATTTTTATGCAAGAGCTTGTTTATTTCTCCTAATACCTTGGTGTAGCAGCAACAACCACCATCCTTATTTGCTGAGTCAAAATCTTCAACAAATAAGTTTTCATCCCTTGCTCCTTTCAGAGCAACTTCAATAGTTTTCTTGCTAATAACAGTGCATTCTTCTTGTTGAATAAGACTTGAGACCATGTCTGCAATATGTTAACTCTGAGAAGATTTACTTCAAGATCAGCTACCAGTGCTACATCATTTAAAGACAATATTTTCAGAACAATCTTGCCATATCCCATTTTGAATCCTTTGTTGTTGTCTCCAAAGGTCACTAATAGGCCAACTTTCTCCTCAAACTGTGATAGCAGGGCCTTATCACCTGTCATATATCTGGAACATCCACTGTCAATGATCCATATGACTTTCTTCACTTTACCCTCCACACACTGAGTCTTAAGTGTGTTTGGAAACCCATGCAGTGTTGGGTATTTTCTTCTTGGTAACTTGTTCAGTAGAAGTAGAATGAGTTGTTTTAGAAGAAACAAAATTCAGTGACTATTGTACATGTTTTCCTTCTAATATGGACTTATTTTTTGTTTCTTTAAGGTCTACTCTTAGTTTGTGGCAACTCTTCATTACTTTTATGTTGCAAAGGATGCAGTCAAACTTGTCACAGAATGAATAGGGATCATTTGAATTTTCTTCATTGTATTTGCAAGTTCCTTCAGCTGGCTTGCTAATAACCTTTTTACAAAGGTGAGTTAGATGATTTGTAGAGCCACATTTTTCACACTTCCTTCTAGGATCATTTGCAATATAAGCAAAATTATTGCTTTTGTTTATCCCTATTTTCTCATTTCTATTTTTCTTTTTATTTCTTGCATCTTCAGTTTTGGTTTCTTGAACAGGAGTCTTGGGGCTTTGTTTGCTCATAAGCTTCTCTTCAGTATTAGAAGACTGAACTGATTCTTCAGTTTTCTTCTCTTTATCTTCATCAGCAATTTCTTGCTTGATAATCAATTCTTCTTCACTAAAGTTGACTACACATGCTTTTAATATAGGTGCATTAACCTCTTTTAAAAACATTGGAGCATTCTCAGTCTTCTTTGCTTTCCCTTTATCACCTACAGTCTTCTTTTTGTCACTCATGTCATCATAGTCAAGGCCAATAAAAATGTTTTCATATGGCTTATTCTTCTCATTATACTGTCCGACCAGTTCAGATGCATTTCTAAAAGATTTCATCTTCGCTTCATTCTTTTCTAACTTCTCCATTAACACTGCTTCAATTTCATTTGCACACTTGAGCTCTTCCTTGAGATAAACATTTTCTTGTTTTAAAGCTTCAAGCTCAACCAGCAACAATTCTTTTTCTTTCTTCGCACTCTCAAGCTTTTCATTTATCTTTGTTAATCTGCTAACTTCTTCATTAGCAGCAACGATGCTTGTGTGAATGTGAAATATTTCTGTGCTCATCTTTTCAACAATTTCCTTGTATTGATTCACGTTTAAATTAGTAGTGGTAAGAGCTGGTGTCTGTGCTTTTGATTAGGATGATTCACCTTGATCCAAATCCATTAGAGCATAGTTTTCAACTTCCTCATCTTCATCATTATCTAAATCATCCCAATTCTTTCCCTCCGAAATGTAAGCTTTGCTTTGTTGCTTTTTCAGAAGAGCTTCATACTTTGCTTGCAGTTCAAAATAAGCTTTGTCTTTCTTTGCCTTCTTTGGTTTCCTGCATTCTGTAGCAAAGTGGCCTAGTTCATCACAATTGAAGCACCTTATATTAGATCTGTCAACAGATCCAATTTTGTAACCACTCTTGCTATCAGAATTGTACTTCCCTTTCTCTTTCCAGCTGTTGTCTTTGTTGAAAGATTGTCCTTTACTCCTGAAGTACCTTGGCTTCTTTACTCTAATGTTAGAGAATTTTCTAGCTAAATAGGCCATTGACTGATCTAGCTCATCCAGTTCTTCAAGAGTGTAGAACTCATCATTTTCCAACTCTAGTATGACTTGCTCCTGTGAATCAATTGTTCTCTACTCACTTGTTGAGGCAACTGGAATATGAGATCTTGGTTCATCATTAGATGTTTGACCTTTATTTACTATTAAAGCACTTGAGCCATCTACAACATGTCCTTGACCAGATCTTAATGATTGCCTTTGAATCATCTCTAGTTCATATGTTTTGAGAATTCCATATAGAACTTCCAGATTTATTCTGCTCAAGTCTCTCCCTTCCCTGATTGCTGATATTTTCTGTTCCAAATGATCAGGAAGAGTAAGCAAGAACTTTAGATTCACCTTTTCAGCTTCACAGTATTTGTCATGAAGTTGCAAGTCATTTATCAGCTTATTGAATCTTTCAAACACATCAGTAACGTTTTCCTTAGGCTTAGCCATGAAACCCTCATACTGTGAAATTAGTATCCTTCTTTGATTAAATCTAACCTCCTCAGTTCCTTCACATAGTATTTTAATATTCTCCTATATTTTCTTGGTAGTGTCACAGTTAACAATATTGTTGTACATCACATTATCAAGTGACTCAATCAATATCAATTACAAGCTGCTATCCAGGGAGACTTTCTCCTTTTTAGGGTCATAATACTTAGCTGGATCTTTAGGAGCATAATGAGTTGGTATGACCATGTCTCCATCTGTAGATTCCTCAACTCTTACCATAGGAATGAAAGGTCCATTCTTGAGAATCTGAATGTAGAGTGGATTGGCCATCTTGATAAACAGCATTGTAATAACCCTAATTTTTGGAATTTTTGAAACACAGATAAATAGTAACTTCTGTTGATGATGCTGATTAAGAAAATTATCAGACCACATTATATAGGAGTACTGTTATGGAAATTCTATAATCGTATTAGTATTCCATAAAGTAAATGATTGTATGTAAAGATCGTCATAATCCAAATACGAACACATTGATTTTTCCCGAAAATCCACCAGATACCGAAAGAATTGAGTATAAGGTAACATGATTAAAAGGATTTCAATTCCAGGATTATAAGAGAGGATCATAAAAGGAATATAAAATATTGAGAAAGGTTTAAGGGAACTGTTAGGGCCGAAAACACGTGCTAATAATACACGCAAGTATACGCGTTCGCAAGTAATATAAAATACTTTCTAGTTCGTTTCCACAGAGACTCAGACTAATTATGTTCAATTAACACTTACTCACCAATGTATGATTACTTCGCAACGTTAAGAAAATAACACGTAGATTTGATTAACTAAATATTAACTATAATTAACTACGAGAATTAAACACTTAATTGACACTTGAATTAACAATATTAAACACACATGAGATCACAACTTCATTACTACTTCCTTCAATTGTTATTGTTATTACCCTTAGCATGAAACGGTGAAGATAATAATCGAACAACACGAAACTGATAAAAGCCAACTTTTATTATACTAATACCATTCTACCAAACATCCACAATTAAGATAGAAGTTGAATAGTCATCAATTATGTTGAGACCCTATATATCTACAAAATTTGACAACATAACGATTAAGCACAAGTTATTCCTTATGATTACACAGGGCAAGTAAAACGGTTAGAGTTACCCACTAATCATGCATACACATACATGAACCTATGCTAGCATGGCAAGTTCTAAATCTCAAGATCCACCGTCGCTTCACAAGGGATTAAAACCCTATCTTATATGTTCGTGATGCACATAAGACGAATAAGCACAACCAATACTAGATATTATACACTCATCACACACTAAGGTATTAAACAACTAACTAAAGAATTCCATAGTAAATCCGTTACGACCCCTTGATCACGATTAGCCCATGATTGAACTCATCGTCACCATGGGTTCATATGAAAACATGATAATAACACACGAGAATAACTAATAAAAATACTTATTAAAACCAGAGTACGTCACAAGAGTAATAAGGTTTAAAGTAATGAAAACTAGCATCCACTGATACAACGAATAAAATAATCACAAGAAAACTATGCTTCATCTTCTTCGTTGCGATGTGCTAAAACGGACTTCTTCCTTATCTTCTTGCCCCTCGATTGATACTACGATTCAACACACGTGAAACGTCTCTGAAAACTACTTATATAGGAGCCCCACAAGTCCCAGCTATCTCAGAAGTCTAAGTTTAATAGGAATAGAACTCTAAAAATCATTATTTTAATTCACGACCCTGAGCGGCCGCCCAGCAATCCTGAGCGGGCGCCCAGCTTCCCGAGCGGCCGCCCAGCCAGGCTGAGCGGGCGCCCAACACCTCACTGGAAAATTTATTATTTTTCTCCTATTTTCTGCTGCGTTCTGCTCCCAACTTCCCACTTGCAATTCCAAGCACATACTTAGGCCTATTCCTGATGAAATCTTTCCACAAATACAAGTAATACCCTGAAATGCACAATCACTAGAAAAAATGCATCAAATGCACAAAATACTTGATTTCAAGACATCAATTCAAGCCATTATAGGACGTTCTAAGTGGTATAAAATGCCACTTATCACACCCCCAAACTTAAATCGATGCTTGTCCTCAAGCGTCACAAACTCAAAAACAAAACAAAAACATGCATGAATGCAATCTATATGAAATACAGCGATTCCCCTCACTATGACTAAACCAACCAATTCACGACATCTCAACAAATGCAATTAGGCGACTAAAGATCAATCAAATCATTCAAATTAACATACACCCAGAAACGTGGTGTGTGCGGATGCTTAACAAATATGCTTCGAAACTAGATCAATTATCATAACTCGACTATCCTCAAGGCAATCACATGATTATACGAAGAATAAACTCTAGGCACAAAATGACTTAAACACTTTAAGATTACTGGAGCTTATTACAGAATCATGCTTTTATTCAACACAACAACAAATGCTTATTTGACCGTGCAATAAGTGAGGTCCACAAAAGACTTATGCAATGGCATCCATTTAGCGAGCGTTAGGTTAGCGGACCCCATACTATAAAAGCCTTAGGTCACTAGGCACAAAGTCCCCTAAGAACTTAATAACTCGAATACCAAAGAGCCCACTCGTGATCAATTATGCATTAACTCTTTTTTTTCCTTTTCTTTTTTTTTTCTTTTTTTTTTCTTTTTTCTATTCTCTTTTTTTTTTCAAATTTCTGAGCAAGTGCGTTTTGCTCCATCTTGCTCAACCCTAGACTACTCGCATAAAAATACGAGCCGGTTACTAGCCATTTGACGCCTAGCCACAATTAGCAATGAATTCCAATTTTTACTCCAATTTTTTCTTTTCATGCCTTTTATCATTAAGAACCTATTTTAAATTTTAAGCATAATCAATAGATTAACCTCAAAAACCATCAAACCATGACAACAATCTAGTCCTTAAGCATACTCTAAGACTTAGTGAAATTACAAGTGTTTCTAGCATGCATGTCAACCTACAAGACTCAACATCACTCTAACGCTACATTCACATCAATATCACAAATCAATTGGTAAAGCAACGCAAAAGGGATCATGGTAAATGCATGAGCTAAATGACATAATAAATAAAGCTATAAAAAAACTATATAGAAAAAATATGCAATTATATGAACTAAACTATCATGAATATGCAACTACATGACACACACACAACTATTCCTTAACTACCACCCCCAAACTTAAAATCTTCACTGTCCCCAGTGAAGGTAGTAGAAAGGAATACATGGTATACCTACTCGGAGAAATCATCATCATCATCACCCTCAGAGGTTGGAGTATAAGGAGGTGGATAAGCAGAGTCCTCACCAAAAACGGGCCACTGTATGTCAGCTTCAAGGCCTCTGAAAGCAGTTCCAAGTGCAAGGGTGAGCTCCTGAGCAAACCTACTCTGCGTCTCATATATAGCATCCATCCTCCTCGACAGCCTCCTATACTGGGCATCAGCCATCCCGGCACCCTCCTGGGCTCTAGAAGGGCCTTCCTCATCACGACCCGGCCTAGCCATGGTAGCATCAGCTGCTGGACATCCTCCTGGAAGACGATAACCCAACCCATGCTCCTCGGGCTCTCCACCCATCCATTCCTGCATCGCATTCAGAGTCGCTAAATCAATAGGAGCGGTCGGCATCTGCAACTGCTCGTGAGAAGGCCAATAAACTCCCACTGCTCGGCATAGCTTCGTGACAGTAGATACATAAGGGATGTTCATGTGCTTCGCTCCCCTCAAAAACTTCAAAATTCCTTGGTAGATGAACTCACCAAGGTCCACATAATACTCCTCATTCAAAATACCCCATAACAACCTTGCTCGCTCAACTGTAACCTTATGTGCATGTGAAGTAGGTAGAATATTATCACAAATAAAGGCATTCCATGCATGGGCATACCTATTCATCGTAATCACCGGAAAAGAACGATACTCGTTAGTTCCCGTCTTGAACTTCCAAACCATGCCCGGCTGATAGAGAGTAACACAAATCAAATCCAAATCAAACTCCTCAGAGGGCTTCTCATTCCAATTCTCCTCCATGGGCTTCCTCTGTCGCTGCCCAATCATACGGCGAATCGCCTCGGGATGATAATCCACCGTAAGCCCACGAACAACAGTAAACCCATTCTTTTCAGCCTTTGCGTTCGCATAAAACTCGCGAACCACGCTCATCGGAACCGCCTCCGGTGACTCACAAAAAGAAATCCACCCCTTTTCAGCAATCATCGGCAACAACTCACCATCCCTCCCCGATGGTAAGAATCCCCTATCCTTCAAAATTGGCTTGTCCAAACGCCTAGTATACTCCTCCTCAGCATTCCTATCAAACAAATGAGGTCTCGCAGTAATACCCCTCGAAGAATCAACAGTAGGCACAGTGCTGCTGATATCAATAGTCCGGGATCTCTTGGGTGCCATTGAAACTTAGAAAAATTGTTTAAGAATTATGTTTTTGAATATGGGAGAGAGTTTTAAGGTTGAAAATATATGGGAGAATATATGGAGGAGTTGTATGTATATATAGGGTAGGGATTAGGGTTAGAATTTGATTAGGAGTGGGGTTTGAGGGAAAAAATGTGGGTTAATGGGAAAAGAATTCGTGGGTTGTGGGTTTGTGTTTTTATTTTTGGTTTTCCTGATTTTTTTATGGATTTTATAAGGTTAAAAAAATTTCAGACATTCGGGGGCTGAGCGGCCGCTCAGCAAAGCTGCGCGGGCGCCCAGCATCCTGAGCGGGCGCCCAGCAGAGCTGAGCGGGCGCCCAGAGGGTGCCTGGAAAAAAATTTTCTTGCCCTTTTTTTCTGATTTTTTTTGTGTTTTTGGATAGGTTACTAACTCCTAAGGGTTCCTATAACAACAAATCTTGGGTTGCCTCCCAAGGAGTGTTTCTTTTACGTCATTAGCTTGACGTATAGTACCTTGCTCAAGTTGACAATAAAACAGCACTAACCACTTCCCGGTTTTCCGCGTCCCCATAGTAATGCTTCAAACGCTGACCATTAACCTTGAATGCTTGGCACAGATCAGTCTCAAAAATCTCCACCGCTCCATGTGGAAACACAATTTTGATAATAAAAGGTCCAGACCACCTTGATTTCAACTTTCCAGGAAAAAGTCAGAGACGAGAGTTGAATAAAAGAACTTGCTGTCCCGGCATAAATGACTTAGGATATAGCTTCCTGTCGTGCCACCTTTTCACTTTTTCCTTGTACATTTTGTTATTCTCGTAAGCTAGGAGTCGAAATTTATCAAGTTCATTTAACTGAAGCATTTGCTTCTTCCTAGCTGCATCTAGATCAAGGTTCAACTTCTACAATGCCCAATAAGCCTTATGCTCAAGCTCTGCGGGTAAATGACATCCCTTACCATAAACAAGTTAAAATGGGGACATCCCAAGTGGAGTCTTGTATGCTGTTCTATAAGCCCAAACAGCTTCATCGACCTTTAAAGACCAATCCTTCCTTGACGGACAAACAACTTTCTCTAGAATGCACTTGATCTCTCTATTAGACACTTCCGCTTGACCATTC
Organism: Apium graveolens; assembly: GCF_009905375.1. Lineage (NCBI taxonomy): Eukaryota > Viridiplantae > Streptophyta > Magnoliopsida > Apiales > Apiaceae > Apium > Apium graveolens. The sequence goes on from NC_133650.1 coordinate 145,155,419, forward strand.
GTTTGTGGATGATAGGCAGTAGCGACACGATGATTCACATTGTAGCGCTGCATAATAGAAGTGAACTTACGGTTGCAGAAATGCGACCCCTCATCACTTATGATTACTCGTGGCGTTCCAAACCTTGTGAAAATCTGCTTATGAAGAAAATTCAACACTACCTTTGCATCATTCGTCGGTAGAGCCTTAAATTCTACCCATTTTGAGACATAATCGACTGCCAGCAAGATGTACTGATTATTACAGGACAAGGTTAATGGTCCCATGAAATCGATTCCCCAAACATCAAAGATCTCGACTTCAAGCATCACATTTAACGGCATCTCATCCTTCCTCGTAAGATTCCCCACTCTTTGGCAACGATCACACCTTAAAACGAACTGATGAGCATCCTTAAAACAAAGTAGGCCAGAAAATACCTGCTTGCAGAATACGAGTTGCTGTCTTTTCACCACCATAATGGCAACCATAAACTGTGGAATGGAAGTCTCGTAATATCCCCTCCGTCTCACAGAATGGGATACATCTCCTGATGATCTGGTCAGCTCTTTGTCTAAACAAATATGGTTCATCCCACATGTACCACTTCACCTCATGTAGAAATTTCTTCTTTTGAGCTGTATTCATATTATGAGGCATTATATTGTTGACAAGATAGTTCACAATATCTGCGAACCATGGCTCTTCCTCCTGAATTGTGAACAATTGCTCATCCGGAAAATATTCGTTGATCAATGTCTTATCATGTGAAGTAGAATCGGGATTCTCCAATCTAGAGAGATGGTCGGCTACTTGATTCTCAGTACCTTTTCGATCCTTGATCTCTAACTCAAATTCCTTTGTCCCAAGCAGATAAGATCGAAATTTTTCAAAACCAAAGACTATAGCCAAGAGCTCCTTCTCAGTAGTGGTGTAGTTTATTTGAGCTTCATTTAAAGTCTTACTAGCATAGTAGACCATATGAAAAAGATTATTCTTGCGCTGCCCAAGAACTGCTCCCACCGCATAATCACTCGCATCACACATCATCTCAAAAGGCTCTGTCCAATCAGCTGTCGTAATAACTGGTGCAGTTATCAAACTCTTCTTGAGAGTCTCAAATGCCACCAAGCATTCATCATCAAATTTGAAAGGCACGTCCTTCTCGAGCAAGTTGCACAACGGCTTAGATATCTTCGAGAAGTCCTTGATGAAACGCCGATAAAAACCCGCATGACCAAGAAAACTACGGATTCCTTTCACATAAATAGGTGGTGGAAGATTTTCAATGACTCCCACCTTGGCTTTGTCCACCTCAAGACCCTTGCTAGAGACTTTATGCCTAAGAATAATGCCTTCACGCACCATAAAGTGACATTTTTCCCAATTTAGCACCAAATTAGTTTTCACACACCTTTTGAGCACCGCACGAAGATTATTCAAACATTCATCATACGAATGTCCAAAGACGGAGAAGTCGTCCATGAACACTTCGACATTATTTCCAATCATATCAGAGAATATAACCATCATACATCTCTGAAAAGTGGCAGGTGCGCCACATAAGTCAAACGAAACTCTACGAAAAGCAAAGGTGCCAAATGGACAAGTGAAGGTAGTCTTTTTTGATCCTCTGGTGCGATGCAAATCTGATTATACCCCGAATAGCCATCCAGAAGACAATAATACTCATGACCGGCCAACCTGTCAAGCATCTGATCAATAAATGGAAGAGGGAAGTGATCCTTTCTCGTGGCCTTGTTCAACTTTCTGTAATCCATGCATACCCTCCATCCTGTGACTGTTCGAGTGGGATGAGCTCGTTCTTCTCATTTGCTCCCACAGTTATACCTCCTTGCTTCGGTACACATTGCACGGGGTTCACCCAAGAACTGTCAGAAATAGGATATATGATTCCTGCATCCAGCCACTTCAGAATTTCTTTTTTCACCACTTTTTCATAATAGGATTAAGTCATCATTGTTGCTCAACAGTTGGCTTACTACCTTCCTCTAGCAGAATTTTATGCATGCAGTACGAAGGGCTGATCCCTTTGATATCTGCTATAGTCCATCCGATAGCCGATTTGAATTCTCTCAAGATCCTCAAGAGCATACCTTAAGTGTTCAAGTAATGGTTTAAGCTCCAAAGTAGGTGCTTCCTCAATAGATGGTTTGAGCTTTCCTTCAGCATTCTTGAGATCAGAAGTACCAAGAGATTCAAATGGCATGTCTAGCTTTCACCTCCAAGGAGAAGCATTTAGATATTGTAGTTGCCCATTGCCATCCTCATCATCACTGTCAAACTCCCCCACTAAGGCTTTCTCTAATGCATCAGACATTAGCATATGATCAAGTTCTGAAGTTACCGCGGAATCAATCAAATCCGCCTTTAAGCACTCCTCGTCTTCTGTAGGGAATTTCATCGCTTTGAATACATTGAATGTTACATCCTGATCCTGCACCCTCATAGTAAGTTCACCTTTCTGCACCTCTATCAAGGTATGGCCTGTAGCCAAGAAAGGTCTTCCCAAGATTATGGGGATCTTCATATCTTCCTCGAAATCTAAAATGACAAAGTCTGCAGGGAAGAAGAGCTTATCCACCTTTACTAACACGTCTTCCACTATGCCTCGTGGATATATAATAGAACGATCAGCCAATTGTAGAGACATGTAGGTGGGTTTTGGATCAGGCAAATTCAACTTTTTGAAGATAGAAAATGACATCAGATTGATGCTTGCTCCCAAATTACACAGGCATTTTTCAAAAGACAACATGCCAATGGTGCAAGGAATGGTGAAGCTACCTGGATCTTTAAGCTTTGGAAGTAATTTTTATTGCAGCACAACACTACACTCTTCCGTTAGAGCAACGGTCTCAAGGTCATTCAGTTTCACCTTCCTTGAAAGAATACTCTTCATGAATTTCGCATAAATAGGCATTTGCTCCAGAGCCTCAGTGAAAGGTATGTTGATGTGAAGTTTCTTGAACACCTCTAGAAACTTACCGAACTGCTTATCCAGCTTTTGTTGTTGCAATTTCTTAAGGAAAGGTGGTGGCGGATAGAGCTGTTTCTCCCCTGTATTACCCTCAGGCAGAGTGTGTTCAACAGTAGTCTTCCTTGGTTCCGCCGCTTTCTCCTTTTGCTTCTCTTCTTCATCACCAACTTCAGCTTCTCCGTCTTTTGCTTTTTCAGCATCAGCAACTTTTCCAGACCTTAAGGTAATAGCCTTGACTTGCTCTTTAGCTTCCTTCCTGCCTAGTACTTCAGTATCACTGGGAAGTGTGTCAGGTTGATGATTGAGCACTGCATTGGCTATTTGACCCATTTGATTTTCCAAGGTCCTGATAGAAACAGCCTGACTTTTGCACAACAGCTTGAGTTCCTCGAAATCAGCACTAGAAGGTGGAGCAGCACCTCCTTGTTGAGGGTATGATTGCCTTTGAGCATAATGTTGTGGTTGTTGGAATCCAGGTGGATTAAACTGTTTACTTATGCCTTGCTAATATGGTTGTTGAATAGCATTCTGATTATTGCTCCAGCTGAAATTGGAATGATTTTTATTGTTAGGATGATAGGTAGCTGGCACAGGCTACTGCGGTCTCTGATAATTGTTCACATACTGAACAGATTCATTAACAAGAGAACACTGATCCGTAGCATGGGAACATGCACAAAGCTCACAGACCATAGCTATCTGATTGACTCCATAGGTGGCTAAAGAATCGACCTTCAAAGACAGCGCTTGGAGCTGCGCTGCAATAGCTATAGCTGCATCAACTTCCAGAATACCTGATACCTTCCCAGGCATCATCCTTTGAGTTGGGTTTTGATGCTCATTTGCATCCATAGTTTCAATAAGATTATAAGCCTCAGTATAGCTTTTGGCCCACAAGGCGCCTCTAGCTGCTGCATCGAGCATGGGCCAAGATTGGGCCCCCAAACCATTATAGAAACCAGTGATCACCATCCAGTCAGGCATACCATGATGTGGACACTTTCTCAACATCTCCTTGTAGCGCTCCCAAGCTTCGCACATAGATTCTGTTGGTTTCTGCGCAAACTGAGTAAGAGCACTCCTCATAGCTGCAGTCTTTGCCATTGGATAGAACTTTACCAGGAACTTTTGTGCAAGATCATGCCAAGTAGTGATGGACCCAGCTGGTTCAGAATGTAACCAGTCCTTAGCTTTATCCCTCAAAGAGAATGGGAAAAGCCTCAGCTTGATAGCCTCATCAGTCACACCATTATATTTGAAAGTACTACAGATCTCGACAAAATTCCTGATGTGCATGTTGGGGTCTTCAGTCGCAGCACCTCCGAAAGAAACAGAATTCTGCACCATCTGAATAGTGCCCGGCTTGATTTCAAAAGTGTTAGCCTGAATAGCCGGATGAAGGATGCTTGACTGAATGTCATCAATTTTAGGCCGAGAAAAGTCCATAAGAACTGGATCTGCCAGAACTATACGATCACCCATGATTACTGGTTCTTTCTGCTCACTCTCTTTATTCGAATCTTCAAAATCTATCTTCCCCGGAATATCAAGAACCGAGTCTGTCTCCTCAGCCGTATCTAAAGTCCTATTGCGAGTACGAGAAAGTGTTTGCAAAAACGCTCACTAAAGTACCGGAAACACTAAGTAACACGTCTTAATCAATGAGTCCTAACTACCACTGATGGTAAGTACATAAACTAAATAAATACGCCGAGTTCCCCGGCAGCGGCGCCAAAAACTTGTTAGGGTTCGCGCTAATAATACACGCAAGCATACGCGTTCATAAGTAATATAGAATACTTTCTAGTTCGTTCCCACAGAGACTCAGACTAATTATGTTCAATTAACACTTACTCACCAATGTATGATTACTTCTCAACGTCAAGACAATAACACGTAGATTTGATTAACTAAGTATTCACTATAATTAACTACGAGAATTAAAACCTTAATTGACACTTGAATTAACAATATTAAACACACATGAGATCATAACTTCATTACTACTTCCTTCAATAGTTATTGTTATTACCCTTAGCATGTAACTGTGATGATATTAATCGAACAACACGAAACTGATAAAAGCCAACTTTCATTGTACTAATACCATTCTACCAAACATCCACAATTAAGATAGAATTTGAATAGTCATCAATTATGTTGAGACCCTATATGTCTACAGAATTTTACAACATAACGATTAAGCACAAGTTATTCCTTATAATTACACAGGGCAAGTAAAACGGTTAGAGTTACCCACTAATCACGCATACACATACATGAACGTATGCTAGCATGGCAAGTTCTAAATCTCAAGATCCACCGTCGCTTCACAAGAGATTAACACCCTGTCTTATATGTTCGCGACGCACATAAGACGAATAACCACAACCAATACTAGATATCATACAAACATCAAACACTAAGGTATTAAACAACTAACTAAAGAATTCCATAGTAAATTCGTTACGACCCCATGATCACGATTAGCCCATGATTGAACTCATCGTCACCATGGGTTCATATGAAAACATGATAATAACACACGAGAATAACAAATAAAAATACTTATTAAAACCAGAGTACGTCACATGAGTAATAAGGTTCAAAGTAAAGAAAACTAGCATCCACTGATACAAAAAATAAAAGAATCACAAGAAAACTATGCTTCCTCTTCTTCGTTGCGATGTGCTAAAACGGTCTTCTTCCTTATCTCCTTGCTCCTCGATTGATACTACGATTCAACACACGTGAAATATCTCTGAAAACTACTTATATAGGAGCTCCACAAGTCCCAGCTATCTCAGAAGTCGGAAGTTCAACAGGAATAGAACTCTAAAAATCAGGATTTTAATTCATGACCCTGAGCGGCCGCCCAGCAATCCTGAGCGGGCCCCCAGCTTCCTGAGCGGCCGCCCAGCCAGGCTGAACGGCCGCCCAGCCAGGCTGAGCGGCCGCCCAGCCAGGCTGAGCGGGTGCCCAGCACCTCACTAGAAAATTTATTATTTTTCTCCTGTTTTCTGCTACGTTCTGCTCCTAACTTCCCACTTGCAATGCCAAGCACATACTTAGGCCTATTCCTGATGAAATCTCTCCACAAATGCAAGTAATACCCTGAAATGCACAAACACTAGATAACGTATCAAATACAAAAAATACTTGATTTCAAGACATCAATTCAAGCCATTATAAGATGTTCTGAGT